>NW_017304248.1:154826-185451 GCF_001594115.1 Trachymyrmex septentrionalis | reverse complement strand
AATAATAATAATAAAATTAATAATCGTGTTATTATTTTCAGTCTATTCGAGCAAGAAATAATGTCTTATGTACCTGGTAGTATGGGTAGATCTCCGCTTGGTAGCCCGCATGCATCACCTGGATTGACAAGAGCTTCTGCCAGAGCTCCCGCACTGTACAGAAGAGATTTCGAAGCTAAACTTCGAACTTTTTATCGAAAACTAGAAAGCAAAGGTTATGGACAAGGGCCGAGTAAATTAAAGTACGTCTCAACACATATACACATCCCACCCCCGGCCAAAAGTTTGGAAACACTTGTAATCTTTTCGCATTTCATGAGAAGTTAAATATCTCGGTGAATAAAAGTCGTAAAGAAGTTTTTGAATACGCATTTTAAAGTACAAAAATAGGGCTTAAATCTACGTTTGGATTTTTTTCTGCATTTTGTTCCGAAATAACGTAAAATTACGAAAATCGATATTTGTAACATTTTTTGTTTTACTTTAAAGCGCTGCAATTTGATGAAACATAATCGGACAAAATTTAATATGAAAGTATTTTAAAGGCTTTTTAAGCTTTAAAATGCTTTTTGAAAAAAATTGGTACGATAATTTTTCACCAAGATATCGAATTTTTTATTGCATAATGCGAAAAAAATAGCAAATATTTCCAAACTTTTGGCCTGGGGTGTATCTGCGTGTTTAGTACGATATACATTTATAAATACATTTCAAGAAATTTATGGAAAAATCTTTTATCTACATACTTTTATCTATACAGATTACACATCAGGAGAGAACATTTACTCGAAGATGCCTTTACGCGTATAATGGCTGCGTCAAAGAAGGATCTACAGAAAGGTAAACTAGTGGTCATCTTTGATCATGAAGAAGGATTGGATTATGGTGGGCCGTCCCGAGAATTTTTCTTTCATTTGTCACGCGAACTATTCAATCCTTATTACGGATTGTTCGAATATTCAGCTAATGACACTTACACGGTACAAATCTCGCCAATGTCGGCTTTCGTGGATAATTATCACGATTGGTTCAGATTTTCGGGTAGAGTTCTGGGCTTAGCATTGGTTCACCAATATCTACTCGATGCGTTTTTCACGAGACCATTTTATAAGGCGCTTTTAAGGATACCGGCGAGTTTGAGCGACTTGGAGAGTTTAGATCAGGAATTTCATCAGAGTTTAATGTGGATCAAAGAAAAGGACATAAGTATCGAACCGTTAGAATTAACCTTTTCAGTAACAGAGGAACTCTTGGGACGAGTTGCTGAACGCGAATTGAAGCCAGGTGGGAGAAATATTGCAGTTACTGAAAAAAATAAAAAGGAGTATCTCGAGAGGGTTGTACGTTGGCGTCTTGAGCGTGGCGTCGCGGAACAAACGGAATCGTTGGTTCGCGGCTTTTATGAAGTGGTGGATCCGCGTTTAGTGTCCGTTTTCGATGCTCGCGAGTTAGAGCTGGTTATCGCGGGTGCAGCTGAAATTGACCTAAACGATTGGCGAACGCATACCGAATACAGGAGCGGTTATCACGATGCGCATCCGGTAGTAGAATGGTTCTGGAGCAGCATAAGTCGATTTACTAACGAACAACGTCTAAGATTACTGCAATTCGTTACTGGCACCTCAAGTATTCCATACGAGGGATTTGCGGCTTTGCGTGGATCTACAGGACCAAGGAAATTCTGCATAGAAAAGTGGGGGAGACCAAATAGTTTGCCAAGGTAATCTTGTTCTTTTTTCAATCTGTTAATAATAACTGCATTAATGTATCCTATATTTTCGATTTTTTTTTCCTTTATAAATTCGTAATATCTCTACTTTATTATCATTGTCGTTTCAGAGCTCACACGTGTTTTAATCGCTTGGATCTTCCGCCTTATCCTACGCCCGAGATTTTATACGAAAAGCTGCTGTTGGCTGTAGAAGAGACAAATACATTCGGTATAGAATAAAGCTGAATTGAATTTGTAATTATAAAAAATTTGTACAATTGAACAGGATTATAATCCAGATTGCATTTTCTGCTAAAAAGAATAGGACAAGAATTTGTATAGGCCTATAATAGTTTATGAGTTATGTGGATTATTATTAATTCAGTTTATTAAAATCAGATATGCGATATAAATAACTAAACAATCTGCAGCTTCACAATCTCTCAGAATTTTTGATTAAACGATATGTTTAATCTATTATGTGAAATAGCATAATTAAATTCTCTCTTCAAACCTTCACGAATTATGTCGTTTGGTGACTATAAAAGTTCACGCTTATTAATGCAATCGTTACGTACATACTAGGATCTCATAAATCTCAAAACGTTTCTTTTTCAGTTTTTCTCAAGTTAGCGGAGCTAATTTTTTATTTTTCCAAATTGCTTTAGCTGCTTGCTATTTTCTATCCCGTTTTTAAATAAAAAAAAATTTATTTGTCAAATTTATAAAGATCTATTCTAAAGCTAGAGCAATTTTAACAAGAATAATGTATTGTAAAGATTATTACTTCTTCAGCGTGGGCTTCTAAAAAAAATTAAAGAAATTAATTTAGATAAATGTTGCTATTAATATTGTTACTATTAATATTACTGTTCTACTGTCGCTATACTACTGTTCTATTGCTCTTCTACTCTTATTAATATTATATACCTATTATTGATAAACCTACTATGACTGTTAGTGTCATTATTACTTCTGTTCCTATCATCGTCACTAATTTTAATACTAATTATTATTTTATCATTAATTATTACCACTTGTGATCAGATCCAACACAGAATTCAAAAGATAATATGGCATCGTAATTATCTATAGCTCCGCTAATTAAATTTTGTATTATGCATCTGCAATTTTATATATATAATTCAGTATCCTTATTTCGGGATATATTGAGGTCTGAGTGTAGCATTATTAAAACATTTAATGATGACCGTCACCAGTGTTTCTAGTCTATGAATTGGAATTTCACATGCAGCTGCCTTTTAATGTATCTTAACATTCCGAAGAATCTTGTTAGTTATATTAAAAGAGTTTATAGAGCAAGATTGTTAATGCAGAAAAATAAATATTTCAATTCTGATGTAAGTAGCGATTTGAAAAAGTTCGCTAAATAAGCACATTTATCTTACATCTACTTTTTATTGCTTAGTTATCACGATATAATGTACGACATGATGTAGATGTTTTTAAAAACTTTGCACATAATATGAAAAACATTAAGGAATAATTCATACACGAGAAATATAGACTTACGACGATACCTTTTTATTAAGTAATTAGTACGTTCCCATACAGCATCAAAATTTTTCAGAAATATTTCAGAAATATTTCAACTGAAAAGCGAAACATTTTATAATAGTTGCGAAATATATTTGCAACATTTTTGAGATAGTTCTAAAATAGCAAAATGTCAATGTTGTGCTTGAAATTGTGTAGAAAAGCTGTTGAAAGATTATTGCAATAAAAATTGCAATCTTTCTTAAATATTGCTAGAAAGTTATTGAAATTGCTGAAACCTTTTTAAAATGTGTCAGAATGTTGCTGAAAATTTATTAAAATAATTTTGAAAGAATATTTAGATCCCTGAATGAATTCTAACACAAAGCTAAACAAAACTGTACTTTAAAAATAAATTAATTTTTACCTTAGAGACCTTAGAGTCCAATTTTGAAACCTTCAAAGAATCATCTTATTAGAATACAGATGAAAAATCTTATCATGTTACATCTTTTATTCTGTACGGATTTTTACTTATAAAAAATAAAAACTCCGTCGCGTCCATCTAGTAGCGTGTCGCGTACTGCTCTTTAAGTTCATTATATATAAAAAGTTGAAATGATTTTGAAACTTTTCTGAAAACTTTTTGCAAATCGGTGCTGCATGAATTATTATTTATTATTGTTATATACATAGCAAACAGCGAAACTTATGCATTTGTACAGCTATCGTATAGTAATTATATAAGAACGATAAATAAAATACAACGAACATAACATTGTGGTGTTTTTAACGAATAAGTCTATTTAATAAGTATACATCAATTACTTTATACAATTTATTTTATAATTATGAAATAATTGCAGAGTTCAATTGCATTCTATTTAACTGTGAGACTATATTTAATTAATTGTTATTTATTTCTTAAATAATCTTACATATAATGTGATATAATATTTTAAAGTTATCAATATTGAAAAAAAAATTTCTCCATTTCCGTCTATAATGAGATCAAAGTGTTCCTGTAAATTCAATATTTAAATATATTTTGTATGTTTATTATATGTATAATTATATTATTTTATTTAAAAAAATTATTTTTCGAAAATATATCTATATTTACATACATATCTCCGTTTTAAGATAATTGAACACTAATGATTGTGATGACACTAAAATATCAAACGAGCGAGAAATCTTCTTATTATTACCTTTATCACTGGATATTTTCCTTAAATTGATGGGGACTGGATATTGCGACTTTGTTTTTAATCTAAGATTCTTAATGTCATTCTGAAATAGATGCTTCTGTCGCATTTGATTTTCAAGGATACTCTCCAACTTCATTATATCACTTTTGTATTTCTCCTCGAATTGCAGCATTTCTTCCTGTAATAGCGATGTTACAGGTAATATTAGTAAATGTGAAATTAAATATTTAACAAATATAAATGTGATTTACTTTTGATGTAATGCGTTGCTTTAACAGTTTCTGAAGTTTTGATTGCTCTTCCACTAAAAGTGTCAAGAAACTTAATTTTTGCGTATGTTCCCGGACCAATTTGTTAAATATGCTTAATTCTTTAACGTAATTTTCTTTGACATCTATAATAAAAATATAAATATGAAATATAAATCTGTGAAATTAAAATACATTATAATATTATTGTAGCATATAACTTACACTTGATTTGTTTAGTGAAATATGTCATTGTCTCTCTTAAATTGGCTTTAATATCATATACTATTCGACGAAGTATTGTTTCATATAATTTATTTAAGGATAAACTCTGGCCAAATTTGTTCATTATTTTCAGCTTTATCTCATCTTGCAATTTTTTATTGTTGTGTCGCATATGATTACAATCGAATTTAATTCTGTGGAGATGTGTTCGAGTATCTCTGCAAACACAACATGTATATTTCATTCATAAGGATCGTCAATATTGGTTATATTATTTATAGGCTCGCCATGTGCAAAATTTACGTACTTGTGTTTAACATGTAATTCAAGTGTTTCCTCGTATAACTGTTGTATTCTCGCGTATAATTTAGACAGTTTTTCTTTATCAAATAATACGCAATCGTGTATTTTAAATGGAATTTGGGACTCGTCAAAATATTGCAGCTGATGTAATTTCATTAGCACCGTAACTTCCACATTGTTTAATTTTTGCTGTTTCTTAAGCTATTGAACAGATTAAGTAAACGATATCACTTTTATATGAAAATTTTTCTTAAAATTCTTCACATAATTTTTTTTCAAATTTTTCTATAAATTTCAGAATTTTTCAGAATTCTGTATAATTTTATAATTTTTTAGAAAATTTCTTCGATTCGTAAAATACGAATTGGAGAACTTTTTAGAAACACTGAGAAAGTCTTTCCTAGAATTGTTTTTTAATTATAGTACATATTTGAATTCTAAAGTATTTCACGATTTTTAAGAGAAGATATTTTATCTTATTCAATAATTTCTAAAGAAAAGAAGGATATTCATTTGACTCCCGGTGTTACACGGTAAACTATTATACATATCGTTGGAAAGGTATGACCTGGTAGAGTACGAATATCAACATCCAAACTCAATATTTTTGATACAAGTATCATTTCCAGCACATGGAAAATATATATTTACATATTTGCATCTTCTGAACACGATACATATACGACACACGATATAGTTTACCGTGTAAAGACGGAGGCCGTCTTATGGACAATTTTTTTTTCTAATGGACAATGAACATTCTCCTTATAAAATCTGAAAATATTTGTCTAGAAATTTTCATAAATTTAAAACATAAAATTTTTAAAAAATATGAGATATGAGAACTTTTTTACTAGGAGACCGTCTTATTAATGGATTAACGCATTAAATATATAATACCATAAACATTTTTAAATCATCCTCATTTTTCTTCAAAACACTCTCTTCAATTTTTAGCTTCTTCGTATGAATTTGAATCTCTTTCTGAAGAATCTCTATAATTCGTTGCGCATCCCTAATTTCATGTTCACGCATATATCGTGTTTCTCTTATCGAAAATGCCAAGTCATACAGTGTTTTATCACATCCTGGCGGACATACGTTTTCATTGAAATAAATTAATTCGGATTCTCCATTATCATCGTCCATTTCGTCTGAATCCGTTTCAGTCGTAGTAGTCTCTAAAGTAATAATAAATGACTATTAATTGTACACTTTAATTATATATACAGGATGTGTTAAGTACAGATACAGGGTTTCCAAAAATCTGGATACAATTGAATGATTGTATGAAACATTTTTATTGGATTGTTCTTAAAATACTCTTATTACCATCGTCTTCCTTCGCTTCTTTATATTTCTTCTTCAATATTCTACATAAAAAGTTATAAAACTTGTTATTATTTATTTTACGCATGAAATTGGAAAAAGAATCCTTTATCTGATTACGTAATTCTGTAATTTCCTTCGTTTTAATGTCAATTTTGTCGATTATTGTCTGTATCTGAAAATATTAATTATTATATAATTCTTAGTCTTACACAGCTAATGTTAATCATTTATGAAAAGTTCGATCTATATTTCCAATGTGCTGTACATTTGGAAGCAAAAGAATTTTTACAGAATGTTCAAATATTAATGAAATGTTCAGAATGTTATATACGAACATTTCTTGTATCACGAAAATCACCCACGAGCAGTACATCCCCGCTAACAGGAAGTTGCGACGGAGATAAAAGTCATGGTAAAATACATCAACTAACTGCTTCGGGGTCTTTTTGTAAATTTTCCCTTAACTCTTACGAAACGAAACTGCTCTTTCTAAAACTTTATTCCCTTACGTTTTATAAAAAATTTTCATATTTCCAGTTTTATATGGGTTAAAGGATTTTCGATCACCGTCATATCTCATCGATCTTGGAACAATTAAATAAAAAAAAAAACATTAACTAACTTTTTGCTTCATTATTGCGACTTCTTCTGATTTAAGATTAACTTGGTCATGTAATGCGTTTTCCATTGTTTCATACTCTTTCAGGATATTGTATTCTTGACGGAGCGTCAATAAAAATAAATTAAGATTGACATTCTCGATAACAATGTTCAATCTATCATGTTCTAGTTTGTCTAACTTCTTGTCTATATTTTCGCATTTGGTTTGTATACATCTTAATATGCAATCCTGTTCGTGTTTTTTTCGCAATATACGAGAAAGTTTCATTTCTTGTTCCCACGAATTCTCGATGTCATCGCTTAAATAAAATAACTTTATATTATCTTGGACAGCGGGTTGGACTTTTATTTTCTTTTCTGTAACAGAAAATAATACGAACTTCTACTAAAAAAATCTATATACATACATATAGAGTTTTTTTTACTACCAAGCAGTCCGCTAAAAGTTCTTGCATTTTTTGGAAATTTCTCATCTAGAAGTAACACATCGTATTCTTCGTCTGGACTGTCTGGACAAACAGATATTATTGGCTCTAACAAAACTGCGTTTCGTCTTTGCTTCGACATCTTTAATGTGTATTCTTCGATCTATGTGGAAAAATTAAAGCTCACACACAAGATAACATAAGCTGCATAAACATAGCATAAGGCTGAATTATTGAGCATTTTATATAAATCCATTTGGCATTTCATGTTGGATACTCATTAGTTTAGCAACCTTACGTTAGGTTTTTGCAACCTACTTCTATACAATATATAACTTAAATTCTTCCAATAAAATATGCCAATACAGAATATCGCAGTGTGCGTAAATAATTTATTCTGTACTATATTCATGGAAAAGTGTTGGCTCTTAAATCATATTCTGATCATATTTTATTAGCGATTTAATTTGTTAGAGCCTATCATTATAATTTAATTTATTGTTAAATTCTTTCTATACGATAAAATATAAATAATTACATTTTTCTTATCATATCAATAAAAACTCGCTAAACACAAAAGAACAGTAACATTACAATATTATAATTTTTCACTCAATGATATAATATATGTACGTAACAATTACATTAAGAATATTTTGATGTAGTGTTATTTTTACTTTGTGAGTGGGAATACGTACCATTATTTTTTTCTCGGGAAATTCTGCATTAATATTTAACGCAGGAATAACTGGCAAAGGTTTCACACTTTTTAATGGTATCTCGGCGTGAATTTTTTTGAGGGATTTTATTAAATGTAGAACTTCCGTGTGCAACTGTTCCTTTTCTGTTCTCACAGCTTTCAATCTTGTGTTGAAAGCTTCTTGCTGATAGTAAAGCTGCAGATATCATCAAAAGTTTTTGTAAAGCTTTTGATATAGAAAATATATAATATGAAATCATATATAATTGAAAATAAATAAATGAAAGTAAATGAAATAAATGAAAATAAACATTTTTTTATTTGCAAAAACCTTTTTTCGGCAATTTAGCAGTTCCTTATATTTCAAAAAGATAGAATCTCGCTCTTCCGACAGCAAATTAAAAACTGAAGATGTCTTTAATTTGTAATCACCGATAGTTCTTTTTGCTTGCTCTATAGCGAGTACATCATACGTCTGATTAACAGATATATCTGGCTTTTTGTTATATATAATTTTCCACTGTATAAAACAAATGATTAAGTTACAATAATAATAATAATAATATTTACTTTTATATTAATATCTATAAATTATATTAACTTCTTTTTCGCGTTGTTCCAGTCTTGTTTTTCGCGAGGTATATTTACGTAACATTTGATTTAATTGAATTCCCAGGCTGCTGTCCATGTCTTCGTAATTTATATCCTTTAAGAAATCCATGGTTGGTTTCGTTTCTACTATTTCAATTTCTTCTTCTATTTTCGCTTTATCTTTTTCTCGGTCTTCCATCTCGTAATATTGTATTTTGACATCCGTTATACTATTCGGATAATAGACAAAAAGATATGTTTTAGACGTATAAATTGTTCATAGTAGATATTTATCAAGCATACAAATTACCTATTTTTATTCACTTTTTGATTGGACATATCTGTACGTTTTATCGTGTTGTAAATATGCGGCAAAGTAACGTCAATATCCAAAATATGTTGACGCAAAGAATGTACCATGTCATATGGTTTCCTGTATCAATATAGATATCACATCATTCGTGTTACATTTTTAAGACTTAAAGATTTTCACTTACGATATTTTGCAAACGACAAATGGTAAGTGTGTAATAGGTTGAACGAAGTATTTTAGAAGTTTTTGTAATGCAAGCTCGCTTTTCTCTACTTTAAACGCAAATTCCTGACGTACTGCAGACATTTTCGCGTCCAATTCTTTATTTAGATCAGCTATAATTCTAAAATCTAGTTCCAATTCTTTATGATTTAATTGATGAAACTTTGGCAGTGCATTATTCCTAATATATAAAAATATGCATTAATATGATTTTTGCTTAACGCTACTTAATTAATAATTAATTATACAAAAAGACCAGTTTTGCTAAAGTATCCAAAAAAAAATCCCACTATAATCTTATGGAAATTGGTAAAAATATAAAATTGAGGTGATATGAAGAAGGTGGATGAGGCGTGTCCAATTTCCGTAAGATTACGACGGGGTCCTTTAAATACAAACCTGAAAATAATTATTGGTCTACCTAAATAATTATATGGAATGCTCAAGCTGATTGCTAGAATAGCAATATTTTTACAAATCTTTTAGATAATCTTTTATATAAAATTTAAACAATATATATAACTTGAATAAAATAATGCAGTTTTAATAATAATTTTTTGAATAATAATTAAAGCTATTACCAATTTCAATTGGAATAGGAAGATTCTTTACTGAGAATATATTGTTATATGCTTCAGCAAAATTGTTCTTTCAGCGTATATATATTTGACATTATCTAAACCTTTCTATAATCTTGTTATAATCTTCGCTTAATTTAAGTAATATCTCTAAAGTCTGACGTTTACTTTGTTTTGCCGCAGTCTCAATTTTGTTGTATTCAGCTTGTTGAATCATTTCTTCCAGACTTGCATAATCAATTTCTTCGATATCTTCAACACTGGTATATGGCTACATCATCATATTAAAAATTTATTAGAGCATGCATTTACATGAAAATAAGTCTCATTATGTTAATTTTATGTTAATAATATTTTGAGAAATAATTAATCAATAAAAATGCATACTAAAGATAAGGTTCCTTTGGTTTTTTCAAATTCAATTTTTTCAAATGGCGTATCATCGTTTATTTCATAAGAAAATAAATTTCCATCGTATCCACATGTAAAGAACATCTTTTGATCGTGGCTGGGAATCATTTTTGGGATGTAACCATTATAATTATCATGCATTGGAAGTATCCAATAATCTGAAAGATCTGTATAATTTTCGGGTTTCCATCTACAAATTCGTATTTCTCCGTGCTCCATTCCCAGAAACAAATACTTCCTTTCTTTACTAACAATAACATAAGATGAACAAACAATAATACAAAAAATCAGTTTTTATGCAATATAAAAATTAATTTTATTTGCGCTTACTAAAAGAGACAACTTCGTATTTCTATGTCATCTGCATCGTATATTGCAATACTTTTAATAGGTTCCTTCCCAATATCTTCTGTAAGTTTCTCCGGGCTTAGATATTCGTACATATATCCCGCATCAAATCCTGCTATTGACAACCAAATAATATCGGGACTAATATATTGTGCTGTTAATACTTTGTTTGGTATTTTTGGTATATATATTTCTGGCAATGGCTCTTTTTCTTCTATATCTGTTGAAAATTTAATTGTCTTACTTTAATTTTATCAATTTTGTTTCTATATTAATTTAAATTAAATGATAAAATTAGAATATATTATGATTTTAAAGAAAGATTAGAATTAAATAATATATTAACCAAAAAAAAATGCCTCCTCGTTAATTTCTAATCCAGGATTTTCAGCCATTAATCGTTCTATTTCTTCACGTTTTTTCGCTATTTTCTTTTTTTTCTCTTCCTCTCGCTGCAGACGTATTAATTCCCTTTGAATAGCAGATTTTACAGAATGGAATTTAAATGCTTTCGGTTGACACTGAACAAGTTCATATGAAGCCATAGTGTACGGTTGAGGTGTGCTTGGTAATACAACTTCCACGCAATCACCTCGTGAACATCCGATTAATAATGTAGTTTCCTGTAAAATGGGATTAAATTGAAGACAATTATGGATAATCTGGTGTTAAATTGTAATTATATTCTTTACACATTGCGGTTTCCACGTGAAACATGTGATTCCTGAAGGTACTTTGATGAAGCCAATTGGCGTAATGACAGGAAAAGTTTCAGTAATTACAATTTCGAAATTAAACACAATTGAATCTTCACCACCAGTTACCAGTAGGCTGAAATATTTTTACATGGAAATTATTCTTACAACTATGTATCTATGGCAAAATTTTGGCGAAAATTTTTTTTTAATTCTTCATATAATTTTCAAAATTTCTGTATATATAAATTTACTTTTTAGATAATTTGTGTAATTTTTTATAATCAATTTTGAAATATTCTAAAATTTCTCATTCTATAATTTCCGAAAAATTATTTATTCGGAATTATTCTGTTTTTCTAGAAAATATAAAAAGAATCTAGGAAATAGTTGATCCAATTCATTTCGAATAATTCCCTACTTTACTGTAATACATGAGTGTATATTACACATTTGTGCAAAAGTTTATTGAAATCGGTAATTACAAAACGAAGGCTCTCCTTGTAAAATAGCGCTTATTAAAATAATGTTTTTCATACTTGCATGATGGATTTAGAGACATTGCGGTTATTGCCATTTTGTGCGGTTTTATGACTTGAATCAGTCTAATATAATCTCCCTTTATATTGTCAATAGTGTTAGCCGTTGATACCGCTACAACAATTATACGAATAACACCACTTCCGAAAGCACAAGCAAGTGTTGATCCTGTTGCTTCAATCTTGCGAATATATGAAAGAAATTTTATACATTATAATTTTATCATAAAAATATATATTATATGTATGTAGAAAAATGTGAAGATTCCTTACGACGAGGAGGGGAGGGGGGGAATGTAATCATATATAATAAAAGTAATTGTAAGCGATAAAATACCAGAAAACGAATGTAATTTCTCATGTTATTTTGTGGCGTTATAGAAAAGTGTTGTAGATATACGTAGATTTCAATATAATATATAATATTTCTTTTTTTTAAATCAGATAACTTATCTGAACAATTTTTCTTAAAAATGCGTTATTTTCAATATAAAAATATCTAACATTCTATTTTGAACATCCGGAATACTCGTATATGTTACAATCTACTATAATATTAAAAGAATGTCTAATTGAAATCAGAGATGAATATAGATTTATAAAATCCAACTTTTACCTGACATGGGAACCAGACAACTTGACTACCAGTGTCGTTAAATTGGTGTGTCAAAATTAACTTTTTTTTTAGATAATTATAAATATGCAACTGTCCGGTTTTACTAAGTGTAGCTACAAAAGGACCCCACGTTGCACTATCCATGTCGACTATAGCTCCTGCATGGCACGTAAATATTTTTTGCGGTAGTTGTGTTGTTAAGTCATGGAAATCTATTAGCCAAATTCCACCATTTCCATCCTTGAGTAGAAAAGGTATTTAAAAATTGGATAAATATTTTACTCATTTTCTTTTTCTTTAGTTTATTTTATGTTAAATTTACTAACGCTGCTATATTAATGGTTTTTAATATTTATTATGTTATAGTGGAAATTTCTTACTTACTTGCGCATACCAAGATGTACTCTTTGGACTATCTGGTTTTTGTTTACGTATACACATTAGCATTGCACTTACTCCATCGCTCTCACTGATGTGATATTCATAGATAGGTTGAATTTCTAGAAAACGTTCCCTATTACCGGGATTTGCGTGATCTATAGTTTCATAAAACCAAATTCGAATCCATCCATCCATACCTATACAATTCATTCGTAAAAATTATTAGAATATTATCTCATTTAGCCTAAATCTCTGTTAGATTATATGTATTCTGACTACATTTTAATATAAGTATCATTCTGGTTCCGTATTATTTTTAAAATTTTCTTGTATTTGTAAATTATGAAGATTTCTGAAAAAAAAATGTTAAACTTCTTTCACGTTTTATTTATTTCTTCGAAAATTATAAAATGAGAAATCTTAGAAGTTTTACAATTAGAATATTTCTCAGAAATCACGCATGTATAATGTAAATAGTTCTAAAAAAGGTGAACTGTACTTTTTCGGTACTTCTGAAAAATATTTTAATTCCTATAAAAAGTCTAAAAAATTTTTTTTAAAAGTCAAAATTAGAACACAAATTTTAAAAAATTCTAAAAAAAAGAATTCTAAAGAAGAATTCTAAAGAAGAATTTTTACCAGACTATTTTGGTAAAGATAAAAATTTAAAAAAATTCTCATTTGAAAACTTCTACATTGTTAATAAATTAATGTTTCAATATCACGTGATAATTTAGAAGCTTTTAGAATTATATTTGATTCAATTCTACTGAATAATATGTTTTTTTAATACTCCTATTGTTGCCTTTTTTATTATTTGTCACCATAAAAATCACAATATTAATATAAAAGATTTTTATACCAACTGACATAAGTTCCCCATTCATATATTCAAATTGTGTAATTGCTTTAGCGTGACATGGCTGTCGATTTTTTCTACATATTTCAAAAGTAATTGAGCCTTCTTCCCACAGTAAAATATTTCCCCACTCGCAGCCTGATACAATCTAAAAACAGTATAAAATTCTATATAAGTTAAAAATAAGTAAATTAAAATATTTGATACATTTGAATAATATATGTTTACCTTGCCGTCTGGCATGATATATACGCCCACAATATCAGAAATTTCTGTTTGACCAAATTTACCAATTTCGCCTTTTAATTTAAGCCCAGTAAATGTTTCGGAGATTTTCCAAAATTTGATATGTCCCGAACCACTTGTCGCTAAATATCCAGGTAACGATGGAGATATCATTATATTGTAAACATCTCTATTGTAAGATTTACATTTTAATGCTATTTCAGACTTCTGCCAATTCCAGAAGGTAAATGTGTAATCTGGATATCCTGCTTGTGATACCAGCAACAAACCATCCGCACTTAAAAAATATGTAAATATATAAAATTTTTATAAATATATAAAAATATGTAAAATATATGTAAAATATTTAAATATTTAAAGTATAAATATATTGAAGCAGTAAATGCGATCTTGCATTTTAAATTCTTTATAAAATACCTATATACTTAATGACGATAAGACTTCATCGTGCCATTGTA
Source organism: Trachymyrmex septentrionalis (assembly GCF_001594115.1). Taxonomy (NCBI): domain Eukaryota; kingdom Metazoa; phylum Arthropoda; class Insecta; order Hymenoptera; family Formicidae; genus Trachymyrmex; species Trachymyrmex septentrionalis. The sequence goes on along the minus strand of NW_017304248.1, from coordinate 170,921 downwards.
TAAAATTGTCACGATATCCATTGAAGGCCATTTGTAGATTATTATTGGAGGTTTAATACCATTTTCACCAATGGCAATATGATCAAACATTGGATTTTTCTAAAGGAGCGGCAAAATAATATCGTGCGAAATTATACTGCATGTTTTCGAAATTTTTATTTTCTTTTCAAGAAAAATTTATTAAAAATTAACAAAAAAATTGGACTGTATTTTTTATTGCATTCTTTTTTTAACAGGATTCTTTGTATACAAGTTTCTGTGTATCAAGCAAGTATGGCTATTGGTTTATAATATAGATATAAATAATTAAAGAATACCGTCACGTGTCCAATTCCACCACCCATGTATCCTCTTCTAAACCACAACTTTTTGGTTACGGTATTTAAGAAATGTAAAATGTTACCAGAAGCAAAGACGACAACGTTCGGTTCTATCACACAAAGATTAAAATATCTCTGACAATCATACGAAAACGAATGACTATAATATTATCTAAGAAACATATATTTTCAATTTTGTGAAATTCCTATAGTTATTTCATTATCCAAACAGAACAAATCACAATTACACCAAAACGTTAGAATGAATCGTGATCAAAAAGTAAAATTATTTTAGAATCATTTTTTAATGTTATTTTAATATTATTCATATGAGGTCTGTGTTCAATGCGCCACCGCGATATTAGTGAACATTCGCGCGAAAAAAAAAAGAGAAAAATCTAGCGATCATTTTATAGTTGTATAACAAAGAAGGATACTGAAACTGTAAAATGTTCATAGGCACTGTTCCATTCGTCACGCGTTTTGCTACGGATATGTATTTATTCGAGTCATAAGTTTCCTCATGTATTCTGCCATCATCTCTTTCCACTTTCCACTTTTCCTCATCATGAAACTCGGGTTGGTGTTTCTGCCACTTGTCTTTCGACGTTTCGTCTTTCGACATTTTATCAGTAAAAATGTATTGATAATAAATTACTAATAAATATTTCCGTTTGTATTATCCGGCGTATTAAAACGATTCTGGGAAGTAGATACAGCACATTTGTTAATACATATATATATATATTGATATGCAAGGTAAATGTGCAGCTTCGAGAATGTTAAAAGTTTCCAATATGTCTCCATAGATACGTAGTTTCTGTTTATTCGATAATCTCATTCAGTTTAATTTGCGTTTCTTAAAATAGTTAATTTTAAAACAATGCATACACAAAAAATGATTCTAATAATTTATAAAATACAAATAGAAATTTTTATCCATTTTGAATCTTACTGTCGCATTCATTTGAATTTTTCCGCACATTTATAAGACGAGATTCAGTAATGAATTGGAATCGATGAAAAAATATATATGAGCCTTAGATTTTATCAGATGATAATCTATTCAGTCATTTTTTATTTCAACAGTCTCATCATTTAAATCGAAAATCTGATTTTTGATATAAATAATGAGATTTGCATATTTTTCGACGCTATGACTTTATCAGTAGTGTCGATAATGTAGTTCGTATGATTCTATAAATTTGATTCTATAAATTAAATATTGGTGTCGCTAAAGGAGTTTCCAATCGTCATTTGAAAAAGGCCGGAAGCCGGTATGGCCGCCATTGCTCATGTCCACCGCTTTTGATATCCCTCAGGTTTCTCTCTGTTGTAACTGAGTCATGGAATTTAAGTCGTAGGCATGCCGTATGATATAAGAATATCTCATACCATGATCAAAACATTATGCGTTGACCTACGACTACCAATGACTGCAACTCATGTTTCACGACTCAATTACGATCATCTTTATGCTAACTGCTCCTATGTTGAGAGGACTGAAAGGGGGTGATTACAAATCCAGAATCCTGAAAGTATAGGACCCCTTTAGAGATGACGAGGAAGGATTGTATCGTCACAACTATCTTTTTACAAGAATATATTAATAATAAGAATAATTTTATTTCGAAAAATATCTCAGTCAGAATTTAAACCTGAAACTTCTGATTCCGGGACGTCATATCAAAATTCAATTACGAGACAATATTTGTCCTTGACTAAAGCAACATTTTTCGCAATAAAATTATTCTTAGGCTTAGGTTCTCTTTAACATCTTATTATTAATATTTTTATAAAAGATGCTCATTAGCATAAAAAAATTATTAAATTGCAATTTTTTAATATTATTATTCGAGTTCTGCTTATGAATGCGTTTCAAGATTGGAAAAGATTTCGGCGCGCAGTTTGCAGAATCAGATATATAAATTCACAAAAAGATTTAAACGTATAAAAATCGCTTTGAGCGAATATAGGATTTCTTCTTTAATTAGCTAGTATTGTTTCCTCATTTAATTTATAGTACGCTCTAAGTTCATTTCATACATGTAAATACATATAAATACGTATCATAAAACATAAAACTTTTATATAAAGTAATATTGTTATGAGTCGGATAATAAAACGTGTAATTTTCCCATTTTTTTTCGTTTTTTATGCGAAATTATTACATTGTGTTTTTGTCAATACATTAATTGTGCATGGAAGAATTTTTAATCTGTAAATGCAATTAAAAAAATTAGAGAATCTGAAGTTCTAGTATAAACAGGACAACTACAGAATCCTGTTAAATAAGAACAAATGATGCTTACAAGAGCTGTGAATATCAAATCAAATAGAACAATGCAGTCTGTATTGCAATGTTGCAATAATATCTCATTGCAATCTTTCTGAAAGAGGGCATTTTAATTAATGTTACTACCACATTGCAACAACATTTTACAATATTTTTACAATGCAATCCTCCAATGAAATATTTCTGCAATTTCTCTGTGCTCTGGGGATAATATAATTAAAGCTTTAATGTTGTCTTTGAAATATTTTTATAGATAAGAGAATAGTGTTTTAGATAATAAAAACAAAGCGATAGTACAATGAATCAAATTCGTTTATTTAAATTTATTTAATTTCAATAGAACGCCGCGTATGACTAATGATACGACAATGATTTGTAAAAACAGAATGTATTACAAAACTCGATCCTTCAATATAAGTCTAATCTTTAGGAAGATTCCTCAGAGTAATATTTTTTTTGTCCTTGTAATTACTAATTGTAAGTTAAATTCGACAACACAAATCGAGATAAGATGAAGTACCTAAATAAGTGCTAAACGTACGGTTGCGATCATTTTAATTTACAAGTGTTCACTGTATGGTTCATAATAATAGTAATAATAATGATAGTATTTTATACAACTTCGCTCTCATTGATCGTCAGATAAAAACACGCGCCTTCACGTACACATCATCTTCAGAGCCTGCTTGCGACGATACTATTTTATGCAAATTATTCACATATTTTAAATTCGATCGCCCCTTTCCCTCCTGCATGTAACTATAATATCGACGTATTACTCTTTAAAGCTCTACACTGATTTAAACATGCATACGACAATCATTTATATGATTCATTGCAATAAAAATTATCCTTTTACATCGATCATAAACCCAATGATACCTTATACACAAATCTTATCTCACGCAAATCACCAAGAGATTTCCTATTCACTCACGCCCGATAAAATACACTAACTCACCAAGTATTCAGTGAAATCATTATTATATGTATAATGATCAAATAAATGCATTAATCATCAAGTTAAATAGGTCGCGCTGGTTTATATATATTTATATAATTTTTTACACGGTTTTGAATTATTCGGATTGTTTGTTAGATATACTATATACCTGTGCATTCTCTCTCTCTCTCTCTCTCTCTCTCTCTCTCTCTCATCTAGTAGATGTAAGTTTATCACTCGCGCACGCGTCTCATATCACTGTATACGTTCCATCATTTGTTATCTTTCGAAAAAAAAAAAAAAAAAAAGAAATCAATTTTATTGGCATTATTGCTGAATAATAATGTATCCTCGGTTGTATGAATGAACATATCATTTTGACTGAATAAAAAGTATGGAACAAGAAAAACTTTCTTTGTATTATTTATATTATAACAAATTCATGTATCAATACATTAGTATAAGCTATCACAAGTAAGCTTACATACATACATACATATCCATATCCATTCGACAAGAAATTTAAATGGCCAATAGTGTGCACAAAACAATTCTGTGGACTTATAGCGTTTCTCTTAACTCGCATAGAAAAAAATGCTAAAACGAAACTTAAATATAGTAGTATTATAGGTTTCGTGGAAAATTTTATATAGAGAAAATTCATCATGTATGAAATATATATATATATATCGAATCATTTGAGGGTAATTCTCAAGACTGGTTACTTTTATATCTACCATTTTTTGTGTAATTTTAATTATCTGGGAATTAATTTGTAAACGTTTTGTTCTAGAATTATCGTTTCTTAGACAATCGATTTTCTCTGAAAAGCAACCTTTTATTTCATTACATGAAATAGCATCGCTAGCAGGCAATTGTCCTATTATCCACAACGAAAACTCGAATTTCTTTTTTTTTTAGAATCCTATAACAAACAGTTCACCACATTTTGGGCTTACTTCCCTAACAAGGGTGTAGTTTCTTTTTGCAGACTCGGTTTTAGTAAGTATAATCAATATTTGTCTATTTTTTATGGTGATGTCATAAGGATAATTACAGCTCAAAGGATACAATAATTATTTTTTAACAATTTCTCATTCAGATGTGCAAAACATGATAGACAAGGACTATGGTAATTCAGTCCTGCATTTCTTCTGGCATATCGTGAGGATTAATAATGCCTGGTACCGCCATTTGCTGCCGCCTTTTCTCTTCTTGGGCTAGCCGTAAAGCTGTTTCTCGTTCCTCCAAATAAAGCTCAGAATCATCTTCACCTGTATATTCCTACAGATAAAAACAATTTATTTTAAAACTTAAGAAATAATTTTAAAGTCTGATAGTTATTATTTTGTCCCACTATTTATAATTTGCAAAATAATACTAACTATTTTATACATATTTTTAGATAAATGTGCAAGCACAAAATGTTGAACATTACTTACTTTGATTTGCACAAGAAAATCTCTGAGATGTTCCTTGAATGCGTTGATATCTTGATTAAGATGGAACAAACCTTGTACAGTTATTTTAATCTGATTATCGGTTAAATGCGGAAAGGCTGCTTTAAGCAATCTTGCAACAAATTCTTGTATATATAAAGTATTATCAGGCACAGGGCCGAGAGGCACCTGAATTTTCCCACGTTCAATCAGTGTAAACATATAAGCGAGAATAGTCGCGTGCATAGTCAGGCCTGTACACATTAATGAAATCAAATACATAAAAACAATATATATTGATTAATATTAATGTAAATATTAATTAATCAATGACAACGGTATTATTATTTTACCTGCAGTGTGTGATGTATCTGTGACAACACTGAATACATGTTGTAGAATATCCGTAAAATATGTTTGATAAAAACTTTGACCCGCCTGTTCGTGCTGTTCAATATTTAATAGAAGTTGATAAAGAATTTGTAATCCTGTATCAGCTACATTCCTCATCGTATGTTTAAAAGCCCAAATAATCGAGTCAAGAACCAGTTTAAATTGAGCCGGTGGAATTGAAAGAAATGCAGGGAAACAATGAATATTCACTGCCTAAATTAAAAAACAAAGATAAAATAATTTTCAAATATAAAAATACATTACAAAGATGATACGAAGCACCACTCTGAATGTTAAGATGTTGAACTACTATATATTATATATTCAATTAAATAAATTAATTTCAGATATGATATAACTTCAAATATAACTCGGAGAAATATTTAATTATATAAAAACAAGCAAATGGATATTGCTTCACTTACTTGTAAGAGAAGGAAAAAGTTTGTTCTATGTTCCGGAAATTCTTCAAAATCTTTGTTTATCATTTCTAAAGTACATTCAAATACTGCATCAAATATTTTGGGCACCTCGCTAGTGATATGGGCTTCTAGTTTATTTACTATGGTGGCCATAGCACTAAGCACTTCAGGCTCTCTAGCACAATGAACATTCGTCTTTTGATAATCCAGTAAAACAGCATCCAGTAACGGCGGAATAAAGTTTTCCAATACCTATTAAAGAAAATCCCCATAAGTATATGTTGTATAAATGAAATAAATAAAGAGATAAATTTGAATTTTGAGAAGGACAAAAGAAAAATATACGAGTTTATGAGCAAGAAAACTTACCATTTGGTGATCATTCGTCCTGTTCACCCAATCCGATATTAATTTCAATGTTTCCTTTTTCACTACTCTCATACTCTTGATTAAAGGTTGTTTCATTACTATCTCACCATTTACAGCTATCGCAGCACTTATATTTTCACTCATAACCTGAAACAAATGTAAACTTGCATTAATTACTATCAATTACTATCGAAAATTTTTACATACAAGTAGAGGAACGTACCTTATAAACATTCAACATATCTAAGTATATTTTCCCTAACTGCATCACATATGGATGCCCAAGAGCTTTACAAGCTCTAACATTTGTTTTTAAGATGCTGGCGAGTTGTTTCACGGCTTCTTGGTCCTTTAAGACATCTACATTCTGATGAAAGATATTTATATTAAAATACAATTGCATTATATAAAGCATCGGTGATTAACACAACAAGACATACCTTAGATGCTTGACTAATAATGTCATCCCAAACTTGATTAGGAAGAAGCATGTATTTCTCGATTAACTGTTCCTGCACTAAAGTATCGGCTTGAGCACTTATCATATAGCCAACTGCTTCATAGAATGTATGTACCTATTGTATAATATTAGATTGTAATTGCACAATATTACACACATTATATTAACAAGTATGTAAAATAAATATTACGATTAATCTTACTTGTTGTGTTTGAAGATCGCATATGATTGTGCTAATTGTAGAAAGAATTTCTTCAATGAACGGCATTGCTTCCCCTATTTGTACAGTAACAAAATGTCGTCTGCATTTCAGTGCTATTTTAATAAAAGTATCGCAGGCCATATCTTGCACTCCATCGTGCGTCTCTAAAACATGAATAAAGATTCATTTATTTGTTCATGTTCAAATTGTATTATACAACAAAATGTTTCCATGATAAAAATGTCTTATCCACTTACCATGCATAAACTCAAAAAGTTTATTTACAACAGTCTTTAAAAATTTCCAATGGGCTCGGAGAAACCGTGGATACTGGCCAACAACATACATGATATTGCTGGCAATTATAGCTTTATTATCTTTTCCCTTTTTTTGTTCACACAGACCAAGTAAATCCTTGATTACAGTTACTAAAAAACGTTTTTCGTCCTCTTCATGCATAGCCCCCGAAATACTACCTATTGCCCAACACAACTAACAAAAAAATAAAGACATAATAAATATAATATTATCCTCGTCTTTCATTTAACACATTTTATTATTTGTAAATGTGAATCAAATATGTATTTTAAAAAAGAAAGTTACCGTATTGAGATTCTTCCAAGACCATTCTGTACCGTTAACTTGATTTTGCAGTTTCTCTGTCATTACTCTCTCCGTATCCAAATAATCAAGATGAGTAAGATACACAAGAGTCTCTCTCATATTTTTATAGAGATTAATAGAATCAGTATCTTTCATAAATTCTCTGACAACTTCGCCGTTTTCATTTTCCACAACAAGTACTTCTTCGGGCTTCGCCATTCTGCTGATCATAATATAACGTACTTTTGTCAAAACTTGACCATAAAATAATCTCCGAGGTGGAACCGTCATATTTTTAGACATGAAAAGCGGCGACGAGGTCACGAAAGGATTCTCTTTATACAAATCAGCTGCTAATCCATTCCAATATTCTAAACAGATTTTAAAGATTTCAACCTCATCGACTTCAGAAATAAGAACGAGATAATGTAATGCCTTTACTAATATCTCATTCATTTGTTTTTTTTCTATTAGATCGCCATGATCTTTTAGATAAGTGCAAAGAAACATAGCTAGGTTCTGAATAAAATTTTGTTCTTGGTCTTGACCAGCCGCATATGCTTCACGTATGTTAGTTTCCAACGGAAGCATTAGTTCCAATTGCTCCATTGTGTTGATAAATAATATAATAAACATATCATCATAATTCGGTATAGTGGCGACGACTGCTGCGATTTCAGTTAGACATTTTAGAGTAACATTCCGAAATATTGGTACGTTCAAAAACTGTATATAAATTGAAAACATAGATTATTATAAATAATACTAGAGCACCAACAATTCGTATTTAAGATTCTTATTTATTCATCACTATTATCTCAGATTGTGATACCAGAAACTAAAAATTCGTAATAAAGATTCTTATAAAATATATTTATATAAAAATGTTTCAATAAAACAATACAATTAATAGAACCAAATTATAAATTAATTATTTATAATAAAATTTATTATTTTTTTTGTTAATTAATACATAAAAATAAATACACAACAATAAATATATCTAAAAATGAGTTATACAAAACCAAAAATAAAATGAGCTATGTTCACAGATATAACTGTCAAATTAAGGGAGAATATCTTGAACAGTCAAAGATGCCTCTTTTTACAAACTTTATTCAGATAGAGTTTCAATTAATATTTTACATATATATTAATAAAAATAGTATAAGTGTTATTTAAAATTTTTAATTAAAATATTTTCATTAATATACGTTAAAATATTGGTTAAAATCTTGTAAAGTTAAATCATTACAAAAATTCATATAAATAAGCATCTTTTTAACCTATCTGGATGTATGCCCTCTTTAATAATATAATAGAAATAAATCTGATTTAATTTCTTCCTAAAACAAAATTTTTTGATATATTTCATAAGTCTATTCTATCAATTGCAAATTGTTTTATTGAAAAATATCTCTAAATATAATTAACAAGAATTTTTGTTTTCTTATACTTCTAACGTCATAATCTGAGAATAAATAAAAACTTTAAAACGAAAAGTAATGAAAAAAATACACACAATACCTTGTATATTAAAGTAGTTATCAATTTTGTTTCAAAAATATAACCAAGTGGAATCCAGTTTAAAAACCTCAGGAGCGTCTCTAATGTGACTGCTACTAACGGAACATTTTGTGAATTTTCCATCACAAACTGACAAAGCTGGAATATCTGTGAAAATTCACTGCACATTGTATCTTTTAAGTGTTTTGCCTTTGTCTGAGTGAGTTGACCACTAGAAAAGTCGAATACTTCCTCTGACAAAAGTTTTAAGATAGTCATATTGTTTTGACAAAGACTCTCGTTAGTTTTACTTGCACCAACAATATCACTGATAAACGATTCCCAATTTTTTGGCCACTCACGTTTTAGTACCTGACAGAATAATATTGTTACATATAATTGATATTTCATAAAGAAATACATCATAGAGAAATAACTTTTACTCACTTGTACAAGGATCATGTTAAGTTTGTTAAGATAAACTTTGGAAGCTTCCATCGTCTCTGGATCACTGCTTGTTTTTATGATAAGGCCTACAATGTATTTTTTTATGCCTTCGCATTGATTTCTTGGTAATACTTTCCATCGTGTCTTTATAACTTGTTCCAATATTTGCAAACCATAATATTTTGTTTGTTGATTCTGAAGCAACAATATAAATTATTTGCAGAGATATGTATACTACATATATATATGCAATTACAGATACAAAAAACATTTGATGACATTTACCTGTGAATATTCTAGAATGGTATCTACCCGTGTCCAAGCATTTGGATGTTCTTTAAGAGTTGTTAATACTTCTTGGGCAACTCTTTGTTGCTCACCTATCCCAGTGTACATACATCCTACTATATTGTCGAGAAGTGTTATATCCAATTTCTGATTAAAGTCCAATAATTTAGATGCTTGCTCAGCCAAAGTTGCCATTGTATGTATCTTAACTGTATGTCCTTTCGTATGTTCTACCTTTTAAATAAAAGAGACATATGAAATACCTTGCATTTAGTAATACACTTATATATATTGAGCAAGTAGATGAATATGGTTGATGTAAATTTAGTTTTTGTAAATCTAATAGTGAATTTGATAGCATACATTAATACACACTAGTATATATGGATGAGTCGTTAGATTACATTGTGATTAACCGTAAGCCATTTATAATGCTTATCCAGTAGAAAAATTCTCAAGTACTAATCACTATGATCAGCTACGATTAAATGACGTTTTCCCAGCATATATTAAAGTCATTGTTCACAAATCAAAGTAAGAATGTATGTGTGTTTAATGTAAATATATAAACGAATAAAACTGTAAAATCTTTAAAATAATTTATTGTACTATTTGATAAAATATGTACCTACTTTACTGAACACACATTTTATCATTCGAGAAATTTCACATTAATACTCAGATTAAATCAGTGTACAATCATTTTAAAATGCACCACTATGCATTAATGCGTTTAACCGAATTTATTGTTGAACCATTTTAAGTTATAAAAGCGAAGCAAGATAGATACGACATAGCCAATGCTTCAAATTCCTAAAGAAACGGACATATAGATTACGACGTGTGCAAGAGTTTTACTCTAGAGATAAATTGCTTTTCATTAAAAGTTTAACGCGCAAAAGTTTTGATATCGTGCGAATTCATCAAAACGGCAAACGTAGAGGCGACGATACTCCAAAATAGTCGAGGATGCCGTTAGGAACTACGTCGCACGTGTTCGCGCTGTGCCCATAAAAACCCGAAAGGGATCTCCGCGATCCGCAGGAAACCGGAGTACGACGAGAATTAGGACGGAGAGGAAGAATGATTTCTCCTCGTGCCCGCTTGCGAGAGGACCGCCGATTCGCCGCCGCCGCCGCCGCCGATCACTTGATCTAACCTACATTTGACAATCGGAAGCAAGGTTATGTGAATCGAGCCGCGGATGGAAATTTGTCACGCGGACGGATGGGATAGACAAGTTTGACGTTCGGGCGAGGACGCAGCGGTACGTCCGCGGGGGTGGCCGCAGACGCACCTCACTCACGCGATCCTCGGCGTCCCCGAGAGTCGGCTGTCCATTCATCCGTTGATTGCGTCGTCAGGAGCCCCCCCGAGAGCGGAGAAGGCGCCGCGGGAAAACGACGCGCGACTTACCGTGCTCACTATCATACACGTATTCACGCTGTTTTTGGAAATTAAAAAAAGCACACGTTCCGCGCCGACGGACGGACCACTTCGGCGCGAATCACAAGCATAAAAGGGTCAAACACACAACCGCTGATTCCCGCGCACGACCACCAACTTTCGTACCTCGTTTCACGCACTCGTCATTCCTCCTATCTATGTCGTGCTTTCTCGCTAGCACTCGTGTCGTGCGCTCTCCCTCTCTCTCTCTTTCGCTCTCTTTCTCTCTCTTCCTCCCACTCTCACGTCGTCTCCCGCACGTATCCCTTCGTCTTTCTCGCTTTCTGCTTCCTACTGCTACTATTGCGACGGTCGCTAGCAAGGCTGAGCAAGGCAGAGCAAGGCGAGGATCGACTTTACGGAGAGGTTCGTACGATACCCACCGCCCAGACCGTTTTTCGTCGCAACCCTGCGCCCTCAACCTCATACGAGCAACGTTTTTCTCACGCTAGTTAATTGGAAACACAGTGTCGGAGGCGTTCGCATCAACTCTATTGCGTCTTGCGTCTCTTTCCGAAAATCCAACCTCAAGATTTTCGAAAATAATAACAAGATGGCCGGAAAAAGTTTACGCGGTCATTGCGGACAAACAGCGGTGGTGATTGGATTGGCCTTTCAAGGTTCGGCCAATCACCGTGGAACTTAGCGACAGTTTCGGAGCATTTGTACCGGCCGTAACCAAAGAGAATCGAGGGAGAATGGAGCGGATAGTGTTCCCTTTTCTCATTGGTTCAGCTCAACTTCCATAAATGTGTATTATGTGTATCTATTGGTCTATTTTGTGTTCCTACACTAGACTGTTCTAGAACTCTCTTTCTCACTTTAAACAAACGTATATCTATCTCACTTTAAGTTCCAAAAGTGTACACTAGTTTAGCCACACAAAACAGACCTTTTGTGTGTGTTGTTTGTGTGTGTGTGTGTGTGTGTGTGTGTGTGTGTGTGTGTGTGAGCGTGTGTGTATATTTACTAGTGATTCAGGCCGATATTTGGAATTTACGATGTTAGTGCGAATTTGATATATAACAAAAACCAATCATATTAAAGTATCACTAAGCACTGACTGGTTAGTTTTCTCTGCTGAACGCATTAACTGCGATTGGCTGGCAGTAAATTTGAAACATAGAATCAGATACACACGCATCTTATTCTATTTTATGCATCTATCTCATTTTATTTTAAATATCCTGAAAAGTATGATGGACCAATCAGAAATTGTCTAAACGATGTCCAATCTCTTTTGAGGACACAATGGGATGAGCGACGAACGTATCCAATAGGTGCATCCAAAAGCACGACCGCTCACTGGCGTTCAATGAGCTCTTGTACCTGTTTGGTCTATATTTTTAGTTCTAACGGAATATGCCAATCAGATGCAAGAGCATACTGAACGCTCAGTGAGCTCTTGCTATTATTAAATATTAACTTATATTTTAAAGAGGTTAAATATCCCGCCAGTTATCAAACGGTGAGCTGAAAATGATGGTTTCCGGTAGATCCGTTCCACTCTCCTGATTCTATCTGACTGATGTAGTTCTTCTTTCCAGTAACATCATCGGAGTACCTGAGTGTTGCTTTCTATAGGACACGTGTTATCAAATAGGTTTCCCATTCGGTTTGACTTTTCAGACTTGAAACTCCTCCAACTAGATTTTAGAAGACTACATTAAAAGGTAAAGTGTAAATTAATAATAAGCAATTGAATTTTTGTTCACTGTCAAAAGATTTCCTAAATATTTTGATAAAGTACATGCTCGGAGTGCTTTTGGATTATTAAAAGAAATGTTTTAATTAACCTGTACGAAAAATCTATTTTTGACTAAAGAAGTGATGTTCTATTCTTTCGAATTAGAAATGGCCAAGAGAACACAACCAGCTTGGCATCTGCCAGATAGAAAGGATTCCACGGTACTGCGATTGTACAACAGTTTGACTAGAGAGAAGGAGGTATTTATCCCACAGTTTGGAAATCGTGTTTTGTGGTACAGTTGTGGACCTACTGTCTATGATGCATCTCACATGGGTCATGCGAGGTACTGATATCTGTAAATAGTATGCTTAAGCATCTCTTATTCTCTCTTTCTCTCATTTAATACAATAGTTTTTTTATGAAACAATTTCACTTGGCACATATTCTTTGATAGTGTATTTATTATACAATTGTACATATATCTGAAGTATTTTAAGTGTCTGATAAATATTCTACCAAATAGGAGATACTTTGCTATAATGACATATGTTGTCAAGATCACAACTCTGAGTGACTTTCAACTGAAGGTTATAGCCATTGCTTATTATTTGATAAAATAAAAAGTTATTAATCATGAAAGTTAATTACTCTTTCTGATATTTTAAACAGTAATAAAATGTATGTAAATTTTTGCTTGAAAAGTTATAAATCTGTGTGAAATCTCACTTTGCATTATAAAATGTATATGTGGAGACAGTGAGTTTCATCTCCTTCTCTTCTACTAATAAAAACTGGACACAAGTTTAGGTTGAACTTTACATTTTTATTTTACATAGAAAATTATAAACTCATACAAAGTAAGGTTTCACATGGGTTTACAACTTTCCATGTAAAGCAAGATTCAACCTAAATCTATGTGTCTAGTTTTTTTAATATTGGAATCCCTTCTGTAGGGAAGATGAAATCCACTGCATGCAGGACTACATATTTCACTCGAAGTGAGGTTCCACATGGGTTTCTATTCAAAGACATAATTTCTTAAAAATTAATTTTGCTATGAATTATTCTTTTTTTGCATAATAAATAATTCTATAGACAGTTAAGATTATTTTATATTAATAAACTCTTGTAGATGCATGTTGAATAGCACAAAGTAAGATTCTTTAACAAAAGTGAAAATGTACTGACAGTAAATATGATTGGACAAGAATATCACATTTGACCAAAGAAATTAAAATAATTAAGAATAGAATTAATTCCTTGTTTAGTTTTTAAATATATATAAGTGAGATTTATTAATTTTCTTTTCGTTAATAACTTTTTAATTAATAAGCTACAGCTGAAACTTGAGGGTCACTCAGAGTCATGATTTTAACATATGTCATCAAGATTATCGGAGCGGGTTTATCCCCTCCCTGCTTCAGTATATTTAAATTCAGTATATTTATTAAGCATCTTTTCGAGCATATACATATATGTATATGTTTTTTGCAGATTATATATGTTTTTTACAGATCATATATATCTTTTGATATTCTACGTCGTGTACTGTCAGATTATTTTGGATATGATGTCTTATACGTGATGAATATTACTGATATAGACGATAAGATCATAAAAAGAGCAAGGCAGAATTATCTGTATGAAAAATATGTGGAAGAAAATCACAGCCTTAATAGTATATTAGATGATGTTAAAGAAGTAATGTCTAATTTTGAAAATGTTGTAAGAACTACAAGTAGTACCGATAAGAAATGCATGTTAGAACAAATGTTGTACAAAATAACAAGAGCTATCGAAGATCTGCAGAAGGCAGTAAAAGAGAAGGATGAAAAGAAGATTGCAAAGTTTCAGGACGTAAGTATTGCTTAAGATATACATGGTCTTCAAAAAGTTTGGAAATGCTCAAATATTTCGAAAACAATCGACTATAAAAATATCTAAAGAGCAAAGTTATAGGGCTAAATAAAATGTATTTAACTGTACATAGGCATTATTGAAAGAGGCTAAAGATCCTTTAGCCGATTGGTTAGACAAAATCAAAGGTAGCACAATTACGGAACATTCCATATTTAATAAAATATCGAAACATTGGGAAGCTGAATTTCATAAAGATATGGATGCTTTAAATGTAAGATTGAATTTTTTTATTGATGTGTTTTTAAGACTAACCTGGTTTGTAACTACTATAATTATCTCACAAATCTTTTAGATATTAAAACCAAACGTACTCACAAGAGTTAGCGAATATGTAGGGGAGATAATAGCATTTATACAACAAATAATAGATAATGGATATGCTTATGAAAGTAATGGATCGGTATACTTTGACGTAGATAAATTTGATAAACAAGAGAAACATTCTTATGCCAAGCTTGTACCAGAAGCGTATGGCGATACGTCAAGCTTAGAAGAGGGAGAAGGTAAGTTTGAGTTAACTGCGTTTAGTAAATAAAACTGATCAATGAACGCCCAGTGATCTTTTCATATGATTAGTTTTTATACTTAGATTCAGGGAAGAAGTAAAGGCAAGAACTAAAAAACTGAGCACTCACTAATCAGTTTTCTCTGTTGAGTCAGCGTTGTCTGTCATATATTTGGTTTTAAAAAATTTATTTTTGAGAACTAAATTAATTGTTTAATTCTTTTTTCTTTATTCTATTAAGGCGATTTGAGTACTACTGCAGATAAACTCTCTGAAAAAAGATCAGTAACAGACTTTGCGCTTTGGAAATGTTCAAAGGCAGGTGAACCCTGGTGGGAGAGTCCTTGGGGCAGAGGACGTCCAGGATGGCATATTGAATGCTCGGTCATGGCGTCTGTAATTTGTGGAGAAAGTTTAGATATCCATACAGGCGGAGTAGATCTTAAATTTCCTCATCACGATAATGAACTTGCGCAAGCAGAAGCATGTTTCAATAACTCACATTGGGTTAGATATTTCTTGCACTCTGGCCATTTGACTATAGCTGGCTGCAAGATGTCCAAATCGCTAAAGAACTTTGTAACGATACAAGATGCTTTAAAGAAATATTCAAGTAGGCAACTCAGACTTGCCTTTCTTCTGCATTCATGGAAAGACACTTTAGATTATAGTGATAATACTATGAATATGGCTGTACAATATGAAAAATTTCTTAACGTGAGTATAAGATTTTCTTATACGTACATAAAATATTTTGATATATTATAGACTTAAAATGATATGTTCGCTATAGGCGTCGCGAGTTCACTGCTCGTATGACATCTTTATATTCGCACATGTGATCGC
>NW_017304248.1:134762-154802 GCF_001594115.1 Trachymyrmex septentrionalis | reverse complement strand
CACACACACACACACACACACACACACACACTCCTGAGCTCAATAACTCTCCACACGCTTTTATAAAAAGAAAGTGAGTAGTGTGATGGTATAATTGATTATTTGTTTAAAAAAACTGATTCTCAAAAGTAACTTGTTACTGTTACCGTTATTTAAAAATTTGATCAAGAGTTAAAAAGATGAAGTATTGCGCATGATGGAATGGAAATGGATGAATTTTGACCAATTGTATATTTCAAGATCATGTTAGTTATAATGGAATTACGTATGCTAACACAAAAACACCGTGATTATTTATCGATTTTTAGGAAGGATAAACATAGTCTTTATTTACAAATGGTACGCAAAAATTAACATTCATTTCTCATTTTTAATGTCACGATTTAATATGGCTGCGATGACTACTCGGGAACTTTAAAGTGAAAAAAATATGTGCAGAGTAGAAATTGATAGCATTATTAATCGTTTCTACAGAAAAAAATTTATGAAAATCGTTTTTTTTTTTTTTTGACATTCCAAAATCAAGTATCTTAAGTATAAATTTTACTTTTAGAGAGAAAGAGAGAGTGAATGCAAACATTTTTTAAATACTTTTCGGAATTATATTTAAAATTTGCGAAATATTTATAAAATTTACTTGTTGCAAAAATTGTATTAACAGATTTATTTGAAATCTTCATATTTTTAGACTTACATATTTAGAAAATAAAATTTCTGCTTTTATTTTCCAGGAATTTTTTTTAAATATAAAATGTAAGATTAGAAGTTTGGGAACGAATACTACTACTACTATTGATAGTTTTATTAAATGGTCTAATTTGGAAGTAAAACTCAATGAGAAATTTTATCTTGCAAAGCATTCTATACATAAAGCATTGTGCGGTAAGTCTTAATTACTTCGTAATCATTGATAGATTACGTGTATCGCTAAAAAAATTTGTCTATTGCAGACAATATTGATACAAGGACTGTTCTCAATTTAATACGGGAGCTCGTGACAAATTGCAATGTGTACATGAGTCAAAGTAAAAATCCAAATTTGCTTCTTCTTAGGGATATCGCCGTGTATATTACGAAGATGTTTACCATTTTTGGAGCTGTTTCTTCTTCGTACAATTCAATTGGATTTCCAATTAATGATGAGATAGTCAATACAAATGTAAGATCAGTATAAATACAATAGCAAATTCTCTTTTACATCGATAAATTTAATAAGTGTAACTATTCAAATTTTGCGCTATTTTTTTTAAATTTCATCTGTTGCAATATGAATAGCCTTTGAGTAGGAATTAAGTCGCGTAATTTTTTTTTAAATATATTTTTTTAGTAACTTTAAAGCTTTTTCAAGCATTTGGAAGATGTATATTCCAATTCTTGCTTAATTTTTTATCTATTTATTTTGAAACAAGAGATAAATTTATATAAATATGAGCATTTTTAAATACGATTTGAAATTTAATGTAATTGTAACACATATATATGGAGTGTCTCAACATTCACGAATTAAAATACTACAATAAGAAAGCTTTCGAAAATTTATGTAAAAATGTTTCTTATAAATTTTTATTTTAAGCAATAGGTTTTAAGATATAAAGAGTTTAAATATAATCAATTACAGATTACTTTATCATTCAAGAGTATACATTTCATAGGGAGCGGTTAGAGTTCTCAAAAATAGTGAGAAAACTTTATTCTCGAAAAAATGAGAAAATAGTGAGTCGCTTAAAAAAAGATGAATCTTCCTGAGAATGAGTCAAAAAATGAGTGTTCCTTGAAAATTTGAATACTAAAAATTAATTTGTATTTAAATTACTTTTAAAAATGCAATTTTTAAAGACGAATTTTTATTTAATTTTTCGAAAACTCTTGCTTTGGTATTTTGATTTATAAATTTCGAGATCATATATATTTTTGTATATTTCATGATTAGGTTGAAGAAACTGTTATGCCATATGTTGAAATTCTGGTGAATTTTCGAGAAAAAGTCCGAAATTGTGCGAAAATTTTGAAAGCGAAAGATATTTTACAAGAGTGCGATCAATTGCGCGATGATATTTTACCTAACATTGGTGTGCGGTTGGAAGATAGTAATGAAGGAGAGTGTAAAGTAAAATTAGTCAACAGGGAAGAGTTGTTGAAGGAGAAAGAAATTAAGAAGAAACTAGAACTTGAGAAAACCTTAGAGAAGGAAAAAATAAAAGCAGAGGCTGCTGCTGCGGCAGCAGCAAAAGAAGCGCAGAAAAGAATATCGCCAAGTGATATGTTCAGATTGGAGAAAGATAAATATTCCCAATTTGACGATAAGGTAAACATTTTGCTCATCTTGCTTATAACATTGATTATATCATAAATTTACATTATACTGAGTTTATATTCCCATTTTATATACTTTTTTAAATATTTCTATGCAGGGATTACCAACACATGATGCCGAAGGTAAAGAAATTAGCAAAAGTTTATCCAAGAAGTTGCAAAAATTACAGCAAGCACAGGAAAAAAAATATAATGAATATTTGATTTCCACGCAAAATGGTTGCTTGTAAGATCCTTCCACATAAGAAATAATCTGAATTATTTATGAAGTTATAGCTTAGTATAGCAATTTCAGATTTCGACAACTTTTTTGTGTTACTTTATCACATTATAAGAATAATAATTCCTTTTCTAAAATATTGAGAAATATCTAAATTACGATTGTCTATATGACATATCAATATAATTTCAAATATACCTGAATATATATATTTAATATCTAAATTAATATCAAACTCTAAGCTTTATTCTGAAAACTTTTACTAAAGATT
The DNA here is from genome assembly GCF_001594115.1 of Trachymyrmex septentrionalis. NCBI lineage: Eukaryota > Metazoa > Arthropoda > Insecta > Hymenoptera > Formicidae > Trachymyrmex > Trachymyrmex septentrionalis. The sequence continues at coordinate 151,998 of NW_017304248.1, read as the reverse complement.
AAATTTAAATGTCTGATTTCCTATCAGTATCTTTTTCATTTATGATTAAGTTTCAGCCATCGAACTTTTTGGAATCATTTTGTTATCTATCTATTTTATTGTATTACCTTGAATTAATATAGGAGAGAGAGAATCCCAGTATTGTAATTTATCATTATTAAGGGGATCCCAAAGATGATTAGTTGTAGTGTAGAATCTACACACAAATGATTTACATGTTATTGACATGTCATGACATACTTACTACTACATTAATATCACGCACATACCCATAAATTTTTGTATAACAACGTTTTAAAATTAATAAATAAATAATATAAGGCTCAAATGATTTAAGTTTAATACAATAAGAATAAGGTTCTAATTAGATCAATTTTCTAGTTCAATTTTAAAAACTCTACGTGTTTCTTCGTGTAAACTACTAGTCTGTGGGCTACTATTTTGAACAGATTGTACAGCTTTTATATGAATGTGCTCTAGAGCTATCACGACCTGATAGATTTAGAGCGCCATATTGGACTAAGAAATGATAAAAATATTTTAATTTTGAAATTTTTTGTTCTCAATATAAACTCCATCTGACGGACATGTATTAATGCATATACTTTAATTCTGGAAAAAGATTTTTGAAACTATAAAAGAAGAAAAAAGTAATTGTTATACAAAAATTATATGATTTAGTTAATAAGACAGCTTTAGGATCCTTTTAAAATAAATTAATTTTATAAAGCTCTTGTGTGTTGTAATGCATATTGCATTGTATAAATGTATTGTTATATCTATTAAATTTCAATAAATATCTGTGTATGGCTTTATATATTAAAATCATGAGATCACTAAATATAATGTATAATATATAATGTATGAAAAGAATGCTTCAATATCGCGAAACTACCAACAGCATATTCATACTTGATGTACATACGCGTGTACATACATCGGCATATCGTATGGTCGATGCGATTCAAAACTGGTCGAACAAAATAAATGTTACGCGTTTTCACTCGACCGGATGAATTTGACACGCGATGCTGTCCATTATTAAAACATAATACCCCTTTCACACATAACGAGTGGGCCGACAGTGACAGCTTTGTAAATGCGAAGGCGATATAATGCTCGATTCGCGAAGCGAGCCAATATTCATCCTATATTCAAAAGCAGTGAAAACCCGAGGTAGACGAACAGGTCGACCCGTCAGTCGCTTTTCCAACTTCCTGTAAAATACGCATCATATCCGATGTCCAGCCCGAAAACTCGGAATAATCGAGGAAAATGGTCGACCTGCTCACTTTCGATTACAATTTCCGGATTGGAATGAAGCTGGTATTTAAACTGCTCGCGACAACGTTTTCGTTCTTAATCGAGAAAGTTTAATGAGATACATCTCATGTCAGAGGGACGTTTACACGACTTGATTTACGACGAAGTTATAATATCGCACAATGTTATGAAACTGGCCAATCATAGTCATTTCAATCTCCAGAGGAATAGCTGTGAGGATTGGCCGGCTTCATAACATCAATGTTGTAACTTGTGTAAACGTAGTCTTCACTTTACACATTTATGTCATTAACTACGTTTATATGACACTTTTAATCGGGTTTAATAACAACCGTAGTTAGGAACTGCGTTATTATTAGAGTCTGACCGAAACTTTTACCGAAACTGAAAACGAACACTCATTACGTGTCAGTTTTCGACTGAAACTATATAACTTTTTTCATAAATGTTAATTTTAATATTTGTAATTATTGTTTCAATAATTAAATTATGTTTATGAAGGAAAAGTACTCATATTCTTGGCCAAAATGACACAACTGAAATTTCGGTTTTCGATTTCGGCCGAAATTTAATTATTGTTTAAATAAATTATCCGTATTACAAATCAAACTAATCAAGACTCCTTATAAATCGAAGAACTGGAAAGAATACGGACAGTAGGAGTAGCGCGCAGAATAGAAGCGCAGAATAATATATCTATGAAGGAATTGTGGAATTTCTTTATTGACTAAAACGCGCTTACATGTTTCGACTCACTTTTTTAAGCCCTCCTGAGAGACAACACAAACTAACATACGTAAACTGTGAATAAAAATTATCCTGTCAATAATATATCATGAAGTTTCACACTTCATAGATATATTATTTGCGTGACGTCTTCTGCGCTTGACTCCTACTGCCCGTATTTTTTCCAGTTCTTAAATAAATTATGATATTTATGAAGAAAAAGTATATGAGCATGTCTATACATAGCCTTCATAGGATTCTTATTTTTTAATTTTGGTTTCGGTTTCGGTTGAAATTGATATGTAACCGAGTGCTTTGATTCAGTTTCGGTAAAAGTTTCGGACTAGTTATAATATCGCGCGATGTTATGAAACTGGCCAACCACAATTATTCCATTCTTCAGAGGAATAGATTATTAGCCATCAGTTTCATGACTACGGATGTTATTAAACCCGATTAGGATGTCCGTGTAAACGCAATCACCGGCAAGGCCGTGTTAAGAAAATTTGCGTCCAGGGACGTGTGATCTTCGAGCGTCTCTTCTTTCGCCCTAATAATTGCAGCATTTCTAATGACCTTTTTTTTCTAATAGTAGTTTCATTATCCGTACTTACATTACTCTAGTTTCGTTATCAGCTTTGCATATTTTATGTTTAATACAAAAGTATTTATACACTCAGAGAAAAATATAGTTTTGACAATTATTAAATTAACAACTCTAATAATTTAAGTACTTGCAACTAGTTTTACATAGTAATAAGAGCTCTAAAGTAGTACTGAATATTATATTTTTATAATTCTATACTATATTTTTATATTATTCGGTACTACTTTAGTTCTTATTATTTTTTAAAATTAGTTGTAAGTATTTAAATTTTAGAGTTATATTTTATAATTGCTATAACTATTTTTTTTCTTTAAGTGTACATGAATTCAATATGAGAAATGCCACTTACTTCAAAGTTAGATATTGGAATAATACATATCTTATTTTATTTATCTCAAAGTAACACTTTGTATTCATTTCTTTTCAAGAGTAGAGACCCAGTCTAATGCAGGAGTAAAAAGCAGATCTAGTTATGATTAGTTATCATGTATACTGTATGCCACCCAACTTTATTTCTTGCATTCCACATGTCGAAAACGCGTAGAAGAGGCGTAATTCAAAAAACGCGTAATAGGCTTGATTATATTATATAATTATGCGTGTTATACGAAAAATCTGCATTATATATGAGATGGCATCTTAAGTTTGCAATATTCAAATTTCACGTGCATAACGAGCTAATACAATACAGCCTAGTATAAACAATTTTAGGCTATTTTAGCGCTACATTGGCGACACAGTATAGCGTGATGCAGTACAAAAGGCGCCAAAACCTGGGCTTAAATTCTAAAATCTCGCGATAGCACAGTATTTAAGCGGTTCTACGATACGACGACAATGTCATTTTTTTAACAACAGACATAAGGCTGATATTTTATTTGTCGTACGACAAGACTTTTGATAAAACTTTATATAACAACGACCTCACTGATTTTAATGAATTCATATGTTATGTTGGTTTCAAAAATTGGCAAAGTCAAAGTTTTTAATTTACTGTTAATTTAAAGTAACTTTTAAATGGCTCAACTACAAACGATCGAAAAATCACTTCGAACAACTACAAATAATTTATAATAGAATGAGAATATGTTATTTGTTTTTTTATTTAAAATTAATTCCTAGCTGTTTTTTAAAAATCGATCATAAGCTGTTTTTTTTAACTACAAATAAAAATGTACTACAAATGATTTCGTATATGATATCTGATACCATTTGAGCTGTAGCTAAAAAAAAGTTCGTTACCTGTTTTTTAAAAAATTGATAGCATTTTTATTTTTCAACTGTAAACGAAATAATAAAAGTATGACTACTATAGTCATCTACAGGGGAAATTCTCAAGAAACGCCCTTTGAAATCTGAATTGATAAAAGTCGGGTGCCAACTTCACGGAAGTCGCCAAGTCCTCGTCGTCGTCGTTGCCGGTGCCTGGACGTTGACGGGAGGCACAGGGTCGACGAACCAGCCAATCGTGCGGAGGCCCCCGCATCTGCATTCTAATGAGGCTCACCTGGGTATATATGGACTTAAGTCCGCAACTTCGTTGCTTTTTCCGAGATATCTCTCCGCTACACAGGTGAGTCCTCTTCTTTTTAGCTCTCTCTTTCGCGAGATACTGCATAGTTGTCGATGGAACATTTCTGTGAACGTGCGTGTTTTTCGGTAGTATCTTGGAATCGCGTTAACGAGGATATTTGTGAATGGATGCGAGAGTTTCGTTACCGCGATTTTCCAGCAAAACGTAAAATTGACGCATCAAGCCGGTAGCATAAGCGATCGTTTTTTAATTAGTCGGTGGATTTTACTCACGATGTGTCAGTAATTTTCATTGTTAAACATCACAATGATAAGAATAATCAATGGAGAAAAATCGAAGCCGGATAGATAGCTTCGACTTGACTGATTTTTTTCTCGATTATCTAAATACCATGTTGTCTACGATTAATTCCTCACAGCTCTGTGACAGCCGATTAGTCTAAGATTCTAAGATCTGTCTTCTTTGAAAGCAAAATAACAGTTTGACTTCGTATGATACATGAGACTGCGTAGATAGAGATTTTCATAAATGAATAACACAAGTTCTAAGGAATGTGATATGTGCGCCTGTGTGCATGCATGTGCGTGTATTTCAATGGGAATATAAGAATAAAGTCAATAAAAACCGATGTATTAACAATATGTATTAATTAACAATGGTCTAATTACAGAAACCCAATTTAGGAGTCTATTCTGTAATTGTAACATTACAGTCGTTAAGAGTTACAGAATAAGAAGGCTCCTTAATACTGGCCAATTTAATTGAAAATTAATTTCGAATATTAAAAGTATTGAATAACAAAATTAGTAAGTAATTAATCATTTCCTGATGCAAATTTTTCTCAGAATTGTTCATATAATTTTTCAGAATTTCTATACTTTTATAACTTCCTCACATTTTTTATACAAATTGGAACACTTCTCAGAAAATCTACATCTTTTCTCAGAATTTTTCATGTATGTTAATTATGAAATATCGTAAGATTTCTAAAATTTGTTGTAAGTATAATTTCTGATGAAATGTTATAAAATGTAAAAAATTTTAAAATATTTTTAAAAAATTATGGGATGAGAAAATTCACTTGTATGAAAAATTCTGAGAGAAGATGTAAACTTTCCGAATATTTCTGAGTATTTCTGAAAAATGTTCCAATTCGTACAAAAATTATGAGAAAAATTTTCACCAGAGTTATCTTTCAGTATTAAATTTTTGTAAGAAAATGAAAAGTAATTTTATTCTTTTCTTAATTTTAGTCTACATTTTCGTCTAATTTTTATATGTAGAATCACACTCTTTTCTTATTTCTGTGAAAAAAATGCTGATAAGTTTGTATACAACTCACTGTATAAATATCATATAGGGACAGATGACTTTTAACCAATACTTATGATTAGTCAAACTTTAAAAAATTTTTTTTCTATAAAAAATAACGTTCAAATAATTAAATAAATTAAATAATATAATATATAGCTATGAATTGCTCAGGGTGTTATGTATAGTACTTTTTTATAAACAATCTAAATTTATGTATAGACGTTTCAACTTCTATCAGGTCATTCTCAATGTTAAATTATAATTTTAAAATTGTCTCCAATAGCAAGATGCTCACAAATTAATATATAATATTAATATATAATATTAATATATAACGCATGTAATTTTCGCATGTTGGCAAGAAATTACGGCAGGAAAAGGCCTTGATACCAAGCAGCATTCACATAGAAACTTGATGTTAGTCGTATAGTGACATAATAATCGCATGTAGTCTAATCATATCGTGAATTTAGACTGTATGCGATTATTATGTGACTTCTGTATATGACTAACATCAAGTTTCTATGTGAATACTGCTTGGTATCAAGACCTTTTTCTGCCATAATTCTACTTGTCAACATGCGAGGATTAAATGCGCTCATTATATATTAATTCGTAAGCATCTTGCGCCGTTATCGGTAACAATTTAAAAATTATAATTTAACATTGAGAATGATTCGCGATTAGGGGTCGAAACGTCTGTACATAAATTTAGATTGTTTATAAAAAAGTTTTACTCACATAACATCCTGAGTGGTTCGTAGCCCTATATTATATTATTTAATTTAAACATTTATACTTAAAAAAACCACTTAAAAAAATGGCTTTCATTGGATACCTAATTTTTCATGCTGCAACAATTCGAATTTTGGGACACCTTGTATGCAAACATATTAGGAAACGATTTGCTCTCGCATTTATAATTTGCTCTCATCATTAATTTTGCGGATCCCGTTTCTAATAACAACTTCGTGAGCGATATCGTAAACACCGTTAACGTCGGACGATGCCCACGCGCGAATCTGGTTGAATTCACTCCATTCTCTCGTTTCGTTCCTAATTATTTCTTTTTACTCTTTCTTTCCTTTGTTGAGACCAAAACGAAGGTCAACACCTATGTCACACCTACCTACGTGACGAACGCACGAGTCAGTGACTATCGAAATTTTTGTCTCAAGCTTTTCTTTGCCATTTACATTTTCTTTGTTATCACTTGACGTTCAGACGGATCGACGATAGTTATTTCCCGTAACGTTTCGTTAAATTGTTCTGTTCGCGAATTTACAGAGCGGCAATTTTTGTCACGAAATACGCACCGTTTCGATTTCATTTTTTTTTCCCACTTATTATTTTCTTTTTTTCTTTTTACATTGATATTTCGGAGATTTTTATCGTGGTCTTTTGCGAGAAGCATGGCCAGAAATATCTCTCGCTCAGTTCCTTTGCTTCATTTTCGATGGCCTAAATGGGAAGGTCAGACCAGGAAGTGCCTGTGTATAAAGGCATGAGACTTTACGGGCTTATATTACCATATCAAAACGAAAAATCCGAGATTCTCATAAGAGAATCACCGTTACTGATCAGAGCAGAGCCGAGTAATCAATGTCGAGTAACAAAACATTAATTAATACCGTTCAGCCGGGTCGAACCGTTATTTCGCCATCGGCAAAGTAACCAACGCGATATCGCTAGTACGCGAGGATACTCTTAACTATATCTCTATGAGGCTGCTGCGAAATGCTCGCAGACTCATATCACAAACACGTGATTACTCGAATACAAATGTCGCCCGTGTCTTTGTTCTCCGTTTTATGCACGCATCGTGCCACAGCTCGGTAAATCGAGGGTGAAGATATTTATTCAATTAAATAGTCTTTCAATTCTTGGTCAACAATGTATATTGATGACAACATATATCAAGTTCGAGATTATTTGAAAGGTTTCCTTCATCTTTTACCATAAATAGTTAGAAAAAAAAAAAGAGCAGATTATACATTTTTCATGCGTACATGCGTGCATGTGTACGCGTACTTACAAATATTGAAGTAACATTGTATTTTTCTAAACTGTATGAAAAAAAAACCGAAGAAATGAAGGAGATCTAGAAATAATTCAGAAAGATTCAGAAACATATAATTTAAGGTAATAATTGCGAGAAGTCTAATGCATCATAATGAACTGTTTGTTTTCTTGAAATTATTTATATTTATATTATTTTTACTAAATTCTATTTTTTTTTCTAATTGCAGATTTCAAGATGACGTTCATGATGAAAAAATTATTGTTTTCCCTACTTTCGTTCCTGCCGCTTCTAGCATACGGAGCAGCTGGTGCGTTTTACTTTTGATGATAAGATAAAATTAACGCATAAAATTCTAATTCATATTATTGTAAAATATCGCATTAAAACTTTAGGGTGTTCACAATCTTGCTTTTCGTTCGTATTTTATTTTTCCGTCTTTATTTCTATAATTTCTTTGCGTCGTATAATTTTAAGAAAACAAAATCGATAGGGAAAGAAATTGACAATAAATTAAAAGTTATTATAGTTCGAGTTATCTAATAATTGAAAACCCTGAATGATTCGTATTTCATGATGTATGTATGAAAAATTCGTTAATGATGTATGTATATTTCAGTGTCTCCAAGGTTGGTCTGTTACTTTAGCAACTGGGCTATCCATCGTCCGGGTATAGGTAGTTACGGCATCGATGATATTCCTACTGATATGTGCACTCATATCATTTACTCCTTCATCGGCGTGAGCAACGTCACCTGGGAAGTTTTGGTTCTCGACGAGGAAGTCGACGTTCAAGAAGGCGGCTTCAATAAGTTCGTCGCTTTAAAAGAGAAACAGCCCAGTCTGAAGACCCAGGTTGCGATTGGTGGCTGGGGCGAGGGTGGTAGAAAATATAGTCAAATGGTTAGCGTGAAAGCCAGACGTGACGCACTAATCAGCAGTATCGTTGGTGAGCATAGTTCCATGGTTCGAGAATGTTTTATACATGGAATTACTAAAAAAATTAATTTCTTTTCTTATCATAACATTTATGAATTTTGCATAATTCTAAATAGATTAAACATTGGAGCGTGAAAATTGTAGAAAAATTTGCCTTTCTAATATATTTGAATATAATATATTTAAAAGCAAGGTAAAAGACGTAACTCATCTGTCTCGAGAGTGTGAATTGCGCGAATTGAATATGAAAGGATTTAATCAAATTTATAATTTCTCTGATAGATTTGATGCACAAGTATAAGTTCGATGGTTTTGATCTTGATTGGGAATATCCGGCTGCTACCGATAGAGGTGGTAGCTTCAACGACAAGAACAACTTTTTCTACTTCGTTGAGGAGCTGAGAACCGCATTCGACAAGGCTGGCAAAGGCTGGGAAATCACGATGGCAGTGCCGATACCCATGTTCCGACTCAACGAGGGATACCATGTGCCAGAATTGTGCAAGTGTGTTCCTCTTTGCTGTATATATTCATACTTTAATCAAATATATACAGGATGTCCGACAAGTTTTTACAAAACGCTTGTAAGCAGGATTAAGCTAAGTCGAAAACTCCTCTGCCATTTTGTTTCAATCCTATATCTCTCGAACTATTCAGAAATTATTTAGATGGCCCGGAATTTTTGGCGGGTACTGTTTTTTAATTATTACTTAATTATTATTATTTTATTTGCAGACTTGCCGATGCCATCCACGTTATGACTTATGATCTCCGTGGCAATTGGGGCGGATTCGCTGATGTTCATAGCCCGCTCTACAGGAGGCCTCACGATCAGTACGCTTACGAGAAATTGAACGTGGTATTCTTCCTACAAATTTTTTCTATTGAAAAGACATATATACAGAAGACATTTATATGGGAGTATTGCCATTATTTCAGCACGATGGTCTTCAACTCTGGGAGGACAAAGGCTGTCCCGCCAACAAACTTGTCGTAGGAATTCCGTTGTATGGACGTACCTTCACCCTCAGCCAAGGCAACAACAACTTCAAACCTGGTACTTACATCAACAAGGAAGCCGGTGGTGGCGAACCCGGCAATTACACTGACGCTAAAGGATTCATATCTTATTATGAAGTAAATGATTGATCCGTAAACAGTTAAAATTAGAAAGCGAAAGTCGAACAATGTCGCATTTGTTACGTCAAAATTCTTCTATCTCTTTTACAGATCTGCATGGAACTTCAACAACCGAATCAAAACGGGTGGACCAAAGACTACGATGATGTGGGTAAAGTACCTTATATGTACAAAGGTAAGTTTAATTTTTGTAAACATTGGAAGAATAAAAATTTCTTGTACGAGATGATCTCGTACGAAATTACGTGTAATTGTTTTTATAAATCTGACAAACTGTGAGAAATTGCCAAATTGGTGTATAAATATTACAAGATGAATGCACCAGTGAATGTGATTGCCTAGAAAAATATTTCGATAATTCAATTTTATTGAATGGAAATATTATTTCATTTCATTATTTATTCATTATTATTTCATTTCATTATTTTTGATTTTTCATATTTTTATTTTTCAAAAGTATTAATTAATTATAGTGTGAATGGGATCAAATAAAATTTGAGTTTTAAATTTGTTTATTTTTTAGTAAATAAATTAAAATCAAATTATATATGCTTTTTTAAATGGAAACATATTTTTTTTCCACATTTTTGTAGTATGAAAAGATGAATTTATCGATATTATTATGTGTCTCTCTCTCTCATTTGATTATTTAATCTCAAGATAATTCAATTAATATTTACAACCTGATTCATGAATCTGTCATAAAGCAATGATATCCATGACGTAAAACATTGCAGTTTAATTGAATACATAACAATTTTATTTCACTTACAGAATTTCTAGAAGAGGCAGTACTCTTATTTTTTCATAACATTCAGTCGTTAACGTATATATAGACAGGCCAAAATACATTATTAAAGTATTTGAAATACAAAATACAAAATATTTCAAATATAAATACACTGGGCAACAAAATTAACGCAACACCTGTTCACTTTGCAAAAATAGGCAAATTTCAAGATACAATAACTTCGTCAAAAATTGTCATATCGGGATGTTTAAAAAAGCATTTTACAGGTAGAAACCTCTATTTTTCGAATCGCTACTTAAAAAAACGGTCTCATGGAGATTTCATGAAGTTACACAAACATAAATGAAGATATATCAGACTTCCAAATTTTTTATGAAATTTGCGAAGCTCCACAGAGTGGAATAAAAATTGTAAGCAAATGCGATTTACATAATTCGAAAGAGCGAATCTTTACCTTTAATTTACTTTTTTACAAAGCTTCGTACGATTTTTTTTCATCGAGTTATTCAACGTTCAAGCAAAAGGACCATTTTTGCTTCAACGTTGAATAACTCGATGAAAAAAAATCATACGGAGCTTTGTAAAAAAGTAAATTAAAGGTAAAGATTCGCTCTTTCGAAGTTATTGTATCTTGAAATTTGCCTATTTTTGCAGAGTGAACAGGTGTTGCGTTAATTTTGTTGCCCAGTGTATTTGAAATGTGCTCAGCCCTGTGTATGTGCTTATAAATATATCTCGTATAAAACAACTTCAACAGTTTAAAAAAATTCATAAGCTTAAATATGAATCATTTTTGTAAATCTCCTAAAATGAGCGCCCAATAGGAGTCAAATGTGCGGTAATTGGTATATCTATTGGACGTCCTTCAAGCATTCATATTTGAATACATATTTGGAGCATGAAATGAATGATATTCGGAACGCTCAGGATGTCTTTCGAATGCCCAATGGTCGTCCATGTGTTATATAGATTTTTGATAATTAACCCCGTATGACAACTGACTCTCCCTGCTGATGCACTTATTGTATTAAAATTTCGTTTCTGCAATTTCTTTTTGCAAAATATATGTTGTTATTATTTGGTTCTTATCAGGTTAATTAATTTTTGCATCTGTACAATTTTTGCATTATTTATTAGAAATGAGTTTGAATTATTAGAAAGTTTTGATAAGCAGGAGGAAAAAGTTCTCAATGGGTTGGCTACGAGGATGCGGATAGTATTGTCCACAAGATGAATTTCATCAAGGAGAAACAATACCTCGGTGCCATGGTCTGGGCTTGCGACATGGACGACTTTAAAGGTGTCTGCGGTCCTACGAATCCTCTCATAACCGCAATCTACAATGGTCTTAAGGGCTACACAGTAACGTCCAAAAGTTACAACACAACTCCCAGGGTAAGAAGCTAATCAATTAATGTCACGAGAGACTGATATCAATTCAATCGGCGATTAGTTCAACTTGTAGAATTATCTGTAGCGAAAGTTTTACTTTATCGATCTCTAATTTCCCTTTGATTATTAACTTATAAGTTAGTAATGATATTAACGAAACACTATAGATACTCGTATTACTTGACAAGATAATTATCAATTATTAGATTGAGTTTGATTGAGAGAGAGAGAGAGAGAAATCATGCTGTATGTTCAATACTACAAATGGTGAAGAACATTTTGTTATTACAAGAATGGAAGAATTGAATATAATACTCGTGATTTTCAGCCCGAGTGGGACAGGCCACCCAGTACCCCATCTTCGACTGGGGAAAAACCGAGACCCACCCCGAATCCCGAACCCATTCTGAATCCTGAACCCACCTCGAATCCCGAACCCACCCTGAATCCCAAACCCATCCTGAACCCTGAACCCACCTCGAATCCCGACGTAACATCTCGTCCTACGCAGTCTACGTCGAAGCCAGACGATACAAACGAAGTTGTTTGCAACGGCCAGATAATGATTTCTAGCAAAGACTGCTCTGAGGTACCGCTCGTAAATACTAAAAAAATATTTCAAAAAAGTACAATCTTTAAAACAATGTATATTTCTAACGATTATTTGAGATGTATACATGAGGGCAAAAATGTCTTAACATGTCTTCTTTTCATGCTTTCTCATTCCTTCTTACGCAGGGAAGGAAAAGATTGACTATAAACACGAAAGAAATTATAAAATTTAATTTGTTTAACGTATATAGCAAACAAATGCATATTTGACAAATATTTAACAAATATTTTGCATCTGTTGCGAAATTTTGGTAGCGAAAAGGAATAAATATTTCTTACACCCGCAAATAATTTGCGATTCCTATATTTGCAAACGGCAAATTTGCCATTATGGCAAAGGATTGGTTCAAATTTTTTTTCCTCTAAGTATTTTTTCAAAATAGCTTCTTCTAATGCGACATCGAATTGTGATTTTTAGAATCTGTTAATCAAATTTGCAGATGTAATTCTTACATAATAATTACATATTCTTTTACAGTACTTTATATGCGTCCATGGTAAACCGATGAAATCACATTGTCCGACTGGTTTGATTTTCCATACCACTAATCTCACTTGTGACTGGCCAGAAAATGCTGATCGCAAAGAGTGTAAAAAAATCTAATCCGTTGGGGTGCCTTGATTCTACTAATGTCAACTGCCCAGCATTTTATCGATCCATCTCTCAAGTCTACGAGAGAATTTATTACGATAATTTCATATAAGAACATTCGTTATGTGTTCCTATTTGTTGTTGTGTGCGAGAGTGTGTGCGATGCTAATATCGCTGTAATAAATCATACGCAGTTATTAAAATCTGAGAATTGTACTATGTAATTTTCTATCCTTTATAATCCTCTTTTTTATAACTCTTTAACTTATTTAACTAAAATTGTAAGTTTAAATTTAGAGAGAGAGAGAGAGAGGAGAAAACTCTTAGACCCTGCGCACAATGGAGGAAATATTAGGAATAAGAATATTAGGAAATATTAGGAATAAATATTAAGATTTCAACCCACCAGAACCGCGTATTCCGATGTAACTGATATCTGATAGGTTGAAATCTTAATATTTATTCCTGTCCCTAATATTTGTTCTATTGTACGCAGGCCTTTATACAAAGAGCTTTAATTATTATTATTTCTTTAAATTAAATTAATTACGATAAGGAAAAGTATTTATTGTACCAACACATGCAACACGTGCGCGCGCATACATACACAAAATTTTTATTTTCTTAAATATGTAAATATATTTGATATATCTTTTTAGAAAGTATATAAAATAAAGCGTATGAGACAATAGTTTTAATAACTTTGAGTTAAAATCTTTTTTAAAAGGTGAGTTTACGCAAATAATTTAAGAATATGAAAAATCTCTAAAATTTGATATTTTTGCGTATTAAAGAGCATTTTATAAGTGTATGCATAACTCACATAATGTATATTTAACCCACAAAATGGAATATTCATTATTATATATACATAAAAAATAGTTTTTAGAATTTAAATGAAAAATAATTTGCCAAGAATTTCTTAATAGTCGTCGGGTTGTGAATGTAATCGTAGATTCGTATGTATTCTCGTTCGAGATCGCGAAACTTTCCTGTTTCATGATGCATGCTGCAGGCACGTTTCCTCCTTTCCATCGTTATTGACGGCGCAACAAAAAAAAAAAAAAAAAAACCGATTTGACGTTAACAATGCGTGACAGTTAGCGCAAAAAATATGCTCTCGAATATGAAGTCAAGAGTGATGAAAAAGCAAACAGAACTCTCTTTCCGCTCTTCTAATCTACTCTACCAAAACGCTCTCCATTCGCGAGAGCGTTCCTCGCGTGAATGAATACGTAAATTTTTAGTGGAAAAATCATATATGTGCTCCGAGTTCAAGACCCCAAAGATCCCGAACCTTGATTGACACCTGAATGTTCTCGTATGCATATAGAGCCACCCTCTGTCGTGCGATCTCTCTCTGTCTCTCTCTCTCTCCTTTCTTCTTTTTTCATTCCCATCCCTTGTCCACATTCCCTCCTTCTTCCACATTCTGTTACATCGCTTTTATCCGGAAGCGAAACTTGATGGCTGTTATAATTTAACGAGCACATTTCTTTCTCCAGTTACCGCAGCATTTGCAAGAACGAACACCGGCGAAGCCCACGTTCCTTTCTTTCTCTTCTCTTATGCGTAAGGCGGTTTCTTCTCATTCCGCGACAATCATCACGTTTTTTCCTTTTTTTTTTTTCGTCGATCGAATAATGCTGTGAAAACGAAGACAAAGAAAGAGTGAGAAAGTTGAACGCGCAAACGAAATCGATGACGCGTTTCATATGTCAGAGGGTGAATGGCGCAACGGTTTCCAAAAATTAGAATAGCTTTGTAAAATGTAATTCTAACGATAACGGTTGACTTTTTTTACGCTTTCCTCGCGACAATTATTTCTAAACGTTTCCCAATTGCTATCCTTCAACTCCGTCACGTAGAATTTATAATATAAAATATTCATATAGGACACAAGATTAATAATAATTTTATTTAAAAATTGTATATATGTTTTAAAATAAGAAAATATCAAGCGCCGAAAAATTAGATTAAAAAATACACACAGCAGGTATTTGCACATAATTTCTAGAATTTCACATTTGAAAATTTTAAACTTTACTTACAGTAATTTTATCTTAATATAAAATATGTATATTAATTAAATCACTATTCTGAAAGTAAGAGACGCGCGCGTGCTATTTCGACGCAGTGCTATTTCAAATGACATAAATAATGCGTTGTTGTTCATGTTTCAGGGCTGGCGACCCCGCGTCTAATTTTTTTTGCGGCCAGGGACAAAGGGGGACATAAGAGAGAGGCGACGAAAGGCCACGGAACCCACTTTTATAACTCCATCGACAATTTTTTGGTTACCCTCTTGATCGTTATTTTGATCAACTTCACACGTACATTTGGCCATATAGGTAGGTATTTTCCTATTTGATTTATCTTCCAATATAATAAAGAGATTCTTGGCGTTTTTCCGGTGAATAATTTCAATCACCACAGCACGTGCATCAACAAGTTTATCGATTTATTGGTAAATCGTTTAATAATCGTCTTTGTGTCATATGACAGCATATAAATTTATTTATTTAATAAAGCATATATAGATTTAATTAAAAAAGCTATGCATATTATTTAAAATAAATAAAATTATGCACTATCACATGACATAAAATCGTAAAACAATTATTAAGGAGGGAGACTAGTGTGAATACTAAAAAGAAAGGTAACTTTACAGGTTTTTTTTTTTTGGAGAAACAATGCATTATATAAATAACAATAAATAAAAGGCAAAATAAGAGTCGAACACATTTTTTAAATAGTCACACAATTAAAGGAATAAATTACAAATAAAGAAAATTAAAATTGAAAAAAAAACATATAATAAAAAACTCAGTTTAAATTCAAATATAAATCGTTACAAGTTTCATACATTTAAATTGAGTTTTTTTATTATATATTTTTTTTCAATTTTACTTTTCTTTATTTGTAATTTATTTCTAATTGTGTGACTATTTAAAAAATGTGTTTGACTCTTACTTTGCCCTTTATTTATTGTTATTTATTTTGTATATGAAGAGTCCTTTTATTTGTTAATGCAATGTATTTTTTATATTCGTTTGAAATAAAGATATAAAATATTTTCTTACTTTTTATAAAAATTACCCATCAACTCTGATGAGAGACATAAATCAATATTTATTTATGGGTCTTATAAAATGAATTATTTTTTACAAAAAATTTTGTTCTATTTTTAAAAATGTGTGATAAAGCACACAAAAATCTTTAAAGAAATGAAAAATAGACTCAAAATGTATGTTTAATGTTACCAAAATCTTATTGATCAATATAACTAATAAATTTATTGATACACGTGCTACAATGTCTGAAATATGTTTTTATAATGCCGCTAATATACATAATGATAGTATTATAAATATTCTAGAAGAAATAAATAAAAGTATTTAATACATCGACTTTTACGGACAAAGCTTCTAAACTAATAAATAGAGCTATAAATATAAACTAATAAAAGAGCGGAAAGAAGTACAAGCTGCGTATGATAATTATTTGATAGCGTTGTTGTTCTCCATCAAAAGTAGATATCTCATCGGGCAACTGCTTCGCAATAAAAGCAAACGATTATTCGCACAAACAGACATTAGGCTTTCGCTGTATATTTTTACTACAAAACAAATGCTCTCGCTTCTATTCTCCACTAAGAGGGTTCGTCCCATTTTTATTCGTGTGATGCATTGTGCAGGAGCGAGCTACTCATCGCCGCATATACACGTAATTTTAGCGATCAAAAATACTTATCGTTTTGCCAGCTAGCCAGCCCAACCCGATGTGATCCGATTCTACCCCGCGTCCGTGTAATCGTGCCCTTTTATGTTAATTGGCAATCCTTTTGCGTTTAACCAGCTGTGCCGCTGTCATTGTCTCGATTCTCCGTGAAAACTTTTTCTTACCGCTACCACGAATTTTCGGCTATGGCTCACTGTGTGAAAAACACACGACCGTCCCCCAACGCCCCATCCGAATCGCTTTTTTCATCGGCATCGACGGCAGTCGAAGAGAAGAAAAAAGGGTTACGCGCTCGAGGGATGCGCGTGTCGGAAGGTGCCATGTTGCGCGGGGTGAACGAGTTGGGATGATGAGAGAGAGGCTTAATAAAAAATATGCGGTGCCGACGCGGTCGGAAATCCGCGTAAAACCCGGATCAAATCATGGGCTGCCGGTTATAGTTCCCGATTATCTGGTATCCCGATTCCTTGGTTCTATTTCAGCCAATAATGATGGACTCGCTGCACACGAGTGATTGTTTGAAATAGAATCGAATAATTGGGAAATTTAGCAACCCATAGTCTGATGCAAGTTTGACGTGCAGT
>NW_017304248.1:131727-134662 GCF_001594115.1 Trachymyrmex septentrionalis | reverse complement strand
ATAATCGGGAAATTTAGCAACCCATAGTCTGATGCAAGTTTGACGTGCTTTTCTTAACCGCCGACACTAGAGAGTTTTTGCAATATCGTTTATCCAGATACGGTGAACGTCAGGTTATCTTCTTCTTAATAAATAATTAAGAAAAGGATAACATGGCTTCAGTGTTCACCGTATCTGGATAAATGGTATTGCAAAAGTTCTCTACCGTGAATATGCGGGAAACGTATATGGACGTACGCGCGTCTCTGTATCATGAAGATCTTCCCTCTTTGCGTAGAGGAGGGGAAGCCTTTTAACTCTTTTACTCCCGAGGACATGCGCGTTGTGAGCAAGCGTCGCAATGCAACCTCGGTAATTGCTGCACCCGAGACAAAATGGCAGGTCCGTCGATGGCGATGGCATGTTTTCTTTGCGAATTATTTGTGATATTCTTCTCGAATAATATCTTTCGTACATTAGACGTAAGGTGAGAAATTGATTCGTTTGTAGGAACGTTACTGCCTCTGTTGCGAAAAAATGAAAATAGGCTTAAATGGGAAAATTTTACCAACTATCTGCACTCACAACTAGTCTTATCGAATCTGGCCGTATAACTTCAACATCGTAGACTATTCGTGGTAGAAAATCTCGAGGAGAAAAATTCATTCGCTAGCTAACGCTGAAACAGTAATGGCATCACCGACGACCCTTATCGAAGGTGCAAATCTCTGATTAACGATTTACCTGATGACCAGTCATTCCGCCAATAGAACTGCTCTAAGAACGAACTTGCGCTCGGGCTGCTGAAGAAGAGAAGCAATTATCGCGGAGGAGGATTTAAAGAAAGGAAAGAGAAGTATCGCTCCCGAAGGGCTCCACCGGGGTTTTCCTCGAGGTCGAGTCTCGCTCTACAGTTAGCGGGGCGTGTCTTCGGTTTCGTTGAATTAAACATCGTGCCAGCTTCAATCAGCCCGGTTCTCCTCATCTTCCTCCCCCGTTTTTCTTCTTTCTACAACCGCCGCGATTCTGGAAAAAGCTACGCTTCTTCCTTTCTTTACTTCTGTCTTTCCTTATTCTTCATTCTTAATTATTTTATTTCTATTTTTTAATTACATTACTTTTTTATTTTTAATTTTTATGAACATGTCACCTTATTATTGGCTAGCCTTATTATTTTTTAAAATTTATTATAATATTATGTATTCTCTTTCTCTTTTTCCTTATATATCCGTTTTACTCCCATCGAATGTACCTCGATGCCGCGAACCGTAAAGACGAGAGATGCGTAAATGAGTTTAAGGGTTCGTTTTTCAGGATCTATTTCTCTGTAAATTTCTCAATCAATCCTCATGTCGCGCTTTTGTTCGTACAATTACTCGAAGCTTTTGTCTCTATGTGGAAAATGATGGAAGAAACAGATTTACGACAGTATTACGGAGTCCAATCAGAGTTGATGGTAAAACGATGTGTGTGATCATTGGAAATGAACAAGCTTCACGTTATCGATTTTTAAATCGACGTTAAATTATCGTGACTATATCTAACGTAATAAATAACAGTAGTTGTTGTTTGAATATTATCCAAGTTGCTTGGATAATATTCAGATGTGTAATAAGAAATGCGAGTGCGTACGTAAATCCAATGTTAAAACTAGTGATTCTGTCTCTCCTCTTTTTTCCTCTCTTTCTCTCTCTCTCTCTCTCTCTCTCTCTCTCTCTCTCTCTCTCAGACAGGCGCATAAGTCTTGGCCTCAGGTGTTGCACGCTCGACGGGGTGTTTATGCCGGAGCCCGATAGCACTTTGCTTTTACCGAAAATTTATTTTCTTTTGTTATACGGCGCGTTCCATTCGCATGGCGCTTACGCGGGATGTAGAAGATAAAGAAAGAAAGCAGGTGACACATAAGGTATAATGAACTTTTAACGACACCGCGGATACGCACCAGGATAATTCGCAAAAAAGATTATGAGAAAAAAGGGAAGAAATTCTCGTATCATTAGTATTCTATCTAGTATACTCGTGTTGTACTTATGACGAACGTACATGATGGGATTAACATCACTGACACGCATCGCGGGATAATACATCAGAATGATTTCGGAGTGGCTTTCAAGAGGTGTAGGGGTTTCGCGGCGTATCGGGCTTTTTGTGTCAAATCGATCTGCACTCGATTGAGAGAGGATGTCACGGGAATTGCACGACCGCGTAACACTTGGGGCGTCGTAAAAATAATGTCAAAGGGTCACGCCCACCCACGAATTCTGTGTATATTTCCTGTAATATCATCTCATGTGTGATACTATTGTCACAATCATAATCGTAGCCACGAGGTTCTCGTAACTGCAAAAAGATTTTACGCTCGCGTGATATTATTAATGTAACTGAAGTATTTCACACAACTGCGTTCTTGATCGTTTTATAGCGTACCTATTTACGGTAAAAAATATATTACATACTTATGTTAGAAACGGTCCGCTCACGTTTTTATTAACTAATCAATAGGAAATAAATGCCTTATGTACGTAGGTATGTAGTCCTTCAAACTGCGCGCCGAAATGATTTTTCGGTCTTGAAACGCAAAACTCTACTGAACTTTTGCAGTAATATCACAAGTTAAATTGACTAGCAATTTAACAGCTCGATGCTTACAAGCACTTTAGAACGATCTTGATAATACTGATCAATATTAAAATCTGTAAATAATTTTATCGCGAAAAATATTACCTCGGCCGAGGATCGAATCCGGATTTCTTGCATTCCGTGCAATCGTCCTAAGCCTTTTAAACCACCGATGCTCCAGCTCGGTCGTCTCTTCCGCCCTCTTATCCTTTATCCTTTCAACTTTCTTACGGCAAGGCAGAGGCAGCTCGATACGGCCCACGGCCTAGTTACTTTGTGAGGCTACACTCCACTCGAGAAGTTCACCCCGAAGATTTGATCAGGACAGAAAGAGAAA
>NW_017304248.1:123244-131627 GCF_001594115.1 Trachymyrmex septentrionalis | reverse complement strand
AGAGAGAGAGAGAGAGAGAGAGAGAGAGAGAGAGAGAGAGAGATATGCACGCTAGTAAAGTGAAGCGAGGGGCTAAGGGTGGAACCCCAAGCGAGCAGGCAATCCTGCTCCATACCGTAGGGCACCCTCGTGCAACGCACCGCCACCCCGGTCCGCGTCCCGGACCATGAAAAAAAACTCGGCCACCCCTAACGATTTTTTTTCTCTCAACCCCATCTCGACGCACACTAATTACGTTTTTAAGCGAAATTACTTCGCGAGACGCGCGGGGTTTTGCCCGCCGACTTAGCGGCCCTGAGGTCGGGACGTAGGGTGACGAATGAAAAATATCGTTGAGGGGGGGGAGGGGTGCATTTTTTATTCTTTTTAATATTTTTTTTCTTCTTCTTTTTTGCCTTTACGAGAACGGAGTGTCTCGAAAAAAAAGGGTACTTTTTTCGACTTGCCCCTCCCTCGATCGACGACGTGTGCTCTGATTACGAAATGTTATACGACATCACGCTGGCGAATCATCCAAGCTTTAATTCCTTCTAGCAGTTGGCCTAACGAGGAAGAGCCGCCCGCCACGTCGCCTCTCGCGAATAGGAACAGCGTCGATGGCTGCTGAGTAAACTGCGCAATTGCGGCTATTGCCAAGGCCTGTTTTTCTAATCCTCTTTATTCCTGACCCTTTTGATTACCGGCGGAATTCTCATTTTGATAATTTCCACGAAAAGCTTCTTTAACGGCCACCACTTCCGGCGAGATAATTTTTTTCCTTACCTTAAACCCACCTTAATATCGATCGCGCTCGTAAAATCAGTCGCGACGTATTCGTACGTAACTTATACAAACACGTTTGGCACATTTTCACGGAAAAAGCGTTGAGCTGGCAGCTCTCTATCTCTCGTCATATCAACTTTATCCATATCAATTATACCACTTATATCATTTGGCCTACAACGACGCGGCGTATCGTGGCGCAATGGCAATCACCTCGTGATTCTGTTGAGTGGCGACAAAGTTCAAATGAAATGAATTACTGTAAGAACTGAACAACTGAGGAATGTCGCATTCAATTGACCTCATACTTGGGATATTGTAGGCATGGGATACATAGGTGCACAGCTATTTTCAGAGCAAATCTTGTGATTGACCCTTCTCTATTCATCGAATCGATCTCGCATATGTACGCGCATAAAAGTTGTTCGCATATCATGAATAATTTTCGTTGTTCTCTCTCTCTCTCTCTCTCTCTCTCTCTCTCTCTCTCTCGCTTTCTCTTTCTTTTGTGGGTCGATCTTATTGTTGGCTAGGGTTAGACACGCGGGTGCAACCGAACCTAGACTCTTGCTCTGCAAATCCCTGTAGATAAAAAGTCTGCACCCACCCCAGGCACTATCACCCCAACCGATAGTGACTCACCCACCGTCACCCAACCCATTTTTTTTCAACCCCTCCGTGGCATAGATCCGTGGGTCCGTGGATGGCAGGGATAAATCCTTTCGCCTCGTGTATCGCTCCTTGTACTTCGGCCTCTACTTTAGGAAAGAGTTCGACGACCACGTTTTCAAACGATCCCCAAAAGCTACAAAGGTAGTATATAAAATTGCAATTTATTCATTTTTAACAGAATCAAAAATATCAAGGCTACATTTTAGAAGTATTGTATTATATAGAAAAGAAAGATCTAGCTAATATAACTATTTTCTAAAGCCAACTTGTTGATTTCTCCATCTCATTATTTTTCGATCCAAAGAATTGATATTCTAGCTATCTAAACGTGTGTACGCTTATATCGAAAGAAAGATCGACTGTTCACACAGTTGACAGGTTTTTCGATCTTCGGAAGAGAGATGAAAACTAATCGTATTAATATTTTGTTCTGACATAGCTCGCATGTGGCTGTGTCACACGTTTCCACCCTAATTCATTCCGAATTCTGATTTGTGAGATTCGAATTACCACAAATCCCTCGAAATTCTATAGATTTTATTTACTTGCTTGACGGTACGTCTACAGTCATGAATATTAAAGCAATAGCTTGAAGCGAGAATGAGAATTGGAGTTCTATTGTTACAGCAGATACAGTGACGAGACAGTTAAAGAAAATTTTCAAACAGTATCTGATTGATTTTCTTATGCCTTATGCGTTATGCGTTATAGAAGAGTCTGTGCTAAAAAAAAAGTCACTTTTTGTTGAACAGGGTGATTGAACTGTAAGAAAAAAATTCAAGCTGTATTCGTGTCGCTCGATTAAACCGCGAATTTTTATTAAATTACGAATATTATAGCGTAAGAATACAGATATGAAATTGATTCTCAAAACATGTTTTCAATATTGCATTTATATTTCAAGTCTGATTTTAGCTAAATTTCTCAGCAGAAACGTACGCGCGACTGTAAATATGGGTGTGAGAGAGTCGGTCAAGAATCTACAGTAGAACGAATCGGGCCGACGAAAGAGCGCCTTACGGAATACGAAATCATGCGACGCGCCTTTCGTTCGCCGGATACCTTCCTGTACCTTCCGTAGGGCCTGTTAATGGCCTCTCGTTTGACCTCGCTCCACCTTACATCGTTCCTTAGATAACCGTGTATCTTCGGTTTATCTTTCTCGCTTACTTTCTTCTTTTCTCTCTATTATTTATGCTCCCTTACTTAAACCGTGAACTTCCTCGTTGGCGTTACTCGCGCACCCTTTTCCAGCCCAAAAGCGGGCGTAGTCTTTTTACGCGCGCATTATTTTTAACGCTTTACGTTGCTACTCCCTGAGCGTTTCCTCGTGTATACCCGCTCGCCCACTTCTCTCCTTCTCCTCGGCTTGCCATCGTATCTTTCCTGCTCGCGAGAGAACACGGGAGACACTGTCGGTGCAGGGAATAAAATTGCAATATTAATTTTTAATTCTTTTTTTTTCAGCAATGGTTTCTTTTCCCTTTTACGAGCTCGACGGGTGTGCGCGAATTCGGGTGACGGGGTACCACAGGGTGATCTAAATAGTTAATGGGTTATGGATCTCTTTCTCTTTTTTTTTTTGTCGGTGGGCGGTTGATTAATGCGAGATCGTATGCATGGCGTCGGCAATTCGCGGGGGTCGTATATGCACCCCGCGAGATGGTTGATACATGTGCGTGCATTATATGGGGGGGAAGTGAGGCCCAGGTTACGCTATACGAGACGTAGTGATTAAAGGGTTGATTAATCGCGCTAGCTGTGACGTACGAACAAAAAATAATGTCGCCGACAAAAGTAGGATATCGAACCGTGATCTTTTTTTGACGCGCCCCTGTTCTTGTCGCCAGAATGTATTATTATACATTGTGGTGAAAAAATCTATAACTTATTATTTTCGCTTATTAATAATTATTAACGTACTAATATTTCATAGTGTTAACGTTATCATTATAGCTTTTGTCCACCATTAAATAGGTACAGGTCAATAATGATTGTTGCTGCACTTATTTGTGAATTAATATAAGTAAGATTATTCTTAAGTAAAAAAACTTAAATTATATACAATATTACAGCGCTATTTCGTTTCCATCTTTGCCTTTTCGATCGGATTTCGTCGATCTTTCATCGCATCTCCGTGACGGTAGCGTCTTACTTTGTTCGCTGTAAGAAGCGCAAAAGAGGGAAAAGAGCTAGAAATGAAGAACATGCTAGGGGAAGAAAATACCCTTTTGACCTCGCTACCCTCTTTCCACTTCCAACGAAAAAGTACGCCTTCGGTACAGGAAAGAGAGCAGGGGGAAAGCGAGAGTGTGCGGTTTCTCTCTCTCTCTCTCTCTCTCTCTCTCTCTTTTCCCCTCGAGAAGAAAAGTATCTTGCGTAATTAAGCAACGTGGCCGTAATATATCCAGCGTGCAAAGGCGGCCATATTGCCTCCACCGCGAGACGACGCGGCGGGGGATGATGAGGTGACGGAGGGGTTGCTGTCCCGCACGAATCGAAGCGCGGAAGGTTGCTACCGGAGAAGATGGAAGGGTGAAGAGACCGGGACGAGAGGAAGAGGAGGACGAGACGGGCAGCAGGGGTAAGAGAACGCGGTGAGTGGCACGGAGGACTATGGGTGGATCGGTGACGAGGGGAGGGGAAGGGGGTGAGGAGGTAATGATATGCCGAGTTAGCCGGCACGCGGTGCGACGACTACAACCACCCTTCCTTGTCGTTAGGAGTTGCAAGAGGGGGAGGGAAGGAAATCCAGAAGGGTCTGATTCGCAGGACGGGTCTCGACCGGTTTCCTCTTCTTCTCCGTTCTCTTCCCTCTCACATCTTTCATCCCCCTTTATCCTCACCCCTGTTCGTTTCCTGTTTAATTCGGCAGTAGCAATTACAGCCGCGAGACATGTTGCCACCCACGCTTCTTCTTGCATTTTTTTTCAGCTTCGCCGTTTTTTCTCTTCTTCTCGCGACAATGAGGTCATCGTGGCGGGGCGAATTGAAGTCGGCGAACGTAAAACGACATTGATTTAAACTTTGAGCTGAGATATCTTTTCTATATCGGTTTTATCCTATTAATAAATTCCTGAATTGATTTCTCAAAGTGGGACGCAATAATTTTGACAAACGTTAACGAATTACAATTGATTTATCATGATTTTAAGAGAGAGCGCCTGGATGAGATTTGCACACTCACAGTTAATGGACGCGTTCAAGCCGGGCACAAAACTGCTAGTATACTGCTACTATTACTAATATCTATAAGTAGTAATTAATCATGTTCGTTTATTAGCCGTTTTGTTAACTCGAACGCGCTTAATGAATTAATCTAAAAATCATTGAGTACAAAGCGCGGCGACAAAATTGGTCTTCATCTCCTCGTACTGCTGTGTTCGCGCGAATAAACCATTCCCCTAATTCGTTTATATCGTTTGCATACCATTAATTATGCCGGAATAACGATCAATTCCTTCCACGAGTTCGCTTTTCTTTTCGAGATTAATCACATTCTGCTTGAGCACGTGAGCGACTTACCCCAGCTTTTGATCGAGTCACACAATTAAATACGGTAATATTTAGGTACACAAAGTGCTGTACTTTGAAACTTTTGAAATGAGGTTTCATTGAAATATATAAATTTTAATTAGATAGAAATTTTTAAGTAACTTTGTTGGGTTAGTGAAAATAATCATCAAAATAAATGATGTATAGGATGCTTAAGCCTGATGAGCAATGTTGCAAAAATTAAGTTTTCACACTCTAGCAATCAGTTTGAGTATTTTATATGATTATTGAATACGTAGTATATAAATTCATACGGAATTATTCAAGCACTAAAAATCCAGCTTGAATGTTTATGGGCCTTTCGATTTTCGATTTTTGTGTTATTAATTTTTACATTATAGTCTTAAAACGCGCGTGCATTTAATATTGCCTATATAATTATTTTAATCCAGTAAAATTATTTTCAAATCTGTATCGAGCTTTTTTAGATACTTTTCTTTCGCTGGAAGGGGAGGAGGGGAGAGAGGGAGAGTGCAAGAATAAATATGCACATTAAACCATAATAAAATAATGCTTAGATATTTGTTCATATTTACTTTAATCGTTTTGTGAAACATTAATTTCATCGTTGCTAGAGATGGACCATTTCCTTCTTAGCCTTTAATTTGACATTTATTTTAATTAGCTTTATTTTTTTTTTACAGTCCATCATATCTTCATTTCTCTTATGACGAGAGTCGCGACTCTTATGTGACGTACGAGCTTCGTTCGTAACGCGTAATTCGTTCGCGACCGAGCATCGCATAAATCTTCATGGCTACAGGAATCCGCGAATATGCGACTCACACGATTCCTCGTGTATACCAGTCACTATTATGCAAATCAGTCGGTACCATGAATGATACAGCATCCGCTGTATCTTCTATTGTGAATGCGCGCGCTGGAAGTTGACTGAATAAGGACAAGACATCGGATGTATACGATCACGAATAAGCAAGTCTTGAATGAGGAAAAGGATGGTCTCACGCGAGATAAAAATTCTTGAGGAATTATTTTAATAAGCAATATTAAGAATCTTTATTTTAGACCGCATATGTGAGAAACACAATCAATACTAGAAAAATATCTATTACGATCGAAGCTGGATCTCCATTGCTTTAAATAATTCAATCTTGAATTACTAATATTATATATACTATATATGTACTTGCATATATATATATATATATATATATCATATTGTAGTCTTTTTAGAACTTTAGCGCGCCGAATTGTTTTTCCGGACTATAAACGCAATTAAAACTGCTAGTAATCGCGAATCAAATTGACAAGTAATTTTATAATTTGATGCTACTATCAAGCATCATAGTCGTATTATAAAGATGTTAATATGTTGAAACTGTTAATAAATTTATTGCGAAAAATATTACCTCGGCTGGTACTTGAAACCAGACCTCTTGTATTCCTAAGCCTACTTTAATAAGACTTTTAGCTTTGTCAAAATTATCTACGAGTATGACATAAATTTTAGAAATCTGTGTGTGAAATTTTGGGGAGGAGCAATTTTTATAAAATTTGTTGGAAATGTACTCGCTAAATCTGAATCAATGGATTGAGGAAGCGCTTATTGAGCGTTCAATGAGCGGTTGTTCCGAATGGACGATCACTGACATGAGTCTTGAGCGTAGATTCAGACCTTGACAGAAAAGCAGAAAGCAGAAAAGCAGCAGTCAAAATTTGCGCTGATAGTAAACAGTACAGAAAGCCAAAACCAGCGCGAGCTCTGATTGGCAGGATTCTGACTGCCAAGTTTGAACTCATCCTGAGTATGCCACGAGTAACCAATGAATGAAACGTGATAGAATTTCTAATCTAGCTAATTTTTATTTGATCTAACTAACCTTGTTTTAGTACGCGAATTCAATGTATATGGTATTGGAAGATTGAAACTAACGTGCAAATATCAATATTTTAATAATGCTCAAACTTCCTTTCTTTTTCAGTTGAATTTCACTGATTATATCTGCAGCGTTAGGTGTGCCACTGATTCCCAATGTCAAGTATGCCATTGTGATTACTCGATTCAATGATTTATTTACTGATTTAGATTTAAAGAGTAGATACGCGAGAGGAGAAAATAAAAAGATTAATTATAAGTATACCAAGAAGAAAATCGCGATCAAGATAATTTGTTATTCAGTTTATTCCAAAAATGCAAACAAATCGAATTAATTATATGAATTTAAAGAATACTATATTATGCATGCTTCTTTGTCATCAAGTTTCAGGACAAATACCGACCTTGAACTTGAATAAGTCTACGCTTGCCAATATAATCGATATCATTGATTTTTTCCTACCCAACACTCGACGGCTGTACATATATGTATGTATTGGTGTGTGAGCAATTCAGAAGTACTCTCTCTCTCAGTATGCATGACTTGGAACGCTATTGTTCGCGGTACAAAAAAGTTAACACTATCAATGAGTATTACATTATCCGTCGATTTGAGAAAAACATAATCTAACAAGAATAGATACGCTAATGTAAATTCGATTTACGTCAAAAATTTATTTACATTAATAATCTATTCACGATTGTATTAAATAGTATATTAAATATTGCGATCGAAACAGAAGTAAAAAATGAAAATGAAATGATTCAAATTTGGGGTTTTTTTTACTAGTTATACAATATCTATACATTTATCTTTCCGCGAAAATCTTTCCGAAAGTGGTAGAAAAGAAGTAAAATTCATATGTCATTCTTGTATGACGATGTTATCGGGGAAAGACCATCATGGCATTCCCATAAATATGATCTATAAAAGGGACGATTCCGGTGAGCGGCAAGGAAATAGATCAAAACCAGGCCACTAGCGATTCTGCGAATTTACTGCATATTGGTTCGCGTCGTCGTTCGTCTTTTACGTATTTTCCTTTTTTTTTTTTTCGACGAGCCCTACACCCCGTGTTCAATTTCGAAACCCCTGACCGATTTGCTCATGTCGCGTCAGTCCTCAAGGTGGAAACTCAAAGGCGGATAGTTAGTCGTTGGTCAACCCCGGTAATTGCGCATAACCATGGAAATTCCTGTTTATTTGGAGTTCCTCCAGTCATATCAGCAAACGAGGGTAAAAAGGTATATTTTCGAGGCCATGAATGCAAAGAAGGGTTGTAAAGGGGATGCCGAAAGTCAAGGACGCACTTGATGATTTCGAGAAACTCGGCCACGATCGCACAAAACCTCTGTTTTATCGTTGTAAAGAAGATCGCACATTTTTGCGGACGCAGTACTGTGCAAAATATTAAAGTATGTGCAAGTATGTATAAATAAATATGTGTAAATATATAATACTTGTGGATACAAATTATCATATAATAAACTTGTACATTAATAAACATAAATAAAATTAAAACGTTTATTGCTAAAAATTAATATATAAAATAATTA
>NW_017304248.1:120948-123144 GCF_001594115.1 Trachymyrmex septentrionalis | reverse complement strand
TATATATATATAAAAGAATATACATTTACTTATATTTGAAAGCGTTTTTATTTTTATACAAGAGTAGAGAGCGAGCGAGAGAGAGGAGAGAGGGGAGAGAGAGAGAGAGAGAGAGAGAGAGAGAGGGAGAAAGAAAGAAAGAGAAGAACGTGTTGATCGACATGAGATTACTAAGAGACCCCGTACGTACGTTGTTCATCCAGCGAATATCTACTAGTATACGTCGATCTTTATCAAATATTTTGGAATCTGCTATATTATATCGCGATTTCTCATCGTTCGAAAGCCACATGACAGTAAAAAGAAAATGTGTATAGTAGATGAACCAGTAAACTGAACAATAATACCGTTAGGAGACTCAATTCAATCTTTCTTTGAAATAAAAATACATCGCTTATACTTTTCAAACACAACTTAGAAAACATGATTTTCGAGTTATTATAATTATGAATGAGTTGGGTTAAACATGACTCTATCAATCATCAAAAGTGAACTAGCTTAATTTCATAAAAAATTGGCAAAATGTCATAA
The DNA here is from genome assembly GCF_001594115.1 of Trachymyrmex septentrionalis. NCBI lineage: Eukaryota > Metazoa > Arthropoda > Insecta > Hymenoptera > Formicidae > Trachymyrmex > Trachymyrmex septentrionalis. The sequence goes on along the minus strand of NW_017304248.1, from coordinate 122,613 downwards.
CTCAAGAAAGATGATTTTTTTTTTAAATTATGGAAAATGAAAGTGACAAAAAAATGACATTTGATCATGTTAAGAATATTATATGTTTTTTTTTGTCGACTATTTCGTTTAATTATAATTTTTTTATTATTTGATTAATCATAATTAAAATTTTTTGTCAAGTTGAGAAAAATAAATTCTTCCTCTATCCTAGGAAACTTAATTTTTTAAATTGTGTGTGTTACTTTTAATGTGAGGAAGTATATTTTCGTCGTACCTTGCGCAAATTTCGAATATCGATTAAATCATTTAATTTTATGCATACCTTTTTATTAATTTTATCTCGAGCTGTTTTGGTAAGTACCGACGAGCATCGCTTTGACACGCATTTACTCAGAATAATTCGAACCCTCGTTTAAATAACCAGGTCAATGCATCGTACCATCGCGTGTGCTTTGAAGGCCATCCCTCGATTTTTCGCGAGTAACAGGTGCGACGCATTTAAAACATCTAGCAACTCTACGTTTGAATCTCGCTTTCAAATCGTCATCGAGATAATTTCGCGTACTATCTCAAGCATTGGTGGTTCACTCGCTCGAGAAAAATCGAACGGGATAGAATTTAAGGGTTGGAATTTAAGAGGAAGGGAAAGAGAGAGAGTGAGAGAGAAAGAGAAAGAAGAGATGGATTCGTGAAGGGTGAAAAAAATGGAAGTGGACGAAAGGTAGGAGTGAAACAGATGATAAGAGAGCAAGGGAGATACAGGGATATCGGGTGAAGCAAGCACGATGGGCAACGGGGAGAAGAAGGTTCTTCGGCGCGGTTGCCGAAGCGTCCCCACCCGGTGGCCCATCCGCCCCTGAAAAAAGAGTTAATATTGATCCGTTTTTTTATTTGAGTCACCCCCAGGTTTTTCACCCTCGCTATTTTTTCTTTCCCCGGTCGCAAGGCTTGCCGCGGCGAGGCGCGGGTGCGACAGAGACGGAATTAGTGTTTCTATAGCAACTCTCTACCCCGTCCGCTCGCTCATTCGTTCGTTCGCTCGTTCGCTGGTTCCGTCCGTCCGTCCGTCCGTCCATCCGTCCATCCGTCTGCTCGCTCGTCCGTACAAGTCCGAATCACCCTTCACGATCCAGAATAGATTACGAAAAAGCGGTCTAACATTCTATCGTGAAGATTCTCATCAAAAGGATGGCGATGCACATTAGGATCAGACGCGCACGTTTTCGGAATATCCAGATTGCCGGATTAATCGTCAGTCAACTTATCTTCAATGAAAATATCTTATTGTTGATAGTTTTTAAATAATTGATAAATTGAAAAATAAGCGGCTTCTCGCTAATTGACTTCTCTCCACCAAGCATCAGTTTCAGGCGGAGCTCCAGTTTGACAGGATTTTACTTCGTTGTCTTAATTATACATCTCATGAAAATTGTATTTAATTGCTCTCTAATGGGATTGATTAAGAATCGTATGTGGGTAATATAGTATACCCGTATATATCCGATGTTTCGACGTGTATCCTTTGTTACACTTATATTGGTAAAATATGAACACGTACGAAGAGACTTTGTCGCTCTCCATCTTTTATTTGCATCTTTTTTCGGACACACACGAGCTTTTGTGACGACGTATACGTACACAAACGTATATGTATACGTTCTCTTCCTCTCTCTCTCTCTCTCT
>NW_017304248.1:118963-120848 GCF_001594115.1 Trachymyrmex septentrionalis | reverse complement strand
TCTCTCTCTCTCTCTCTCTCTCTCTCTCTCTCTCTCTCTCTCTCTCTCTCCGATCGAAGTGCAGGCGATATCAGGCCAGAGTTAAATTCACTCCCAAATCAGGAAATATGAAGCTCTGATCGCGCGCTCGTATATTCTCGGAAGAGGGTTGGTACTTCGGAATACCTCTCCAGCTATAAGTCGATGCATATTTCAGAGGCTCGGCCACGGTTTCTTCCAGAATATGCTATTGGCGTAGCGCCTTTTTTCCTCCTTCCGCTTCCTTTCTTATTCCTTTGCATTCCTTTTGACCGGATCCCTCTAATAATATCCTTTTACTAGTCCCCTGCTAGTCCGGAATCCGTTTAATGTTCGCAATAACAGGTATGCGCTAAGAGTGGATTAAGAACGATGTAAAGATAAAGACAAAGGCAGAAGACCAAGATCAAACGATGCAAATGAAAACGTGATGAGTCAAAAAATGATATATTTTTTTCGATAGCTAAGAGAAATATTTGCAATCAAGAGAGCAGTTATGGTTTTATGGTATATATACATATATATAAATATATATTTTTTTTACTATTTTTGTGCAAAAACTGAACACTGAACACTGAAATAAATGTGTCTCTTTCACGAAAATTCTCGATGAACTCGGTGGAATCTGGTGGAAGCGCTCCGTTTTCATTGGCACATCATCGGTACTCTTTTGAGAAGCACTCCTTAAAGTAGCTTCGGTACGCTTAACGTAGGGGTTGCTCTTACCGAGGTGAGTTCTAAGGGGCTCGGTGATCCTTAGCCCGCCGATGTTACCTAAGCACCCTCGGATCGTTTCGCGTTCGAATCCTTCTCTTTACGACGACAGGGCTTACTTTTATGTCTAACGGTATGATAGCCGCTACAATTTTTCGCGGTTACACGCTTAGCTAGACTTAGATTGCTGTTATGAGTATGCTAGAATCGCGATGATCTTTTTATACGAATACAAAAGCACTCGATCGATGGAATTGAAGACGGTCAGTCTGAAACGATCGCTGCTATTCCATTAAAATTATAGACTTTCTACTAGATGGAAAATTTATGAAGCGAGAGAGCATGGAAACACGACGTGCGTTGCGAGGTAATATGCAAGGTGTATATCAGAATCCCGTACCTTGTAACTACAGTCACTTTTTACGCTCCGTCGTATTAATTTTCTTGTCAAGATCAATTTAGAATAGCATGTGACAGATATATGTAAATGGATTGAATATGTATATTTCTACGTTGACGTAGAAATACAACGTTCATGTTTAACATATTGTGATCTTGGCATTGTAGTTGACATTTAAGTGATAACGCTTTTGTCGAAACTTTAACATATGCAAAACTACGTGAATTATTGATATATCGAGTGTTATTGTTCGTGTATCGATATATTCGTATTCAAAGAAAAACACACGTCGACAGTGCGAGCAGTTACAACAGTCGAGATGCGCATCTTCCGGAGAAGAATTTATTTCGCATATTATTAATTCTCTTTAGAAAAATTAATTCTCTTCGGAATATATATTCGACTCGATCGTTTTATGTGAACCAGCCACTTACGGACGAATTTATTTAGTGTTCCACGTTACTTCGATAGAAGGGCTTCTCGAAGGGCTACTAACTATCTCGTGGCACCTGTCATTCGGAAAAGTGAATTTAACTGGGCATTAGCGAGATAAGATGATAAACTGATAAATGACGCATACGCAGACGTAGAAATAGAAAAGCAGGTGAATACTTGATTCTTTTTGAAAGTATCCCGCGGCGATGATCACATCGTATCGATATTATCGATTATTATTAATATATATAGAGTTCATGCATATAAAGTACACTTTTGATTCGCGTGTGTGTGTTTTATGTGATTCAGAATAAAGGC
>NW_017304248.1:109958-118863 GCF_001594115.1 Trachymyrmex septentrionalis | reverse complement strand
GTACACTTTTGATTCGCGTGTGTGTGTTTTATGTGATTCAGAATAAAGAATCACACTGTACACAAAAATGACATAAGATCGACGGATCATCCGACAAAAAGACATATTGATTTGCATAAGATATTCATTGGCCCAGCGGTCTTTTGCTATGCTTACGCAGCTTATGTCATTTCATCACGTGAATACCTACGTCCGATCAGGGCGGGGGGGTCACGTGACCAGTTCTCTCCAATCTCTTCTATGTCTTTAATTCTCATGTTCAATTAGAGGAGATACGGATAACGTGATGCAATCCGAGTCGGAATTCAGTAAGGAAGTTTCAGAATTCAGTCAGCAATACGTCTTTACAAGGACACGAGGTTTCTGTGAATCACCCTGTATTATGCAGGATGCCACACAGATTAGTGCCAAACTTATACGATATGTTAAGTAGGTGAAAATAATTCATTTAAATAAATTTATGCTACCAAAAATGTTTTATTAAAAATTTATAAATATTATTTAAAACTTTACAAGCAAATTATTTTTCAAGCAAATTGAGCCAGTTCTGAAACAACGTTGCTCAATTTTCGATCTTTGAAAAGTAAGATTTTACTCTTTAGAGTGTGATTCATTCTAAATTTTTAATATAATACAAACATTCGGAAGATTTCTCAATAATCATTAGTTCGATGAATAAAAACCTGAATTTTCACAGAAAAAAGAATTATCGAATATTTTTACATTGTAACTATTGTAACAGTTAATAAAATCCGTGTAGAGATCAAGACTTGTCAACTGTTTTAACCCAGTAATTCCATATAACGAGTTATGGAAAACAATTCTGTTCAACAAATCTTTAAACGTTTATAACGTTAACTTTTTAATAAAGCAGTTTCAGCCAGAAGTTTATCTGAACTTTTCTCACCTACTTGACCTGATTAAAATATCGTATAAGTTTAGCACTGATCTTTACAAGCACTCTCTGTATCTGACGACGAATATTTACCGTAGTTATTAGCAAATATCTATCGAACGAATGCATCGATTGGGGTATTTGTTAGGCTAGTAATCTTTTTGGTGACGCGACCTAGGATTCATATATAATTATCATAAAAATGACCCTTTTTTTTCCTTCTTGAGACCATAAATACGTAATAGAGAAACTGTTTTTTTTTTTTTTTTTCGGACGGTCGCCGCCTCTGTTGTCGGAAGCACCTGCCCGTCCGTGACGAAAAATTTTTCGATGTACATCGGGTTTGATGCCTAGCGATTTTAAGCAGTGGCAAAAGGATTCGCCATATGGTAGCTTAGGATGAACGCCGCCGCGAGGATCGAACAGTCGTGCCTTGAGAGCCAACGGTTCGGGGAACTGAAGACCCATTTATTTGGCGTGTGCTGTATAATTAGGACTAGGAGAACTGGCCACACGGGAGAGCTTATTGTCTATCCCTTTTTCTTCTTCTTTCCCGATCCATGTGGAAAGTTTTGGAAATATATTATACCTATGCTAGGCGCCGTGTGGTCAGCTAAATTCGAGTCTGAGCTTCGCTTCACTGGTCGAGAGACATTTCCTCAAATACCTGAACACCGTTACAGAAGATACCTGTTCTAATCGACGGGAAGAAAGATAAGGAGTTGGAGATTTGTATATGTTTTCGAGCGAGATAGAAATGATACTGTACCTCCACTTTCGCTTATCTATTGTATTAGTGGAAGAGAGTTAACTTTTTTCTCGTTTCGACATATGCCGAGAATAGCATCTGTAAAACGGTAAATGATATATGTAGGCTGCTGCACAATATTTAAGAGAAAATCGCGTTGTATTCTGAAGAATCGATCAACATACTTATATTACTTCTTACTAACTTTCGTTATTCTATTGCACAACATCGATAATTCGTTATCCGAAATTTATTCTTATTTGATAATAAACTGAGAAAAAAATGCTGTTGAGATTCAATTAAAGTCTATATCAGGACGCTCGTACGGTTTCATGTCGGTCCTAACAAAATCTTATAAGTGTCTATTAATTCATGTATATTTTTATTCACATAAAGGCCTTGATTATTTAAATAATAATTTATGCCTTTATGTCAATAAAAATATATGAATTAATCACTTATGTTAGTGACAGCCCGTAATATAGACTTTAATTGAATCAACAGTATTTTTTTCTCAATGTAATTTTATTTATAAGGATAGCAACAATTTGTACAAACATGTTTGTAGCGCGATCATACATATGTTCATTGAAATCGACGCACAGCCCACCCCCAGGTGAGTCACCCCTTCCCCTCCCCCCCGTATAATACGGTGAGGACGCGCCGTGCACCCTAGGATTTCACGTAATTTTGGGTTTCGTAGGGTAAACGGTATCGCGTTTCTTGGGACGCACCGACGGATTGGTGCATTGTCAACCGACAGGAGCCACCTAAGGCTCCCGGGGTGGTTGGCAGTCTCGGATCCCTTTCTTCCTCCGCGGTAGAGCACGCGCGCTTTACCTCTATAAAGGAGCTTTTTTTTCCATCAGAAAGACAAAAAAACAAGGCATGCCGAGGTAAAAGCGGAAAAGGGGGAGCGCACCTCCCGCTCGTCCTGCATCCCTTGCTTTTAGGGACGCGTGGCGTGGCACACGACGCCATTATTCTTCCACTTCGTCTTCGCTCGGGATCTTAGGACGATGTCGCGAGAGAGAAAGGAAATTTACGGTGCGCTTGTTGCGATGCAGTCCGGAAAAGTTATCGTCACGTCGTCGCGACTACCTTCGTTGATGTTTAAAAAGATGAAGTTGAACTCTTGATGATATCTCGCGCAAAACGGTACAACGATGGATATGTTGTTTACGACAGAAATTTACGAGAGATCAATGATATGATCAGTGATATATCGTAAGATCATCAGAAATCAGACATGTCTAGTTAAAAAAAAAAAAAAAAAAAAAAAAAAACCAGCACCATTATTGCTAGCAACGCAAAATTTAAAACTGTCCAGTTAATAATAAAATTGATCGAATAAAATTTCTCACGTAAGTTATCCGATAGGCATTAAAATAGTCGTCGTCTCATCATTTGCATATTCACATTCTCATTTCCATATAACATTTGTATAACTCTTATCCATATTAATAAATTAAAGTAATAAATTAAATTAAATTTATTATGCGGAAAATAACGAAGCTCGAAATAAATTAAATTATTAATTTATTCCGCGAAGAGATTTGCGGGCGCGCTCTAATTCCGTAAGTTTACCTACCTCTCTCATCATGAAAGATAAATTGCATCGAAATTAGACACGCACGCGCCATTACACGCGCGGAGACGATCGCAATTGAATTTGTGAATGTTTACCTATTTGTAGCGGTACTTCAGGTAGCTGCGTACAGATCTCGAGGGTCCTCGGCGTGCTTTTCCGGATTCTGACCCCAAAACAACACTCAATGGCACAAGAAAACGGAGCGCTGCCAGATTTCCTTGACGTGTTGGCACAATTTTTGACAATGGGGCCAATGCTGTCTCGGAGTAAACTTATATGCTTGCACCGTTGCGACGTTGGTTCCCCTTGGTCCTGCGCTCTAAATTCAGTGCCTACTTACCTTCCACTCGTTCCTCCTGCAAGAGTCTGAAAGTTTCTATAATAGTATTAAGCAAGAAAATAATGTTAATATCGTGAGTTAAGATTACTCGCTTTTTAAAACGCAAAAAAAAAAAATGATTCTACTCCAAAGAATCTAAAGAGCACAATCAAGATTCTTGCAAATTTTATATTTTAATAGAGAAACATCTTTTAATAAAACAACATTTTAATAAAACGTCATTTACAATCGATAGATATTATAAAATATTTTATATCGAAAATTAACTTTTGTTTCGGGAGATACCATATTTATTCTGTATATTATTATAATTTAAATTTGTTGTAGCCGTGATCGAAGATTATTTTGTTTTTACTTATGCATAATTCATTTCCAGATATATGATTATTTACTAATTGACGAAAAGAGAGTTTTCAATTAGTCCGTTTTATCAATGTGGTTTTATTAAAAAAATATTTCCATATATGAAAAATGCACGATAAAAATATATTAATATATTTTGCCACAATTTTTATCGTGCATTTTCTCGCTTCTACGTCACAATCTGTGACAGCAGATCTGTAAACAGAAGCCTTAATGTTAAATGCAATTATTTTACTATTTTACACTTCTTGTGACCGAACGAATATCACAAGAATAAATGTTATCGCAGATTATTCAGGTTTATCAGACAAAAGAAATGAAAAACGGGATGAAAACGGAAATAAAGAGTCCGGAGACTCGAGAGACTGCTGACCTATGAATTCGAACGATTCAGCCTGACTCGATCCGCTGCATCTGCCACGTGCCCCCATATTACAGCATAATGTGTCACTGTGCCACGGTGGTACCACCCCTCTCTTGAGCCCTTCAGTAATGCCTGCAGCTTCGCCCGCTGCTTGATCGCGCGTGTATGGAATCCTAGATTTTGGAAACCCGAATGGTACAGCTGAATGCAGGTCGCGCGCGCGCGCGCCGGTCCTCCATCGGGGAGGAAACGCACTACGGGGAGGGTTTGGGAGAGAGAGATGGTTTTTCAACATGCATTCCCCCCCCTGCCCCCTCCCCCTCTTTCCCTGGGGTGGCTGCTGTCGTTCCTCGGTATTTCTCTACTCCGTTTTCTGAATCAAACGAGCGAATCCGTGATGCAGCAACCTCGGATGAGTCGTGAAAATATTGTCGCTTTTGTTATGCCCGCGGCACTCTATCCGAGCTACGCAACGGCACGCCGGGAAATAACGATCCCCGAGTGATAATGTTTTATCGATGACACACCGAGGAATCTCGATGGGAATTACTTCCCGCGGATTTGCAGCAGTGGAGTGTACTAAATTTAAATCTATTAGATTTAACTATATTTAAAGGGAATTGAAGTGGAATAGAGTAAAATTCGGCACGTGTTAAAATCCGATGTGAAATCGATACAATTTCATCTGGTCTAATTTCGTTATCGGCGAAAGGATCCCATCCTTTTCATAAATATTCATGACACAGTTAACGATTAACACTGCCGATGATTCCCACAAATATCGCGAATCTGTTTAAAATTCTTCACGAGAGTCCACATTTATCTTTCCGTCGTTGTATCTTATTAAATCATTACTACATTATTATAGGTTCGATATGACGAGGTATGGATTATCGGGTCAGGTGCCAAATAACTGAGACTCGCGGGAAACGATTAAACAGTGAGATTTAATAATAAAAATAGTTTGACAGAGCAGTCAATTTAATGGAACATTCGAATAACTGATTACAGAAATTGTGTGATTGCAAAGATCGGGGCACGAAATTACGAGTAAACACGTACAATATTAAAGGTTCCTCTCCTTCGCTTTAACTGTTATTCATAATAAGAATTCAAAATTGGCAGCAATGTAGTAATAATGATAATTATTACAATTAGCGTTATTCTCTAGACGCGAATTACTTACAAAACAGTTTACATTATATTTGTACGAACGATATTCTTCTCACTTTCTCACTCACTCTCATTCTCGCACGCAACACCTACACACACAAACACACGCACACACACACACACACACACACACACTCTCTCTCTCTCTCTCTCTCTCTCTCACTCTCCGATTCGTAATACACTTTTCTTATCTCTCTTTGCTCTTTTATTTATTATAGGAATATTATTTAAAATCAGTCTTGTGGTTGAGATATATTAGGTGTACGGTGAGGTAGTGTCTGTTTCATAGTATACGTACAATGCCGCTTGATCTGCTGTTCGCGCTGTACGTTGCGTATCGAGCGCATTCAATTAACGACATTTATTAGTTATTAATTAACGACATTTATTAATTAACGGCATAATTTGCGACGTTAATTGAATGCGGTATCGTTCTCGGGGATCCATCGTAGACCCGGCGGTCCGCGGGATCGCCGACGACGATCACCGTAGTCGAGTATCGCGAGTACAGGTACATACAACGTTATCGTAACGTTACCGTAACGTTCGCGGCGAACGATCAAGCGGCCGCGCGCGTTTCGCGCCCTTACAGCCGTATAAAACCGATTATCATTATTATCTATTACTTCGTGAGACCGTGTTCCATTTTCACTTTTTAATCGTAGGCATAAGGTCTGAATTTGTACCGTGTTATATCGCTAAACGCGCGCGAGAATCCGCGCGGACGATCCTCCTCGGAGGCGGGGGGAGGGAATGGATGAGGGAGAACCGGAAGGGAACGAGAGTTTTTTTATTGTCGCGCGCCGCGCAGTTTCCGGCGTGGTCGCGAAAGGGTTGGCACTCTAATCTGGGATTAAGGGGGGTGGGGGCGGGGGCGTTAATTATTTCGTGCGGTATTACAAGGGGCGTCCGCACGCGCTCGGATTTCGCGCGCGCCGCGATAATTAGCTGTATAAAATTATATAGATATAAATTTAATTACATATATAGAAGTATACACAATCGTACATCCTCTTATCCGAGCCACTGGAACATGGAGTACGGAGTGCGATTCGAGTCACAGCGACTCTGAGCTCTTGGTACAGCGACTCGACTGGATAACGGAAATCGTTCGACAAAATTCTATGAACGTATCGTACGCTCTCTTATTTTCACAAACAAAAAAAAACAAAAAAAAGAAGAAAGACAGAAAGAGCTAAATTATGCAGCAAAATGCACGAGAACGAGATATAAGAGAAGCAGCCGAATATTAGAGTTCATTAATAAATATCAGAGTTTAATTCGTTGAAGCGTAACACGTTCGTGCGGGTACAAAAAAGAAACAAATTTGTACCTGTTACGATAAAAGCGATCAATTGGTGTTCGTACGAAATCGTCTGGTGATTCCATAGAATCACCGGCTATGCCGGTGCATGTAATAAAAATTTTGAATTACGTATATGCCACTGGAGCGATTTTATGTAGAAATAAAATCGTTGTCGGTTATTATTTTATAAAGATACAGTCATCGTCGATCGATCATCAGTGATGAAATTAAACAACTGCCGTTGTGTAACATCACTAGTGACGGAGAGAGGGAGGGACAATTTATAAAATCATACGTAATTACGCAAGAGGCGTGGGAATTTTTTTTTATTCGCCAAAATAACTGGCGATTCTGTAGAATAACTAGGCATTTTGTAGGATCACCAAATTAGATCACCGAATTAGATTCACCATTTCCATCGTAACATATTGACTAAAATTCGTATATAAAGAACAGATAATCCTTTCCGTTTTATATATATAATTTTCCCTTTCCGTTATACACATATATACATATATATATCTATATTTTTTTTTTAATACTTTTTCTAAACAGTTTAAATATTCAAATGCTTTTGTATGTCCCGATCGTCCATCTTGTCCAGTCGTATCTTTAAGATAGATTGTCTTTGTCTTCCTGTTACTCTTTGCATAAAAATCTATAGTAATATCTTATTGATAATAAGATATTTCCTATCTTTATCCTTCATGCAATATTACTTGTATATTTTGTCGTACGTTTCAATCACCATCCGTACAACGTACTCCTAGTTCGAGTACACGTCATATAATTAATACATTACAATTATTCGACACAAATATATATATGTATATATATATATATGTGTGTGTATATATATATAATATGTATACATAGTTTTTGCACGTTAAGAGTAAGAGGACAACAACAATAATGATTACAGTAGGACAAGCGATAACCCTATTCATTAACCACGACGCTTAACGTGATTCTTCGTCCCGTCGATATCTCAGACATTCCTGTGACTCAGGTCTGCTTATATAAGGAAACGAAAAAGGTAGCGGGCCGATATCCAATCCAGGTCCGGCAGGAACGTAAGTTTACAAACATCGTTTCGGAACTAACAACCATTAACTAGAAATCGATATCTCTCAAGGTACTCTTGCATTCAACATCGCGTAAAGCGTGCTGCGTTACACGCGACCGGAAGTCGCTAACTTACACTTAGTTAGAAGAGAGATTCTCTCGATCTCGGTAACGCGGGACGCGATCGAACGTCGAACGTTAGGAACAAAAACTAGGACGCGATATATCTGGTTCAATCGGTTTTGATTCCCGACCGACAATTACAAATTCGCCACCATTGCCGATTCGGAATCGTCGCGATTTCTGAATCCGTCCGATTGTAACTTTAGGACGCGTGAAGTATCGTCCAAATGTCTAAGCAAGCTCAGCAAACGTAACTGAGAGAACGTGCAGTGCTGCCGTGAACGTGATACTACTGGAAATAACGAGCGACTTACCGAGCGAATGATAACGCAAATCGATGCGCCCTAAATCGGTGCGTGTTCGAAAATATTAAGCATTGACTAAAGACGGCACAATTTCGACGAGTTCAATACTTCGATAATCGCGAAAAGGAGAAGAGAATCAAAATAAGATACACCCTATGCCGATCGTCGCCGCGATTCGTTCGACGCGAACGAGCATAGAGATCGCTTTCGTATTCCCGTGACATCCCGTATTTGAACTCGACGAAATCACGGCTTAACGTCGATCGCTATTCTGAAGACGCTATTCCGAGGGGGCGTTTCCTTCGCGTTGTGACGATGTTAATCGTCACCTATAATTGGGCCGCGTGACGAGGGAAGGTTTTTGCTCGGAGCGCGCGCGCTCTTGACAAGACAACTCTTCCTCGGCGCCGTTCGATTAATCGCGGTGCCTCTCTCGTCGCAGACCCTCAACTCGATACTACGTCGTCACCCCGTCGCAGCGTTTTCGTCGCGCCGAGTGACGGCGCGAAAACCGGTTCCTCGTCTTCGCGATTGTGTTGCGGACTGACCACAAGTAAATTCGTTAAGTGATTCGTCCTGTCATGGCACCACCGCTCGTTCATCTGTCATTCCGACCTCCGGAAGAAAGAAAA
>NW_017304248.1:95557-109830 GCF_001594115.1 Trachymyrmex septentrionalis | reverse complement strand
GGGGGGGGGGAGGGGTGAGATTTGCCTTTCTTTCGGGGCACGAGATCGGGGCCCTGCTGACCTCTGTCGCCTTCTGCGTGCCTCACGAGTTGGTAGAAAAAAAAGATACCACGATGGTATCAATGGCAACGGGACGTATTCAGCAAAGGTGACGTTCATATTGTTTCGCGAGATCCGGAGAATGTAAGCCATTGAGATTCGACTGCTGCCTGACGGCTGTCGCTGAATCTCCAGCGACTGAGTTTTAACGAAGCGCAATTCACGCAAATTCTGTGCGTGAACTCTATCCCAGAATTACGTCGAGATAACAACGCGCTATTCGAACAAGCGCGTTTGTTCTGCATTTTTTAATTTATTTATTGCTTTTTAAGAGATTCGAGTGGTACCGTTGTCTTTCCCAGCCGAATGCGACCAATCAATTGAGCACGAATCGACGAGAAGTGATATATTATTTTCTTTCTAAAACTAATCTTACAAACGAGAAATATAATATAAAACCAACGATATTGACGTGTGGTTTTTTTGCGAAAAAAAAGAAAGTTCGATCGAACGGGAAATTGTAACATTCGCTGACTAACATGCACGAAACGTTCCGCGATATGTATAAGGGATGGAAAGAGCAGACTGTAACAACGCGAAGAATCGAACGAGACAAAAATGTCAGCAGTGATTTAGTGTTTGTCTTAAAATGGGTAAGATATGTAACAAGAGATTCAGAAGAAGAATCGCCACGTGATGCTTGTTGCACACTTTAGGCCCTGTAAAAAGTGGAAGAAATATGTTAGGGACAGAGAAAAATATGAAATATTAGAAATAAAAAAAATCTTCAAAAAATCTAATTTTTTTATTTCTAATATTTAATATTTATTTCTGTCTCTAATATTTCTGCCACAGCGGGAACTTATGCTTGAGAAGAAATGCTAAAAAAGATGACTTATGCTTGAGAAGAAATGCTAAAAAAAAATGACACAAGGATTGTCATATGCGCTATCCTCTTTTTTGTATCTCATAAAAGAACTTTCGGTCAAATTCTGATAAAATGAAGAGTCCCGTTAGTGGGAATTGTATGTTAAAGATGTATGTTAAGAACGAGCAAAAAGAATGAAATAAAAAAAGAGAAAAGAATAAAAATGTGAAAATGAGTTATGATTTTTACGATAAATATATTGCTGCGTTGATAGAAAAGTGTTACAAGTTAAAAATTAGCATTTTTAAGATAATGAAAGGAAACCCTTATAAAGTCTAGTTTACTATATATTTGTTGAAAGACACAATTAGCTCATTTGAACTTGGAATGAATAAGGGATAAAATTTACACTATACTAAGGTTACAATGTCCAAATTTTGAAAACTTATGACATAGTTTGAAAGAATACATTAGAATTGAAAGTATAATATGAAAGAAGAATAAATGTATAGAATTGCATATTCACTATCCTGATCAAAACGTTTTAATTCAGAATTTTAAAAATGCAATATTAATGAAAAGCAGCTAATTTTGAGATGTGTCACTTTTTTAGCAATACAACGATATATGTCTTGAAATAAAATGGAGAGAAAAGTTAAAAGTCTGTTAATCGCGTAAAATCTCTAATGTCAACATTATCTTCTTGATACTTAATAAAAACTCACGTGGACGTTAATTGTTATTATTCTTCAAGCAAACACTGCTTTACTTGTATGCGACTTTAAACGGTTTCTTTAGCAATTGCACAACTAGAACACATGTTGAAAGTAGAAGCTGCAAATAATGCAATTCGGGATATACCTGCGCTCGTCTTTCTTCTCTCGCAGAATGGTCGAACAAAACGGTCAAAAGATAAACGAGGGCAATTTCGACTAAGTATTCTGAGCGAATTCGTGCAAAATATATTATCTCTTTTCTTGTACTTTCTTTCTCTAGCCTCTCTGTTTTTTATCTTTCTATGAGATATAGGAGAATGACGATTTATATCAAGCGTTTATATATATATATATATATATATATATATATATATGTGTGTATATATATATATATAAGAAGAGAAACTAACTGAACTGGAACACATTTTCAATGTTGAACATATGATACGGTCCATAATGAACAATGTACCTCTAGGTGGCCTTGTAACTGATCTAAATGAAGAATTATCTCACATAAATCAGATCCGCATTCAGAGAAACGTCGAATGGGGGTGCGAGAAAAAGAAAAGCGAGATGAGAAAAGGTCAGGCTGCAAAAATTTTTCAGACAAAAATGTCATTGCGAAACTGGTTCGTGCGAACGACGTATAGGCCGCTCTGTGTGAAAGAAAAAAAACCTGGTTACAAAAAAATGCTTAGATCTTTTTGAATCTTTTTGAAAGGATTTATTACGAGTCCGGGTGAGCGCGGTCCGAGGGACCTGAAGGCGGAAATCGGAGAAGCAGAGATCTCGATTATGCGTACATCGTTCTATACGATCAAGGCGAAACTAGAAGAGGTAATGGAAGTGGAGATCGGTTTGAATTTCAAATCAAGCCGCTCGACGATTACGATTTTCCAGTTTGCTGAACCGCCACAGACGCGGGTGATGACACTCGCTACTTTATTTTATAAAACGATGATCGTATTTGCTGATTATTCATTCAAGAGCATTGACTGCGTTTAGCAGAAAAAGTAGTTTTCTAACTGTTGGAAGATTCTTTAGTACAATTGGTTCTTGCTCTTAGATTTAAATGTTTCTCACTAAATCTAAATTGTATATTGTAGAAACCAATCGTATTTATTTTACAACAATTGTAAAGTAGCTTTTTATGCTGAATCCAGCCAATGGATTCGTCGTTTGATTTCAAACAATCACCTGTCAACGTAAAAATAAAGGATGTCACGCACTTTAAAACTCGTTTCTCGCAGATACGTGGAACGTCTCGGAACACGCGAATGTCAGATCGTTTCTAATCAGTGACTAATTGAAAGACCGTCCGCGTTCGATCGAGATAGCGCGGCCAACAATCTCCGGATAATCACGAAAGTAGAGGGAAAAAATGTAACAACGGGTGATGTGTAGTATATGTAAACCGTAGGTATACCGTGAAACCCGCGACGGCGACAGTGGACTGATGGACCGTCGTCACTCTTCCCCCGCTATTTTTTACTGTCAGAGGAACTTGTATACCAGTATATCCAATCCGAACAGCTATATTCTCTCCTCTCTCGTTAACGCAACGGCGCGTACCACTCACGAGGACGCACGCCTGGCCTTCTTCCGAAATTATGTACACGACAAAGACTTCGCGGAACGCGCTTCCTCACGAGCGCTTTTCGAACGCGTGATCGCCTCTTTCGTAACCCCCATAATCAAGATCCATCACGCGAGACAAGCGGAGCCTTATACTAAGAGAATACCGTGTAAATAACACCCTTATTATATTGCCCGATGGTGTTAAGGGCGGCACGGTAAGAGCATCGTTCACGCAGTTTTCTCTACGTACCGGCGAGACTTTACTAGGAGCTGTCATCCTCCTCCGGATTAGTCTCGCTGACGTCGGCGTTCAGCGACGAGTTATCGCTGCCCCCAGAGTGCGATCCCCGCGAGAACGACTTGTTCATCGACAAGTCCTCGGGTTCCGTTTGCATTGGCAAAACAACTGGGAGAGGATTCAGCGCCGGGATCGAGGCCGGGAATACAGGGCCGTTTCGCTCGGGGTTTATTCGAAGATGGCGAGATAATCTGTTGATCGGCGTGACGTATTTGTTGAGCGGTTTTTCTTCCTGCTCTGCGTCGATGTCGACATCAGCGTCGACATCAACGTATTCCTCGGAGTCGATCTCGTCACTGTTTAACGACGGGGGTGACTCGGCCTCCGGTGGCGACTCCTGCACCGCGCCGTTACTGCACCTGTGCTGCTGCAAATGGTGTCGTCTTCTGAAACGCATTTGACACGTTTCGCACTCGAACGGCTTCTCGTTGTTGTGTATCAGCATGTGCGCCTTCAGCTGATTCGAGTCGCTGAACTTGGACGTGCACATGTCGCAAGCGTACGGACGCTCGCCCGTGTGTACACGTAGATGACGGCGGAGATTCGCCACCTGGACGAACTTTCGTTCGCAAAATTGGCAATTGTAAGGTTTTTCGCCCGTATGAAGCCGCATGTGTGTCTTCAGGTGATGGTCCCGGGTAAATCTGTAAAGTCAAAGATCAAGGATCATTGGCTGGACTCGCGACTTTAATGAATGAACTGAAAGATCGTACACTGGGAGAAAAGTGCTTGGTATTTGTGACTATAACTGCATAGTAAAATAATTGTAATTAGGAGCTCTGGTTTTATAGTTATTGTTAATCTATGATGTTGGTAACAATAATGTTATTTATATACTATAAACATACCAAACCAGGGAGTAAGTTAGCCATTATTCGATCTACGAATATGCGCGGTAAATTTATCTATCTAATGATAATGAGTTTTAAAATTATATTATTATATGCGATTCAAATTAGGTATAAAAATTACTGAGAGGTTCTCCAGAACCTGACCAACTACTCGCATCATTTTCCTTCCTGTGGAGTCTGAATCTTCAACAAATCAGTACTTTTCTCTATCTCCTTATCGTTGTACAACAGCTGTACAAATGATCTAATAGTAGATCAATATATCAATTATATAAAATACTTCGTTATAGAAATCGTTATTCGTTAATAGCCTATAAAATTAAATTAATTTTAATCTTTGATTTAATCTTTGGTACAGTAGCTATGTTTTTATGCGATACAAACATTACTAGCATCAGATACAGTAATATAGAAATGGAGCTCCTAACTTAACTATAATTACTTTACCATGCAGTTACAAATACCAAACACTTTTCTTTTAACAGCTTTCTTTTACATAAAACGTCGTTTGTTTAAATCGATGTTACGTGATAATGATGGTTCGCGAAGATTTCGTCTGTCGTGACTTGGAGAAATCACGAGAAAAGACATCGTGCGATCGATAGCTGAGACTCACCTTTTCTGACATTCCTGGCACTTGAAAGGTTTCTCGCCCGTATGCGTGCGTTCGTGATTCTGGAGCACATGCTTGTACCCGAAAGATCTCTGGCACACTCCGCAAGTGAAGACTTTATCTTTGCTATCCTTCGTCGTCTCAGGACTGACGGAAGGACTGACCGGATCCGCACCTTCCGCAGGCTCCACTTTCAATTTAGTGAGTTTCCTTTTCACGGCGCGACCCCTCCTGACGATTCTATCATCATCGTTCCTATTATTGTTGTCACTGTTGTCATTATTGTTATTGTTGTTGTGGTTGTTGTTATTGTTATTGCGCCGAGAGGACTTTATATTGGGAGCCGACGATACTTCTGACAGTGGCCGAAGAGAGGAAGGCGGCGAGGATGCGATTCGTGGTATCCAACTCGCGAAGAGGTCCTGCGGAGACGCATAGAGCGACGGAGACGCGGCAAGGCCGGGGTGTATTACGGGAATTCTCGCGGCTGATAGCAGAGCAATGCTCATCCTTTGATTAGCAGCCATCAGCTCCTCCTGGGTCATTGGCGGTAATCTCGCTGTCGTCGGGTCGAACATAGAAAACATCCTCTGCGACGCGCTGTCAAGTTGAGTGCTATTCTCGGGATCTTGCATCATGCCCAGGTACTGACTGATCAGGAATCCTGGACTTAATGGAGAGACATATACATGCAGATATAGGTATATACGTTTGTGATGAAACATACGTTAATTCGTGAAAGTACAATTACGCGTAACATTTTAATGCTTAACACGTAAAGTGATTATACGGAAAAAAAAAAAACTGTTTATTATACGATAAAGATTATTTTTCTAAAGTATCTAAAAATTTGGCTAGATATACAGTTCTGAAAATAATTTTGTTGCACCATCAAAATAATCTATTTAAATTTTTAGATACTTATTATTACTTATTATTTTAGATACTACAGCAAAACCATTTCCTTTTTGCGTACTAAAACACATATTTTGTCATTCGCATCTTAAGTATGGAGTAAAATGTAAATGTAAATATCAAAAATATCCGTCGGCAGCTCGTTATATTGTCGAAACAATCCAGTGAGATTAGCGTAAACGAGAGGATAGATACATCGGAAGATTGCACGTATGTGCACGTATATGTGATCTGCGAATCCAAAGACCTCTTCTCACGTTCCCTCTCCACCACTTTCTCACTTTTTCTCTCTTTCTCTCTCTCAAATATTTCCCACGCTCTTTCTTCTCTTTCTTTCTGTTCCTCTCTCTTCCCTACTACTCTCTCAACTTGCCCTCCCACACATGTCGCTCGCACGTGTGGTGAGGTTATCTGAGGTGGATCCTCCTCCATTCACTCACACTCCTGACTACGCGAGAGTTCATTCATAAAGCTCCGGCTATCCACCTACGCGTCTACGACGTACCGCCTCTTCGATTCCGGGGCCAACGACTTTATCGGTGTGCAAATAGTCACGCTTATCAGAATGCCGAAATCGAAAGGGATATCCGTCAATAAAGCTATGAATTTGCATGATCACAGTTTCCAATGGTCAAATTTAGATAATTAAGGATTCTGTTCACTTACCTGCCCTATTATCTCAGACTGTGACATCAGGAGCGAAAAAGCACACAATAAAAATTCTTGCAAATTATATTTAGACATGCATGCATAAGAAGGTAATACGGAATAAGTTATGAAATAAAGATTTAGATCTTGTGAAAAGTAATATTTTAAGAAAATTGTGAAAAGATGCAGCTAAGGAAGGAGAGGAGGAGATGAAATAAGAATGCAGGACAATTATAAAAAATGTAGGGTAAACTCTGGTAAAAGATGGCCATAGCTATTTTAAATGCAAAAAACATACTCTTTTTAAATTATTTTTTAATAACGCGTTTAGTATATCACTTCATTGAAACTTAAAGAAATGTTATCGAAATTAAAAAGAAAACTTCAAAAATTTGATATTATCAAAATATTATTACATTTATTTATAATATATGCATTGGCCATCTTATCTGATTTTTAGGCAAAAAATGTCATGGTATTACGGAACATTAGCCACGTATGTTTTATGTTAAAGACGTATGTGTAATATTTTATAAAATAATAACTAGGAATTTAGTTTTAGATAATACTTTTGAGGCTTTTACGAGTTTTTTTTTTCAGAGATACCAAAGGATTTGCGGATTATCGTGTCGTGATTCATTGCTAATGCCAACGTAATTTATGCCTAAATTGTAAGCAAAATCGTAAGGCTCGTAACATATTCCTGTAAGCAAAATCGTAAGACTCGTAAGAATTTTGAAGTGCTTATATCTTTATACAATATTTTTACAGACAGCTTCTTACTAGCAATAAAATTTACAAGAAATCATAGATATTTACAAATAATTGTATGTCTTACGATACACAAAATTAGAATAGTAGTCATAAGTTCTTACAAGTTTTACGAGAACACGTTACGAGTCTTACGATTCTGCTTAGAATTGACCCATTAGTTTTAATTATAAATATATAGAAACAAATAACTCTGTCCACTTGGAATATTCCTGCTATTTTTAAAGATATAAAATAATTTATTTACTGAAGTTAGCATTAAGAGGGATATAATACGCTACTAATGATTTTTCTATAAGTGGAGGTTTCGAATATTTCAACATTTTTGAAATAAAATTATAATTGTTTTATATAATTTTTCTATGTGTAAAAAGGTACAGATAGAAGTATCGAAAAATTAATAACGTACGAGATATTTAATTTATTTCATGTTAAAATGTGCCACAATAAAGTATAAAACATCGCGTAAACAGTATTGGTTTTTTAAATACTTTTATCTTAATACTCTCTTTTACACGAAGAATAATAAGAAGAATTATACTACGTAAAAAAATCACATAATTCCATTAAAAAAAATAGAGATCGTAGAAAAACTATTAGTAGCATATTGTATCTCTTGATGTTATACTTTAGTAAATAATTTATTTTATATCTCCAAAAATAGCAGAGACATTCTAGATGAATAGAGTTACTGTTCCACCCTGTATATTGCCATAGTAACATAATTATAATTTTTTTTAATAAATGAAGGAAACCAAATAAATTTCTATAATTTTTTAAAGATACAGTGTGTATATGTTACTTGGTTGTGAGCCATCTTTCCCGAAGTAGGACGGGAAGATAGCCACAGTATTTATAAATAAATAGCAAAAATGAAAATACAAACTAGGTCACATTACAATTTACGTATCTTTATTATGTACGTAATGTTGATTACGGCAGCTTAACTGTAATTTATTCGACGTTATACTAGTAGTAGTTTTTTTTTAGTGGACATATGCAAAATTTTGCAGTCGAAAGAAAAAAATATGACAATTTGTTATGCATAATTAATTTCTAGATAAATGATTATTTATTAATTAACAAATCAAAATTCTCATTTAATTAATAAATAATCATTTATCTAGAAATTAATTTATCTAGAAATTGATTTATCTAGAAATTGATATATTTTTTTACAAGTCGCGGCTTTATCGATTGTAAGTATTGTTTTGTTGAAACATATTTTCTTAAAAATATATTTTGCAACAATTTTTATTTTGCATTTTCTCGTTTTTGATGCACAATCTGAGATAATGATGAGCGAACAGGAGCCTTAAATAAAAAACTGAATTATTTATTTAAATATTATGATAATCTACTAACAAAAAACTGTATAATGAAACTGTATTCTTTGAAATAATGTATATAATAATATAAGGTATTAAATAATATGACGTAAATTTATATCTCCAGATTAGCAACTTCAGGTTTATGTCTTTTGTTCTTTGATAAATGTGTGCTATTAATTCACAATCGAGCGGAACATGGGTTGCTGCAAATCCTTTTTTAAAAGTCAAAAGGTTGCTGCTTCTATAGGAATATTTAGAGGTTTCTTTTATGTAATCTAAAGAGGTATTTAACGGTGCGAATTCAAAGGACACTTCGACGAGCGTTCAGGCAATCGGCAAAAAGAGTGTTTCCGAATGTTTTTTTGCGCTTTTTAACGAGACAGAATCGCATAAGGAAATAATAACTAATAATGATCCACGTTCAATTATTGCAGGCTAATTAATAGATTATTTATAGAAAGTAGCGTCGTTCAATCAATAAGAGTACGGTCTCTTATTCCCCTCTTCTTTCTTCCCACTACCCTAAAATTCTCTTAACGGCGACCGGGATCCTTACAGCCTACAATCGCCGTTCCTTGGCAACGCGACGTCAAGAGTACCACCCCCGCTTGCGTCTACTCCCTAATTGGTCGCAACCCTTGTAGTTTTATCACAAATACTTTCTCTTGGAGATACTAATACAGGCTAAATCTTAAATTAAGCTCTATGTCTGTATTTATTCGTTTCGAAACTCCCTTTGGATCTTCTTCGGTGTATTACTGATAAAATTTTTGGATTAATTTAATACAAGATGAGAATAAGTCAGAAGGTTACACAAATATTATTAATATTAGATAAAAGAATAAATACAAAAAAATAATATTGACATAGTTTGTAAATAAACCGTAGCAGCATATTATATTTTTCAATAAAATTATAACATTTACGTTAAAACACATTATTTTTATATTATTTGTTCACTTACTCATAAATCGTGTCATCTTGTCACCAAGAAAACATTTGCATTTCACGTTGGTTATCAATTTAATACAAAATCTTTAAATATAACATAATCATAATAATGTATTGTTAATTCAACATAATGTGATTATGTTATTTAAAGATTTTATGTTAAATTGATGTTTAACGTTTCTATGTTTGTTTCAAAATGACATAATTTATCAATAAGTGAACAAGTAACATAAAAATAATGTATTAAAACATAAATTCTACGATAAATGAATAAAATACATGTTAATTTAATTATATAAATGTTAATTTTATTTAAAAAAATATACTTCCAGAGTTTATTTACAAACTGTGTTAGCATTATCTTTTTTTGTGATTATTTTTTTTACTTAATATCTATGTTGTTTTTCAACATCTTATGTTAAATGAACATAAAAATTTTAATGGATCGTTTGGAATATATAAAATGTGTTATATACATGTATAATGTATTTGACATAAATCTTCCAACGGTATATAACAATTGGAATTTTAACTTTGACGCTAATAGTTTAGGTATTCTATCAAATACTGAAACGTTTGTTTATTTAATACTTGGACTTTTTTCTATTATTATCTTCGACTATTTTTTCACGATATGAACATTTAAGTATGAAGTTCAATAATTTATTGGTTTATTGTATTGCGATATCATTAATTTGTGAATGTTATGATATATTCTGTGAGAACATTTATAAAGTGAGGATCGAAACATCTGATAGAATTATTAATACAAAAATTTTTTTATACACGGTCACCCGATATCGGTTCGTATTGACTTTAATCACTTGATTTAGAATTATTTCTTTGGAATCTGTATATTTTTATATTATATGTATTTTAATTCGATTGGAAATACAAGCAATTTCCGCGACTAACAAAAATTCTACGAAATATCTACGCGAAATATTTGCTATTCGTAAAAGTGATGAAAAATGAAATGTGCTGAGTTGTCGATTTTTCAAATACAAAAATTACAATGTCGGCAAAATTTATATCAGCTGTTTTTTTTTCTATTATCGGTCTTGCAATTCTTTTATGGGATTTTCTATTGTCCATTTTGTCGTAACTTTACGGTTGATCTTTTTCGCACAGCCTTGACTAGATAAAAATTTTAAGATTTGTGTTCCTGTATGCCGATGCATGTTATATATTACATCAGTTTTCTAAGTTATCTTTTTCTGAGCAATATTGTTTTCAGATGCGGTAAAAATCGTAAAAATTTCCCTGCTCAAATCATGACACGTAATAGTTATAGAGGTTTTTTCAATGCTTATACATATTTCATATCTAAAAATATAAAGTATTGTTTTGGACGACTAATGATTTTTAATCCTATAATAAGTTCCTTTTCTGCATCAAAACTTTTCTTCTACTTTTATCAAATATATGCCTACTTCACGGAAAGAATGATTTTGTTAAAGTATTTGAAAATTTAATTAGATATGTATCTGACAATAATTTTGTTAAACCAGTAAAATAATTAGAACTCTCAACTCTCAAGCTGATTGCTATAATATAATGTCAAAACTTTTTGCGACTATAATGCTCGCGCGTTATAATTGAAAATCCTATATAATCCTTTCTTGGATTATTTTCATAATCCAAGAAAATTATTTTCAATCTAGCTAAATTTTTAATATTTCAGCAAAATTGTTTTTTCCATGTACACACAGAAAAATACTGTATGCAAGAAATAATTCGTTTCAAGGATTTTAAATGATTATCTACAACTTTACCATAAATTCGTCACAAGCATCAAATTTATTCAAAATATATTCTGAATCCCAGTTTAGCACTTCTCAATCAAAATTATTAAATAAATTCGACTTGTTTATTATATCGTTTCTTTAATTAATTTTACATTTTTCAAAAAAAAAAAGGTTCTTGTTTTGAGTACATAATAATGAGTTCTTTTTTAAATTATAATAAGCATATTTTAAGATTATTATTAAGAAAAATATATTGAGCAATCACTTTTCTTAGCAATTTCTAATATTTCGAAAATAATAATTTTCTTAGCAATTTCTAATTATTTCGAAAATAAAATATTTTTCCGTGTATACAAAATGTGCGTGCATTAGTTACAAAAAAAAAAATAGATCAAGTATAGTTATCAGAATGCCACCGTAAGATCTGACGATTTAAATATCTAACCAGGAAGGTCGAATCTCACCGGTTTAAGAAGAGCGCGATTATGGAGACACAAGGGGTCATTACGAGAGAAGGAGAAGCGTGCCGGGCATCCCGAAGCAATAGCAGTGATTATTTTTAGACGCCGCGCGTCGCGACGCGACGCGTCGCGTCGCGCCGCGCCGCTTCGCGAGTCATTAGCGATACGGATTTCATTTTTCCAACAATCTCTTTACCTATCCTTTCGCGTCGGGCGATTTAGCTTAGTTTCTCCGGGGCCTATCGATGTTTACGATGTGTCACAACGTACGTGCGTCGTATCGTCGTAGATGCTTTTAGATTCTGGCGGTATACCAAGAAGTCGCACGACTCTTAAGAAACTACGAAATTGTTCTCTCTCTTCTCGTTTTCTATTTTTCCCCCTTCTTCCTCTCTCTCTCTCTCTCTCTCTTTCTCTTTCTCTTTCTCTCTTTCTCTCTCTATCTGTTTGTTTCTATATATATTAAAGCGCCGACGCACCACCTACATTTTCACTTTCATTCGAGGCCAACATCCGGCAGATTGTTGGATGCGAATAAAGAAAGAAAAATAGCAAACAATGCGTGATCGATGTAACAGCATTTTGCAACCCTGTGTTGCAATAATCATATTATCAAATTTTGCCAGAAAGAGTTTTTGCTTCATTTAATCAATTTTGCGTCATTTAAAAATCCGTTTGTGCAAAGAAATAGACAATATCAAAAGCCAAAAAACGGAGCCCGTAAGAGTAATAATGTATCTTCTTGGTAAAAGAAGAGAAACCAAATTGCATAACTTTTTTTTATTAAATTAAATAACATTCCGTTGAAAAGAGAGAAGGGTAAAATTTTTAAATGGTACGCAAATAACAGCAAATTTATTGCAATTTCCCAACGGAAGGGTATATTTTCGGTTTGTGCGAAGAAATAGACAATATTAAGAGCCAAAAATGAAGTTTGTAAGAGTAACAATAATAAGAGCAATAATTCTTCTTGGTAAAAGAAGAGAAACCAAACTGCATTAAATAATGTTTTGTTAAAACAGAAAAGGGTAAAATTTCTAAATGCCAAAAACAAGCAAATTTATTGCAATTTTCCAACGGAAGGATATATTTTCGGTTTGTGCAAAGAAGTAGACAATATTAAAAGCCCAAAACGAAGTCTGCAAAAGTAATAATGAGCAATAATTCTTTTTGGTAAAAGAAGAACCAAATTGCATTAAGTAACGTTTTGTTCAAAACAGAAAAGGGTAAAAAAACTTTCTATATGCCAAAAGCAGCAAATTTCTAAATGTCAAAAACAGCAAAATTTATTGCAATTTCCCAATGGAAGGGTACATTTCTGGTTTCTGTTCTGAGGCTAAAGGGATACATGCAATTTTCATGGTTTACCCAATACTGAGTATTCTGTTTATGCAATTCTACGGCTCCACAAAGAAAGGAAAGGATACCTTTGTAAATCTGCACTTCGCGCATACAAAACAGTGCCATGCTACGGTAGTCCGTATGGTTGTTTCCAGTTGTTTCTCACTTTGACATTTCGCCCGGTCTTCTTCTGGAGCACAACGTGATCATCACTCGCGGCGAGATGCAGAAACGGAGGCGCGCTGCCGCGACGCGAAACTGCACCAATGGCTGCGTGATTAAAAAACGAATGTCACCGTCAGTCGTTCTCGTTTGTTTTCCCCGTGAATAGAAGAGATGCACCCGAGAGAGATTCGATAAAAATCAGCACAAGTGAACATCCGACGTACTCCCCGACGGTACGTCGATCACGAGCGTGGTATCTGACGTATTCTGTTCAAATGTGTCACGAGGATATCGCTCAGTTCTCAGTTAATTACTATCTTAAAGTATAACTGGACGAACGAGACAAAAAATTGTGCTACGATCACACGGATGACCGACGACTATTAACGAGCGATGTAAACCTCGGGCTGACCTAACCCAATACTAAGTGACAACCGACTCGCTCGCTGGTAGTCAAACATCCCCCACCCCTACTAGCGCGCCCCACTCAAGCCGCTCATGTTCCCCACCAAGCGGTGCGCTACCCTCTCGGCCTCTCGAATCGCAACCCCGGATGCGCGAGTTGCTGGGACGTGCGGGTTAGTCTGTGCGCGGAAGATGGAGTACGAGGGGGGAGAGAAAAAGCAAGAAATAGGAGTATCCAAGGGAGAAAGAGAGAGAGAGAGAGAGAGAGAGAGAGAGAGAGAGAGAGAGAGATAAAATGAGAGTAGAAGGGAAAGACGGAGCGGGATGACAGTGCGAGGGGATGATCGCACGAGAAGATGGTTGGAAAGAGAAGACCAGAGGAGTGAAAGAGATGTTATTGCGTAGAAAGAGCAAACGCGAGAGGGAGGGCAGGGGGTAGGGAGAGACAGAGTGAACCTGCGACCGTGATCTTTAAGGGTAGGGGTTGGCGCGTGTGGAGAGTGCGTTTTTTCCCTAAGGAGGTGAAGTAGAAGGTGGGAAATCGCCCAGTCTCAGGGAGAAGGAGGGTGGAAGG
>NW_017304248.1:92809-95457 GCF_001594115.1 Trachymyrmex septentrionalis | reverse complement strand
TAGGGGTTGGCGCGTGTGGAGAGTGCGTTTTTTCCCTAAGGAGGTGAAATAGAAGGTGGGAAATCGCCCAGTCTCAGGGAGAAGGAGGGATAAACGGGAGAGATTGTGCGGTGCGTTTCGCATGATTCGAAAGTTGGACAAAGGGTCGATCGCGGCTTCTTCTTCGAATCGCGAAATAGCGCAGCGAGGTCGAGAAAGGAAATTATGGAATTCGGAGAAAATGTTTTTGCACTCCACATGATCCCTCCACAATTAGCGTTGTTCAGCTTCGATCGCGTCCTCGAGAGGACTGCTTTTTCACTGTGCAATGCACGCGTATACATTTGTTATTTAATGCCTGCTGAATATACCTCTTGCTTTGGCGATATTGACAGTTCTATGTATGTATACTGGCGAGCTTTTTGCAAAAGTTCGCCGCGGTTGTCAATATTTCAAAAGCGGTCGATATAAATTGCGCGGCGATTCGTCGCGTTCAGAGAGTCTTCGAGGTTGCGCGAAAGAGTAATGTAACGTCGCGTAAATGGTACACAAGTACTTGGGTGCAAAAAAAAAAAGGGATGCGAAAACCTCAGGTAAAATCAACGGTGAACGACCGCTGCCTCTGATATACATTTAATCGATTTTACCGAGAATATCCTAAGAAATCAATCGAGTGCTTCCTTTCTTTTGTAAATTTTCTAGTCCATTTTTATTTATTCAGAAAATTCGTCGCAATTTCTTAAGATGGAACAGATGGATTCATTATGTTCTAGAATTTAGTAATAATTCAGATTGAAAATAAAGACTAAAAACCTTTTTGTTACTTTGAATACTCTTTTCAAATTGCTATTTTTTTTGCACGCTAAATCTTTTTTACGACGCTTTTTTATTCTGCAATTTATGTTTTAGACTACATTTTCTTCTTTTTAAACAGCCATGGTGACTTTCGCTTCTTTTGTTATTTTCTCTAATTGTATAAGATCTAGATTTCAAAAATTTCAAACACTGAAAAACAATTCATCTATTGTATAGTCTGAAAGTGAGTTTTTTTTTTCAAACGAATATCAGTTTTTTGTGTGTAAGAAAGTGGAATTTTTGAGAGTAGAAATTATATAGATTAATACTATCTTTCAGTTTTTATTATAATAGTTATATATAAACACATATCGCTTATTCAATATTATCAATGTTTGATAGATACTAAATAAAACTAAAAAAAATCAGTTCTATCCTTTTATCTCTTAAGACAATCTTAAGGACTATCTTAAGGTATAATTTTATCGTCAGGTATATATCTGCTGTACGTGACGCATACCTACGCAATGCCACGTCTACGCAAAAATGAATCTGAAAAATAAATGAAAAAGGATAAATATAAGTGGAATAGATAGTTAATATTTTTTATAATAAATTATTTACGACGTTTGAAGATGTTAGTAGCATTGTTACCAAAGCAACGATCAATTTAATTGTATCTATATTTATTTGAAACTGTGATAATTATTTTAGCTTCAATTTATGATTGCATTGCAAATTCAACAGTAAATGACGTGCAGTTTGTATATACTAAAAAGGTATATTTAAAATTTACATATAAAAATGTTATTAAGCATTAATATTTAGCCTCAACTATATTAACTCTTTCCTTACTAATTTGATTTATTTATGTGATGTAGATTGATTTATTATAAAAATTAAATTCAATTGTACATGTTGAAGTAATATGTTTTTGCGAAAAAAGTACATAAGTGCGTTTAAAGAAAAACGTAATCTCTTTTCATCGTAACTTGGAAGGATTATAGAATATCATTTCATTTCATTTTTCTCTGTTAATGCGCATCCAATTGATAAAATCTAAAGTCCATATTCATATCTTACTTTCAGGAATAAATGCTCCCTTTTTTTCTCAGATTCTATATATATATATATATAGACACATGTGTGTGTATTTATGATACGTTTCAACAATCGACTGCCGTCTACCTTTTTATCTAGTACATCTTATACAATGCATATCGTTGATAAGATGGAGGCAAACGTGATTATCGTGTCAAGAGCAAAGAATGCAATAGAGTTCAATAGACAAAGAAAACGGACTCGTACTATGATAACGGTACGCTCGAGGGCCACACCGGCTCCCGCTTTCCCACTATTTCTTCGACAAAACCGGAATCGGCTACGATAACCCCCGCGGGGATCGTTTCGCGGGGTGGAGGGAAGAGGAAGGGTAGGAGAGGTGGCGAGAGTTGCGCGCGTGCAATCGTGCTCGTTCTTCCTGCTCTCTCACCTGCTCGCGCACGCCGGGCGCGCGTAGCGCGTGCCTGTATCCGAGAACTCACGACAGTCGCCATACACACGCACGTTCGGCGTGGCAGCGATAAAAAAGTAGAAGAATGCCTGTCGGATCCCGGTGCGTATACTGGGTGTCACGCATGCACGCGCGAACGAGCCTTCGTGGCACACGCATACGGCCACATGTCGTTCCGCATTGGCGTCACACTGATACGCGCACACATATATACGCGTGATACGGATACGCACACACGAGGGTACAAGGATGGTGCGAGCACTCCACCCTGTCAGCCGCCTGTCGTCGCCGTGGAGGCAAGGACGGAGATTCGAACGAGCGAGAGAGAGCGAGAGAGAGAGAGAGAACGGAAAGGACGAGA
>NW_017304248.1:91782-92709 GCF_001594115.1 Trachymyrmex septentrionalis | reverse complement strand
GCAAGGACGGAGATTCGAACGAGCGAGAGAGAGCGAGAGAGAGAGAGAACGGAAAGGACGAGAGGATGGCGATGTCGAATGGGAGAGAGAAACAGATGATAAAAAAAAAAAAGAGCCGAATGCACAGGGGTGCGGGATCTGGGGCGATTGTCGAATTAGTGAGTCGGCCGATCCACACAAGAGGTTCCTTTCCGTGTTACCAAAAATATCTCTGCTTTTTTTCGCCTTTTTCTTTCGGTCTTACGCGTTTATCTGCGTTTGCAGATGCGTTGGATCGGAATAGGCGCGGATCGAATTTAATTGAATTTTACCGAATGACGTTTTTAGAACGATTCGACGGATTATCATCGCTCGAAGTGTATGTTTTTTGTCAAGTACGACAGTTTGAAGACAGTTTTTTAACTATTTTAAAATCGATTATAGAATTGCGCCGTATGTACAATATGTAGTGCAGACGATACTTCCGATTTTTGGATCGTCTCGAGCTAACAATCGATCGAGTGACTACCAGCAGATCTCTTTTTGTTCGATGAATGTCATAGGTTTTGGGATTTTTTTCGGACGAGGGGTGGCGAAGGGGCGGAACGCCCGAAGTGGGTACCACAACACGAAAGTATTTCCGCATACAAACCTGACAAAATATTATGAAAAACTACGCTGGCAAACAACTGAGCTCCGTATAATTCGCGAGGATCTCGAAGTGGATAAAAAGAAGAATTGCTTATTGCTCAGTTTATTTATATTGAAGTATTCATTACCATGAATAATTCGAAATTTAGGAACGCATTAAATTTTTATATATTATCTATTTGTTCAAACATCGTAACATCTTAATTATCGAAACTTTATGAAAAAAGGCCAACAGGTTATATTTTTCGTTTGCTTTTTTCATTTTATAGTGACTGTTTTTTTGATAATATAAAATAT
>NW_017304248.1:63029-91682 GCF_001594115.1 Trachymyrmex septentrionalis | reverse complement strand
TATAAAATAATATTTTACATATTTTTTATTTAAGTTAAACATAATAAATTTTTTAAATATTGATACTAACTTTTACAAAAAAAAAAAAGAGAAAATGTTTAATAAAGAATAGTGTAGTAAAAAATTGAAAATTTTTTTTGTATTGTGCGTTTTTTATCAAACTAAAAGAATAGTAATTTAAAATTATAAGCTATATTATACATATTATTAATTTGAATGCTCTCTATTTTCTAACTTGTGAAATAACTCATTTTTCACGAAACAATTCGCTTTTCATGAACAGATTTCAACGCTTGTAACTATTTACCTCTATTAACACAAAATCTCACAATAGGCATCTTGTTAGAGTTATTATTATAACTTAACCCTTAACCATAAATGAAGAAATAGATTATTGCTTGACAGGTCAACGGGATTTCAACGGATCTTTAACCCTTTCATATACCCTTTCATACCTGCTCCAAATTCTTTCGGTAATTCTTTGCCTTGCGGTATAGGATGACATGGCACCAGCAACATAATCTCAACTGAAGGTCACATAGCAGGCTATCCTTCCACCTGTACAACATTTTGAAAGGTCTAACATCTTTCCAATATGACAAACTCAATTTACGGAATTATATTACACGGCGTGTTAGTCCTATTATGAAGAGGATTTTCTTTCATAAAATTTCTTAAAATTCTTTTCTTATATTTTATTTCAATTTATTAATATGCAACGGCTTAATTTTCTTGTGGCTGTTGTATTTTTTGTAACTTTAAATCATTAATAAAAATAATTAACGCACGTTACGTTTGGAAGACTATCGAAAAAAAGTCTGTACGAGATTCCTTATCATTTGTGTCAATCTGCTTAAATTATTGATTACATAAAAACTAAATAATATTTTAATTGAAAATGATGAAATTATATAGGTGTATATTAATGAAGAGTATACAGCCACAACAATAGATGTTAACGCAAGTCATATATTTAAAATTCACATGTAAATAAGTAGACGTTTCGGTCAAGATTTGATCAGTACAAACAAGATAACAATAAATGAAAAACTTACAAAATAGATTATAATTAAGTAAAAATCGCTAGTTCGAAGGTGTTATAATAAAAAAATAAAATTACATAAAAAATTTATTAAAAAGAGAAATTACATAAAATTAAAAACGCAATGCTCGCAATTTCTCCACAAGCGAGAAAAAAATTATTTCACCATCTAGAGAGAAACTTGCGAGCATTGCGTTTTTAATTTTATGTAATTTCTTTTGAGTAAATTTTTTATGTAATTTTATTTTTTTGATATTATTGTAACACCTTTGCGATTTTTGCCTAATTATAATCTATTTTGTAAGTTTTTTATTTATTGTCATCTTGTTTGTATTGATGATGGTCAAATCTTGATCGAAACGTCTACTTATTTACATGTGAATTTTAAATATATGACTTGCGTTAACATCTATTGTTGTGGTTGTATGCTCTTCATTATTTATATTTTGTAATTGTTTAGCTACCTTCAAATATTTGAAATTTATATATTATTTATTTTAAACAAACAAAGAAAATTGTTAAGCCTTTAACTAATTTGTCTCTAATCTTTAATTTGATTTATAATCATTTTAGTTAATCGGAATTTTACTACGGAATGCTTACAAGATTATTTTCATAATTGTACAGAAAGTTCAATATTTAAATATAAATAAAAAAATGTAAAAAAAATCATTTATAATCTTTGTCATAAAACTCGTGCAAAAGATCATAAATATTTTAATTACTTTGACTTTACTGCCGAGTTGATTTCAGTGTTTTAAGTTTAATAAATCTATTAATCCTTTACTGTTTTCTGATCTCTAAACATTTAAAATTCAATATTCTTGATGGAATAAATAAGACCATCGTCCATAAGTGGGATGATTTTTCGAGACAAAAATAAATTCGAATTCGTAGATTGCAAAATTGTTTCATTTGATTAATAAATAATGATCTCAGAAATAGCTATCCTATCGAAAATATTAAAGAGACCTTTTTTTCTGCCTATTTGTCATAAAAAAATTTCAAACTTAAGAAAAATTAGTGGCGTATCAGTATTTTTTTTTCGTAAAAAATATTCGCTATTCTTGGGTTCGTCTCTGATTAAATAAAAAATAATAGCCCGAAAAGATGAGGCTTTATATCCTTTAAATACGTACAAAGTTTCATTAAAATAGCTTGAATTATTTTCGTAGGAAAAACAAATTTTTTTTATCTTTAACATCATGTATTTTACTTTAAACTAAGTCATTTCGGTCATACTTATAAAATTTCCGTCTTGAATTTGTTTGAGAAATCATCTTTTAAAATCTTTTAACGTACTAGAATACACCTTATACATATACATATACATACAGAAGTTATGCAATATACGATAAATCTACGAATTTATTGACATTTCGGTTTGAACTCGAGTAGTGTCGTATGTTTTTTTACCCTCATTTTCTTATTTCTATAGTATTGTATCACATGCTCTAAAAATTCCGAAAAAAGTTAAAGCGGAAACCGTAATCGTTCCACTTACATAAATTTCGTTAGCTAGACAAAGCCATAAATTTGATACAAGAAGAGACCTGATTTTTTGTTATACTTTATTTGAAATCATTGTTTAGCGTAAAAAATGGCTCAGTAGAGCAAAATTCGACATAGAAGAGAGCACAAGTAAAATAGAACTGACACACGAAGGAAGGAATATTTTTACTTTCTCTGCATGCACTATTTTAAACAGATAAAAAATACGAGCCTCATAAAGTAAAAAACTGCTAGAAAATTGTATCAGAGAATTCCGAGTTTCAAAAGAAACCACACAATAGAATGTCGATAGATCTCTCGTAAAATAATAAAGAAATCGAAATCTACCGCAATTAGTAAAAAGGTTCCTGAGTATTGCTCCTGTATGCAATAAATAAAAATTACAAAAGAGCAATTTTTTTAAATTTATACCGATTAAACATTTTTTTATTTTAAATAATTAATATAATTTAAAATTAAATCATTTAATGATAAAAATCTATCGACATTTTAAAGTTTTATGAAATTTTTTAATCGTAATTTTAACTTATCTTGAGAAATATAAATAAAAATGTGACCATTATCAAATCTTGTAAAAATAGTCACGTAGATTGAATATCCTCTCCATTTTTGTATCTTGACTTAAACAAGACTTAGACACGTACAATTGCTGATAATCTCTACAATTTAACTTGCTGTATAAACCTTTAGTATGATTACTCCCCAATTACGAAAATTAATATTAAACTTACTAATAAATTTCATTGAGCTTAATATTATATTAATAATATATTATATTAATAATATAATAGATAAAGAAAGAATGTATATATCTGTAATATAAATATCCAAATTTAACAAATGTAAACGATGTTACCAAACAATATTTCTGTACAAATCAAAAATTTCCTTTTGAGATATAAAATATTTAAATAATCTAATTTATTTTTGATGCTTAAATCCGTTTATTCTTTAATTGAGTATGTAAGTACGTTGTGATTCAGTCAGAGGAAAACGGTTAGAAGCGTTTTTACATTTTTGCGTTCCTTTTTGAGACGCTATTGAAAGGAATGGAAATCCAACAGGATTTTTCTTTACGTGGTCACCTACCGTATGCAGAATCGACCAATCTACCCCGGGATCTGATCATTGTGCACCACTTTACATAGAGACCAATACCGCGGATTGTATCGCGGTATCTTGATCTGTAACCGACGAACGACGGTTTTTCGCAGCAGAGAGCAGCCGACTTGGAAATTTCCTTTCGTCGCTCGAGCAAATTTTTTTTTCTCCTCCATTTCTCTCCCGCGGCGATTCGTTCCAATCAGATATCAAACGCGCTTTCGAATATTTTTTTCAGGATATTAAAACGCTCCCGTTTTTCTATTTTTTTTTTTTTTTTTTAAGCGACTGGAAGTTTTTCTACGCGAACGGAATCGCGGGACGATCAAGATCCGCAAAAGAAATCGTCAGCTGTTTCCTGTGAGAGGTTCGTTAACGTAACTATTTCTAGAAGTCTATTTTCATTACGCTGAGAAAATTCTCGCGATGGATAAAATGTCAAAAAGTTGCAACTCGATGCAACTTAACTACCTGGAGTATGCATTGCGACGGTGGCGATGTTCATCCTTTAAATATGTTTCTGACAGAAACACTAACAGTAACGTTACATCAACATTGTAATTTCATATTTAACAATATCAATGTAATATAACACGTTGTACGTTACATTGGTTGCGTTCAGTAGAATATTTATTTTGCAACTGCAGTTTTTTTCTTGACGCTGCACTAATTAAATTACACTTTCAAACCTTTAGAAAAATAATCTTATTTCAGTCAAAAGAACTTCCAACAATTCCAAAATAATTATTCCGCTGAAGACGATCATTCTTGAGTAGGAAATTATGACATCGATGTTGTGTTATTGTTAGTTGGTGTTTATCGAATTCCTGTAAGAACAAATTATATTTTTTCTTCGGATAAACAAACTTAACAAGAATTCTATTTGTCATCGGACGGGCAAACACCAGTTTCCTGATATGATATTTATCAGCTTGTGTCGGGACCACCGACACATATTTTGTACGTCGGTGAGATAGACCGCGTTACAAGCTTATTACTGAGTCTCCTAATTATCGGATCCCAATACCGCTTAATGGCCTAGGCTAATAATAGCGGAGCAGTGCCCTCTTTTCTGCATTAATTCGGTGCTCGCCCACTGGCGAACATGTGGTGTGCGAATAGACTCGAGATGCGGTCCGACGCACCAGCTGGTCTAGGAGGAAGGATGTCGAGCTATCTTTCTTTTCTTTTTTTCATCCTTTTGCTCTATCGTCCTTGTATCGCGCCGCCGCGGAATTTCGATAGACGGCGTCCGAAAGAGTTGAAATTCAGCACGTTACACGTTTAAGTCTTCGCCGCACAATCGAAAATATATATCTTTGCTTTTATCTCCAAAACTTTCATTATATCAAAATATAATCATTAATTACCATATAGCTAACACGCAATGTGATGGAGTCTAGCGACAATCTAACGAGATTTTAAATTGTAAGCTTTAAGCAAGTGAATTACAAAGTTATTTGGAATAACAAAAATATAAAAAAAAAATGTTACAATCGATGTACGTACATTCAGGATTGCGTTAAACAGAAAAACGTATAAGAGTCTTCTGTGGAATTTAATATGTATTGTACATAGTTTCAAGATTTTTCACAAACTAATCATAAAGCTGCATTATTGCCGCGTATATTTTGTACAATTTTAAGATTAAAATTACCATGTTAAAATTTAATTTTGAAACGTAAGGAAAAGTATAAATTTCGCCGTATTTATAAATTTAAAATAAGAACAAAACATTTTAAATTTATATTTTGATTATTTGAACATTTACAAATCTTTTTCTTTAAATTTTTTGTAGCTTTACAAATTTAAGATAAAAAATTTTATTGCTATTATTGATATTTTAATAAAAAAAATATTACAAAAATATATTATTTATTTAATCTAATCTTATTTTAGTGTGAAAGTAATAGAAGTAATTGAAGAAGTAACGAATCGAAGAAGTTATGTTTTAAATAACCGTAAGAGGACAAATTACTTTTAAAAATCGATAATTTATATAACTAAATATTCTTTTGATTCGTTAACATGTTATAACGTATTACTTTTAAAAAGTAACTTTTCTATCCTTGATTCTTTAGAACAGATTTCGCAATGGCGCTCGCAAAGGAGAGTGAGCTCCTCGTTGGTCACTGGTCAGCTACCTCATTTAATAAATAATGAAGCGTGCGATCGATCCGCGGTATGGCTAGCAGACCATGACGCTACACCTCCTTTTCGCAGGATTATTTGTCAAGGATCGATTGACGGACTCGGACAATAGCCTGAATTGTGGATCTTAGAGATAGTGAGAAAAAGGAAACGGCGTAGACACACAAGACATACCGATAATGTGTCACTGTCCGATTAACTCCGTTGTCCGTGTTTTTGGACAATTTCGGTCCTAATCAAATAGTGAGGAAATTAGTTTTCTTATCGCGGTCAAATAGAACTTTTTTTAATATACATACATTGATACATTGACCCATGAGTATACCAGTATTTCAGTTAAGAGAAGGTAAAAATTCGTCTTTATACAAAATTTATTAAAATACTTTTATTAAACCAAGCTTTCGCGGATTTCCAGCAAATTTTCTTAAAAGAATTTTAAAATGACAAAATTATTGACATTACAGGTTAGACTGTACTTTGGATTGTTGTACAGATTGCAAAATGCTTTTGCACAATTATAATACGTCCACAATTAAAAATACAGATCTCATTAAAGATACAAGATCTCAATTTAATTGGAAAATCGATTATCTTACGGCTTTTTTGTGCTTTAATTGTAAAAGAGTTGTGTAATATGTATTACTACTTTATAGTTTCTAATCTGATTATCGATAATTCTTATCGATAGTACTTTGAGAATACTTTCTAATCTGTAATCTAATATCGATAAATAAATGATAAGTAAATTCTGTTACTTCAAAATTTCGCTGGGAATAACGCGAGAGTCAAGCAATGGCTAATGAAATTTGATTTTTAATTAAAAAATGATTTTCAGAATTTAATTGTTTCTTCTTGCCAAAATTTAGTGGAGGGGAAAGGCGAATCCCTACGTCTGCTACTTCCCTTGCATACCATGGAAAATTCGTTTTCTATAGGAAATCTCTCAAAGAATAAGAACTCGTATATATTCTCGCTATCTCGATGTTCGTTTCCGAGAAATTATATTTGAGAAACTTCTGAGATTACGTTATATACGAAAATTTTTTTATTGGTTTATTTCTCGCTGGATTGTTTATCACTGGTTTGTTACATTAAGGCAGCGATTTCTACAATATATCTGCAATAATTGGATCGACGGAAACAATTCTTGGAAAGAACATACATACGAATGTAAAGTGCACACGACTAAATTTAATTCACAAATTTACCTCCTTCCCGGTTTTCTCCCTGATCGCTCTCTTTTTTTCTCGCTCTCGCACCCTCGGTTCATCTTTTTTGCTCGACAACGTGCTCCCGCGTAACAAGGACCTAACAGAGCTGTCAATCCATCGATAAATTGAATGGAGGACCTAAAACCACCCTACATTTTCCGCTGCCCTTCACCCCCTTTCATCCGTGCGCCGCGTACTCTTACACCCTACATCGGCGGCGGCAGCGGTGGCGGCCCGAGACCGACACGATATTTTTTTTCCCTGTAACACAAAAAACGTCCGTCTCTGCAACTGACGTGTGATTCGGCTACCCTCGCGAAAAGAGATTTAAGGAAGTGGAAAACTGACCGGATGCCGAAAAGACATATTCGTCCGCGACGTCGGTCGGGTCTCACGACGAAACGAAAATGAAATTTATTTGCGTTCTTATATCGACGGATTAGCAAGGATTTTGTTTTATTTTTTGATAGAAAATTTATATAACGTTTTTACAATATATTCATCAGTTGATTTGTAATTTACGTATTAATGGTACAATTTTATCACCGGAAGTCAATGCGATCGCGGAGCCGAGTGATATTTGGTCGTCGTTTAACAGATCGTTATTATAACGGGCGAGAGTGATCGAGAATGAAATTCTATCGTGGAATAAGAGAAAGGCTTTGTAAGAGAGAAATTCGGTTTCGAAGGGGGCTGGATTCTGAGGTAAATGGAAGTATCGTGCGAAGGCGAGGCGAGAGAGAGAGAGAGAGAAGGGGGGGGGGAAGGGGAAGAAGGAGAGGGAGAGGGAGAGTAATCGACCCCACGCTTTCCGCACACACGAGCAAATCCCTTCGTTTTTGGAATTTTGGGTAAAACGGTACGGGTAAAGGGGAGGCCAGTGAGTAATTCGAGGCTAGGCCGCGGGTCTGGGGATGTGTGTGACGCGAGCAGGGGATTGCCTCTTCGAATCCGCACCCTTTACTGTGCCCGTTCGCCACCCCCGTCACGCGGTCTGCCTCCCCGACACGCAGGGCAGGTTTGACCAATATTCCCGAAGGGTGAAATAAAGGGTGAAGGGCACGAGGGAGGGTTTTGCGCGAGAAGGAGAAAAGGGACGAGATCATTTTATTCGCCGCCAATAATTTGTCAGCGACGATTTGCGGCGTGGCGCTATGGCGACGAAATTTCGATGATGGTGATTCTCTGTTGGGGAAGTTAAAATTCGCTTAGACTCGCGGTGAACGTTCAGAGGCAGAGCATTTGCGGGAGTCTGTTAAGATAATAAGATGTAGCATTGCGCGGGAAAATGTCGTGGGTCATAGTGTATTTGTTTGTCAGAGCCATGGATTATTTATGGACTTTTTTACTTTCTGGAGAGTTACACCTTCTTTCCTTGCTCCGTCTCGCACATTTATTAATTTGCATCTACGCGCTCATGACGCAACTAAGAATAAGATGCCGGTTCGTATTTGTGCGTCAATCAGCTTAAAGCCAATGTGTGTCCCAGGGTTACAACTACAAGCTTTTGCCGTTTGCAACGGACGTCAAATTCGCTTCTTGATACGTACGCCGCCAGACGTCACAGGGTGAAGAGGTCACTCTAGTTGAACTCGTTTTTGGGAGCGACAGTGAGGCACGAGGGTGCCTCGCCCTTATACGCGGCCCGTATTCAAAACGTCCCTCTTTTCCGGTTGACGACGGCCACGACGGCGTCTGCGAGATTGTCGACTTGATTCGGTTTAGCGAGACGCGTTGACAGTGATGTGCGGATCTCTCGCGAATATACACTCGCACTCTCAATAAACGAGAGCCTACTTCTACTCTCGTCATCGATCTCCTTCGACTCCCATCTGCATCTGCTCCTGCAAATCGTAAAGATTCCAGGAGTCGAGATTCTGTTTTCGCCTCCATCGTTTTCCATTTTCTGATACTTATTAGTTCGCCTCTCAAATATATTCGGTGTTTTTATAGAAGACATTTGTTTAACATATATATAATGTCACGCGAAGAGCTATAAATCTATATGGAAACGCGTGATTCGTTGAAGATCTCGCACTGAACGTAGTCCTTTTCCGAATTCTACGATATGATTGCTTACTAATATTACAGAAAAAGAAAAAAACGATTTTGCTGAAATAAGAATCTAGGTAGATAGAAATTTGAGAACAATTTTGTTGCATCATCAAAATAATTATGTAGGAAATTGAAGCATTATGAGAAATACTGCAAAAACTTTTGACATTTTATATGTCATACGTATTTCAATTATTATTTTTTTAGTTCTGACAATATAAATATATTGAAATACATAGCTATGATTATTTTAATGAACCGATAACATTGTTTTCAGATCTGTATCTAGATTAAATTTTGAGATTACCTCATCAAAACCATTCTTTTCGTGTACAAATTGAGGGCCGTCTTAACATCGTCGTTTCGTAGATTTATACACTGCTAACGCGAGACAGGTGCACCCTTGCAACCCGCGTCTTTGTCGGATTAATAATACATCTCGAAGGGTCATGATTTAGTATTAGCGCGAGTTCTAATTGCTTCATTGTAGATTTTACAACTTAATTGATCGGTGTCTCTCGTTACGATATATAGTCACGCCTGAAGCACGCGAATCGCTTGTGTGGTCCATCCTTGCCTCTGTTCCTATTGCCATCTAGTTCTCTGTTCCTTCTCTATGTATCTCCCTTTACCCACCTCCGAAACCATTGTGCCTTTCCGCCTTCTCCTGGTGCCCGCCATCGACGACTCACATTGTCGCAGATCCATTGGGAAAATGCGAAGCCGCGGGCGAAACTCCGCATGGTCGATTAAATTTTTCGCCGATTTGGATTTTCGAAAGACGCTACGTGACTCGTCGACTAGGGTGGGCATGCGGTCCCGACTTTGTTCACAATTTCTAAACTGACGCGTTTATTTCTTGGCAGGGGCTGGGTAAAAAAAAAGTTAATGTTTTTATGAACTAAATTGAATTAGAATTAATGGCTTAGGAAATTTAGTTAAGCTAAATGTCGAATGAGCAAAAAACTGATTCAGTTAAAATTACGATAGTTAATACATAATAAATATTCAAGACTGATCTTGTAATTATAAAGTTATTTTAGAAGATTAATTGATTACATATACTCTACACATACATATACTCTATTATGAAAATCGATCAATGTTTTTTTATACAGATAGTGCTCTTTATTTTCTATTCTTTATTTCTCTCATTACTCTTTTTATTTATCTTATGTATGTATAATTTATTTAAAAATTCAATTTCGAATAGATAACTGGTATGCAATAATAATTAAAAATATATTTCGTATAATTTTTGTAAAATTATTCCCCTTTTTTTGATAAAATATAGATTTGAATAAAAAATATTTTAACATTTGATACGATATATATATTATGGCTATATCAAAATTGAAACGTACACAAAACTCACACATACTGACCTAAAACTCGGCATGATTCGTACGTTTATGCATCCTTTCTATTTATTTTCTAGTTTCGATTAAAGAACCTCTCGACTTCCTGTGGAGTACTTTTATACACAAAAGCACTCTTGTAAGAACGGTTAAGTTCGTTGAAATATCCGAAAATGGGATAAGATACGTGCACGTGTATTCTGGATGATCTTCTGGTATATCTTTTCGCCTTCTCCACGGGACATTAGAAGGTAGGAGGAAACGCATCGGGTTAACTCATGCGGGACAGAGAAAAGAGAGAGAAAAGAGAGAGAAAAAGAGAGTGATGCAGGAGTTACTTTTATTTATACATCGAAAGAAGCACACGCCTTGTCATCCAGCGGACCTCGCTCTTTCCAAGCTGCGACCGCGCGTCCTCTCGCAGTTTTCTCGCATGGGCACACCTCAAGAGGGGCCCTGCTCTTGTCGCGACAGCGAGAGGCAGCCACACTGCAGCTGCACAATCGTCGCCCACGGTGCAAGGTTCATTTAACTTCGCAAATACACAACTCTTTAACATTGTGTATTTGTGTCGCGCTAAACGTCCCGCTGCCAGTGTCCCGCACTAATGGACACTGACAAATGGTTCCCGAAAGAATTCCGCGCCCGGAGATCTCTTGTGGCCTCGGCTTCGCCTTCGTTCGTCTCGCATTCGCGGAGGTGGTCCGGTGGTTGCCAACTGCATAATATCGCGGAGAGACACTCGGCGTTTATGTAAATAATTCGACTGGCAACGATGCAAGACTCTCGTTGCGCATTTCGTTATTTTGCGATCGCTGCGTTTCCTCAGGAAGCAAGGTATAAGAGATCCTGAAAAGAACACTTTTACAAAGTAGCCTCTACAGATCTATAATGGACACGTTCGGCCACGTGTGTTATCGCTGTGCCTATTAACATTTTTGCTGTAAAGGGAACAAGTGGAAAGTTATGTCGCAACAATGAAGCCGACGCTGCCAAAGCTCGCGAGATAGAGAACCGCAGATAAAAGGAGAGAGGTTCCTTCAAGAAACTACACGATGTCGGTTCCTCCCTTCGTATGTTCGACTCGCGCCGACTCATCCTCCTTTGAAGATCCCAACGTCTCCTGCACACAATCCTCGTTTATACACGCACGTAGATATGTCCACATGCACACACAAACGGTAGCTCCACGCGAGCAGCAACAGGCTGCCACTTTTTACTTTTCTCCTCCTCCTCCTCCTCCTCCTCCTCATCCTCTTTTCCTTTCCTCCTCAGGGATCACGGCGTCGTCGTTTCTTGTTCTCTCCTCCTCCTAGCAACGAATCATTTTATTGCGCTCGTGCTCCCGGAAACAGAGACCTGATGGCCATCGGATATATCAGGATAGTCGGTTACCACGTTCTCTCCTTTTCCAGTTTGGCGACGTTTTGGCGACGCTGCTTCGATCGGAACAAGTTTGTCCGAGAGAGAGAGACCACTGGCGACAAGACCAACTTCAAACGCGCCGAGCGTGAGCTTTGCTCTCACTTGGCAAAGTGGAAGAGACGGACCAAAAGAGTCAAGTGGGCCGTATGGATCGTGTCGATGCGAGTTTCGCCCATCTTAAAAAGCTTGACTCGTCCTGTGTCGAATATATAGGAGTGAAAAAGATGCCATGAAGAGAGAAATGAGTGATAAAAGGGAGCGTGTACAATTTCTTTGGAATATTTGAATGCGAGACGTTCTTGTAAGTTGGTGTTTAGCTGTTTCCTTTCTCTCGAAAAGTAAAAAAAAAGAATTTTTTTAAGCTCCTTGATATTTAATTATATTGTCAGAATATTACATAAAAGTTAATTTTTAATGATGGCATAATTTGTCGATTTTCTTTTACTTTCTTAATTAGTTATTGATTATTAACTCTAATTGTATTAATGGAACACACACATTTTTGACAATTACTTACGTTGAATCTTTCAAACACTATAAGATTGTGCAAGATAAATGTTTTACTGTTCAAAAAGAAGAGAGACTTTTCTTACTTTTTTAGCTCTGTCCTGGAAGGTTAAAAGAATCTTGGTATTTTTTACAATTTCGAAGACATTGGTTTAGAATTGTATTTCAGATTATAATATGTCAGATTATATAAAGTTATTAATTCATGTTGTACATTAGAAAAGTTAATTTTTTGTCGTCCTGCAGCTAAGGAAACACGAATTCAAAGTCATACATTTCGAGCGGAACAATAGCCGCCTTTTTCCCGTCCGCGTCTGGTCCCGTCGTCGCTAAAATATAGATGTTAATATTTGTCTCCTGATTCTCACCTAAGCAGGTGTTGGGCATAAGAGCACCATTGTCGGATTTAGAATCGCCCACGCGCCCCAAATCTCCGATCTATGGATCTCTTCCGTGCCATCGCATGCGTTCCTCAGCTTGGAATAATTTTACGCAACAGCCCGTTAACGCGTGATATGTACCTTTGCTTGTTATATTACCACATTATTAAAGTATATACACAGAGTGAGAATATACGCTGAGAAAATGGACAACACTTCGACAAATCTTTCGCATTCTCAATTTAATCAGATTGTAATCCAGGGTGAGTTTTTCTTAATTCTTTTTGTTATTATAAGTAGAACTTCTGCATCTGTCCACGCATCTGGCTCACGCATCTTCTTTATAGCACTTTTGGAAACGACTAATCTTCACGACTATCAATCGAAACG
This sequence comes from Trachymyrmex septentrionalis, assembly GCF_001594115.1. Lineage (NCBI taxonomy): Eukaryota > Metazoa > Arthropoda > Insecta > Hymenoptera > Formicidae > Trachymyrmex > Trachymyrmex septentrionalis. Next base: position 78,550 of record NW_017304248.1, on the reverse strand, counting down.
TAGCAACTTTCATATCTTCGAAGCTGCTACTCGGGGTCGTTTTTGCGCAGCTGTATTAAAAACTCCTCGAGAGACACGTTTCCAGTAGCGAGAGTTTTCAGCACGCGTCTTCCGTGCCGCGTGCGCGGGAAGGTAGGAGAGAAGAAAAAAAAGTTGTACAAAGGACCATCCGGGCGACCGTCAAATTTATATCGGCCTCGTGGATTTCGAAAATCGCTCGCCTCCCCTTTCTTCCTCATCGGGCAGATGTAGGTATGCTTCGTCGGTCAAACTTAATAATATTTATGCAACGCGTACGTGCAGGCGGCATTCAGCGTTTTTTTTTTCTTCTGATTTCGGCCGGTGGATTTCGAGGGTTCTTTATTACGTTGCTTTTTTTTCGCGGAGACGCCGTTCGCGGGATTAAAGTGCGGGTTGAGTAGGATTTTTCGGAGCTGCGGAAGCTACGAGGGCGCACATATACGCCCGGGATTAACTACATATCTCTAATACTGTTGCACAAACGTTTATACGAGCGATATAAATTGCACGACTTCCAATTACGTGAGAGAAAAAGAAGAAATTAACGTACGAGATCGTACAGTTTTAAGCCGATAATGGAGCGCGATAGCGCATAAAGAGTAGCATAAAGGATTCAAAATGGCGCCTAACTCATTAATTCTCTCGAACCCTTTCGGCCTTTCCCCTTCCGTGCTGCGCATGACCAATCGAGGCACTCTGATTTGTTTAACCCTTCTCGTATTGCTGGCGTTTACCTACGCTTTCCAACCCTTTAGCGGCACCTGCCAAGAGTCGGCTGACGTAACCGCGTGTCTTTGATTGGTGTAAAACTTGAAAAGAGGCGTGGCAGCTCTACCCATTACTGTACAAAACAGTATCAGTGAATTGATGTACTTGTAAGCCCTAAGCCTAACAAAATTTCTTGTATCTTATCTTATACGATATCTGGCAGCCATTAAAACAGTAATCAGATTAACGTTTCATTATTTATCTGCGTATTTATTCTCATTTTCATGTACTTTATACGAAATTCGTTTGTAATTTTACACCTGCCTTTATCTGAAGTATGTAACTTTTATGTAAAATTTGTTGTAAAAATAAATTAAATTAAAATTATATGAAATATATGTGATAATTTTATTCCGTGTTAAATGAGCCTGTCTTTATAAAAACCACGTAATACAGAAACATTAAGGTTGGTCGTGTTTGCGTACTTTGGCATTAGCATACTTATCTCTCCGGTGCGTCCTTTGCCAAACATATGTATATGAGTTGAATGACAACGAATGACAATGCAAACATTTCGTTACGTTACGTACGTAACACCGGCGAGATAGACAAGAGCTATCGGCTTAAGAGATGGCCAATTGTCTTGGCATTCTGACAAATGCATGTGTTGGCGCGAATATACCCACGCGAAACGTCTCTTCTTCATGTAATTTTACGAGCGACCGCCGTCTCTCATTTTTCCTCAAGATATTAACGTTTGCCAGACGAGAAGCTATGCCGTAACTACCTAAACTCGGGCGGCGCTCGGGTAAATGGTGCTTCAAAAAGTTTTCGGTATCGCGTTTACGGAGTTTAAAGCGCGGGGCGCATGATTAATGATGTCTAGATAATCGCGACTGAGCCACTGGATCTAAGAAGGCCTTTAAAATAATCCCCATAAAATTACGCCCTAATGCCGCGACCATTAATCCTTCGTCTTATCTTCCAAGACGCCTACTAAGCTCAACCGACCGTCGGGCTCGTGCGTAAATGCGAAAGCAGAATAGAGATTAGCGATTTAATCTAAAACGGAACCGCGGCGATTTCCTTCTCTGTACTTCCAAGTAAATTCAATCAATCAATCGTCTTCCGACGTCGGTCACCCTTAACGCTTGGCTGCTTACGTACGTAAACCGCTCTTTTCTCGCTTCATTTGATACAAGTATGTACCTGAAATCTCTGCAAAAAAACAGCGACATATCGGGAAAGTCAGAAATTTTACAAGACAATGATCGAAAGAAAGCTTGTACGAGTAAACTATAATATATGTCAATTATTTAATATTAATTAATTATACAATATACATGAAAAATGTAAATACGTCTCAACCCCGATTTGATGGTACGTATTGATCCTCTTCAGTACGTATTGATAATTTGAGATGATCGTGAAATTAATTCGAATCTTCTACTCGCATTAATCAAGTCAAGTGATTGAAATAATTAAATCATGTTAAATTATTCAAAGTTAGAAGTTTTTATTTCGCTGTCTTGAAGAGAGTCCCGTAAACTGTTTAGATTTTCGTTTACTGCATGTGTAACAGTTGCATTTTCTAAGATACAGAAAAATTTAGCAGCTTTTAAATACCACTCCACATCGTGTTCTCGATGCAATCGATTTTCTGCGCGCTCGCGCGCATGCTGCCTCGAGGGTCGGGGTCGAATCTCCAGCAGACTAGTGTCCCTGGTATACCGAAGTTTTTCCCTCCTTTACCCTCCGCACGCATTTAAGCCGGCGGCGCTGCCGGAATTAATTATTTAGGGGACAGAAATGGCACCCCTGTCCACCCCCTCGATTCTTTCCACACCGTCTCCCTTCTACTGTTCGCGTTTCCCGAGCTCTACGGATCGTGGCTCGAGCCTAACCCGAGGGCGAAGATATAATTATGGGCGGTGGGAGGGCTTCAAGTATTCATGTTTTCATTACGGCGCGGGTCTTCTACTTGCGCAGAGAGAAGAGAGCGAGGGATTCTTTTCTTTAAAAATAACGTTTTCCTCCATCGTTCATCTCCCGCTATTCTTTTCCAGCTTAACTTCGCGCTTCCTGCCGTCCACATCATACCGTACGCAATCAATCCCTTATCCGCAGATAACATTTTCTGCTTCGAGAACAATTCTACTCCAAGAATATTCGAAATATGCCTCATTGAGAGCATTTCAATTGCATTCTTACAACATATAACAGATAAATAACTTGTACCTGTACCCCACACTTGTTAGATAAAATATCTTTATTGTGATATTTTATCTAAGAGTGATAAAAAGTTAAAGAGTGATTCTTGTAAGCACAAGAAATGAACCGATTTTCGGCGGATAATTCTTCTCGCGCCTCGGCTTGAAACGAGGAATAGGCACAGAGTTTCTTCTTCGTTCCAGTGTTTTTGCTCCGTTCGTTATCTGTTCTTTTGTTCCAACGTTCTAGCACCCTTTTGTCCAGATTCTCCCCTTTGTAACACGCGCGATCCCTCAGCATTGTCTTCTTGAAAAAGAACGCAAAGATGTCGTAGTCCCCGAATTAATCGACGGCGTTTTCTCCGGCGAGAGAGAGGCTCTGCTAAGCGGGAGGAGATCGGCCATTAAAAATTCCTGAATCAGTAGCCCCTTACTCCTGATTAACGGCCAATTCACCCCGAGCTATCCTTCATCGAGAATTTTCGCTGAGAGTGAGGGAAGTCTCGACAATTTATTATCGTATCGTAGCTACTAAGCGCGTACATTATACCAAAAAAAAATGGTGGAACCAACTTTCCCGCAAATCAACATTTTTCCCTTCATCTACCGTATTATACTTTTTTCCATGAATTTCAGAGAAATTTAAATTTTAATGTGCTTCTCAGCAAGGAACACAGTATAACACAGCGATCATTTCGTCTTTGTCTAACATTGGCAAACATTAATGATACAATGATTCACTATGTTACACCGCGTCATCTATGTAAAATCCAAGGACGTGAAACTCGAGATAAAAAAGTATTACTTTCTCGACTGTGTGCTATTTCTTTTTAGTGCGGTATCATACTTGAAATCTCTTAGCTTGCCATTATTCTCTTTCTCGTCGCGTCGTCGACTTAACCATCTTTCGTTGCAACCGCTATTAATTACGTCAGGACGTCTTATCGATGGTCGTCAGCAACTTTCGCGGCAGGTTTTAATGGAAAAGTTTTTCCCGATGGGTACCGGCGAACCGCGGCTGAATAAAAATGCAACGATGCAAAATAAGTGGCCATTTCAAGTATCTGAAATCTTTGTTAGCTCTTCATATCATTTCGAGGGGTTAATTGAAAAACTTGCTGATTTAGAGCCGCGGATTTTCGCGCGTGCATTTCGAGGCAATGAAATAAATGTCTCTAACTAATCTAAATCATTATATTTTTTTTCTATCACCTTTGATCTTTTTCGATTATTAAGCGGCCTCGATTATATCATTTCATCAGCGCGTAGATGCCTATTCATGAATGTTAATCAACCATTTATTACTGCCAGCTTCTAGGTACAGCGGGTAATGTCGAATGTCAAAAACCGATTGAATATCGTGACGGTGAGAAATTTTTTCATAGTAAACTCGACTGAAAAAGTTGAAAAGCGTAGGGCGTATTATTTCTGAGAAATGTCGTGCGAGTTGAGCCGAACCGAAGCGTGCATTACGAGGGAGCTGATGGTGGACGAAGAAAGTTACATGGATACTGTAACTATCGATCGAATAGTCGGTGTGGACATAAGCGCGAGGGGTAGCTTATTGGTCAGTTGTGCAGTGCGCAACCCCAACATGACACAAGGGGGTTGGCTGGAGCGATGGGACGATCGTAGAAGGGGGATGTAACCCCATGCCAGCCTTGAGGGACGTCCCGAGGAGGAGAAATAGACGAAGCTTACCTCATTTTGCGAAATTATGGCTTCTGCTAGTTCGAAGGTTTCCTCTCGTTGTTCGATGGGGCTGGTAGTGTATCGTATTACTTCTTGATGAGACCGCCATCTTTCGTGAAATCGGTCTTAAGCGCGAGATACACGTCTCGTATGAGAAACCTCTTTATGTAATCTAATTTTACATTTATATAAGTACGAACAATTTTGTATGCGCTAGGAATCACTTCGAACTGTCTCAGATATTATATGTATTCGTTAACAGGATTGTAGTTTACTCATAGAAGACATGTAGCGATCGATTTCTTATCCAAGATTTCACCCGCGAGATAGAATATCCTTTTAACCCTGAGAAATTGAGAGAGAGAGAACCCGTATTTATAATAACACAATTTCTTATAAAACGGCAGTCGCGTGACGGAAAAAGCGCAGGAAATATTGCCTGGATAATTTTATCGATTAAGAAAATTATCGAAGGTTACCGCGTATCGGATGAATAAATAAATATAATCGTGATACGCGGGGGCGGCAGGAGGAGGACCACCTACTGGGACATTTTATCGTGGTGTGTGCAAAAGTTTTTTCGATAAAAATTTAATGCGGCGAAATATCTCCTTTCGCGACGCCATCACCGTATTCCGACACAAAGCCGACTCGGAATTCATAGAATATTTGATAGCGCGGTGCTGTCCTGACGATGGACCTTGTCGACGGTCTTTTCTCTCTCTCTTTCTCTCTCTTCCCCTCCCTTTCCCTCTCCTCTCTCCCTTTCTGCGAGAACTTCTTTGAAGTACGCGCCAAAAAACTTCGGCGACCCTCGATATAAAAGTTCGCGGGGATCGTGACCGCTGGATATCTACGGATCAAGGTATATATCTCGAGTCGCGCATTATTCCCTGTGAGGGACCAGCCCGTGGAAAAAGATCGATAGTCGTGGGCACCGACGTCGCCGACGCCGCCGTTACGGTGGCGGAGGCGAACTTTTGTTTCTCGGATAGGAGCAGATAAAGCGCCCGGGGAATAATGGTGTGTCGCCTTCTTTCCTTCTTGTCGCAGGACCTCTCGCCCTTCGTCCATCCTTTGGAACCAAGAGGAAGAGTTAATCTCCCCGGCGGTCTATCGTCGAATTTTTTTCTCTTCTCCAGGAATACGTTATTTCGATGAAGATTTTCAAATATAAATATTAAACTATTAAAATGGCAGAATTGTTATTATTGACTGCTCCATCTGTCATAGTAGCCTCTATACAGCTGTGTTATCAAGATACATTATTATAATTTAATATTCGTGGACGAGAAAGGCTGCGTAATTTTGGGAAAATATTTTCTGACAATTTTAGATTCGTTATTCGTATCAGTTTTGTAATATTATGTTCTTTCAGCAGTTAATGTGGTTACATAACGAGACGAATTAAAAGCTCACGAAATAATGCAGACATCAGAATATTACCGGATGTCCGAATAAAAAATATTATATTCTTTCTTGAACGTTAATTTTTAAGAGACGATGTGAAAGGGTTGGAGGATAATGTGAAATTTATCCGTGATGAGTTTTTACAGCAGCAACGCGGCGGTGTGGATTCCGATAGCTTCGAGGGACTCCCCACGGCGTGCCGTCCAAAGTTCGTTGCTTCTACGAAAAATAATTACGCGCCGAGATGAATCGGCAATTCGCTTCTCAAACAAAGGGTGGCCAGGCGCAAACCGCGGCAACCTACTGGGAGCCCGAGACGATTCCTTGCCATCCACCGCGATGGCGGATTATAGTTGCAGCATCATGCTATCCCCGAGGAATTCAGGAATTCTCACCAAGGTGGTGTTAGCTAATTTTACGCCGGTGTTTCCCTCGTGATTCAGAGGAACTCTCCTCGCTCTCTCACTCGCTCTTACGGGAAGATTAATCGGTCCTCGGTGGGCGGCACGTTGCTTCGAGCAACCTCGTTAAATCGTTCGTGCGTGCGAAGAACCCGCTGGAAAAGATTAATTGGGCCCCAAGTTTGTTGCTTTGCTGTTATAGCTACAATGTTAACTTCAACGGCGAGTTGTGTTGCCTCTTTAATCTCAATCTATCAATTCCTAATATATAAATATAATACAATTTTTTAGTTATCCTGCAGTTTTTAAGTACGTTGATATCGTTTATTATCATTTAAGTGAAAGATCCTCCAATTTGTTTATTCAAATTATTAATTTAATAATCGAAAATAAAATGTTTATGCGTATTTACTGAAATTTGTAATTATATATATTCACAAAGGATTATCAATTCTCCAATTAATCAAAATGGGACAAGCAGGCAATGTCATATTTATGTAATTTTCGAATCGTGTTACTTCTGATAAAACAAGACTTATGTGAGACCGTAAACTTTAAATGGCTTCTCAAAGCAGATTACACGATTAGAAAAAGACGGCTTGCATAGATTTTTAGTCTTGATTTTAGCTCTTTGATTATTATATCCGATGGTCGTTTAATAACTTCGTTTATAGACAACGCCGCATTTTGTCATGCTCTCTTAAGTCTGTCAAGATCGTTGTAAATTGTAGGGGACAACCTTAGTAAGAAATAACCTTTGCTAATTACAGCAAATGCCAAGAATAGACCATCGCCCCATTGACGTTCCAAAAAGTTTTACGATGCCTTTAAATGTCGACTCTGTCTTCACTAAAGAAAGGCATACGCCTCTTGCAATTAAAGTAAGAGTCTATTAAATAATATATTAAAAAAATCTTTTTTCACATTGTATCGCGTCGCGAATTCATGATTTGTTAAAAAACGAGCTCATGTTCTAATTATAAGTGCCAATGAAGAAACATTACATGTGTCTGACATCACGTTTTTAATTAATGATGGCTTATGGGTTCTAATAACATTTTCCCGCGAGAAACTATCGTTTCTTTTCGTTCTCCTCTTCGCCTGCCTTTCATCCGCTTAAGATTTAACGGTGTCACCCCTACTTGTTGGTTGAGAAGGCAAAGGGAAGCGACCTCTTATTATCGGTACCGACTAATTCCCCGGTCCGTCTCTAGATGAACGACTCGGCTCGTTCTTTCATCCCTTTTCGTACGGTTCCCGGTTAAACGCCACCTACTTCCGGCGAGCATCGACAGTCACAGCGATCACTTTGAACGCACCGATAATCATTGCTTTCGGTATATCGCACTCTACTTTTCGTTCTTTATCAAGCTTTCTCAAACCGCGAGCAGCTCGTTCTCTGGAAGTAGCATGGTTGGAGGTCCTGTTTCTCTTGGGACGACCGCCCGCGACGTAGTCAAAACTATTATTCGGCAACGTATATTCGAACGAAATGAAATTCGGCAAGAACGTAATGATTTCTTGACTCTTTAAATTCATGGAAAACTTTTGCTCGAACTTTTTCTAGTTCTTGAATCATTTGCAAAATATATTTTTTATTTTTTCTATTTTCCGGATTGGTAGAACGTTAAATAATGAGTTGGTTTTATATTCCTTTCTTTATATGATTTAAAAGTTAGAAACTTCTATGAAAACTACAGGCATGTTCAAATCTATATATGATGAATATTTTTAATATTTTTGCAATAATACAAAAATTTGTTTGAAATATCAACTTTTTTAGTTTATATTCCGAAAATATAATAGTTGAATTTTCGAAAAAAAATATTTTAATATAAAAATATTCAGTTCATTCATTACTATCGATGGAAAGATTTAAATACCCGTTTCCTTAAAAGAAATTTTATTGATAGACGAAAATCACTGGATACCGACAGGTTTCCTAAAGAGACACCTTCTTAGTTCTTAGAAAAATTAAATATTGCACTTTATTATTATTGATAGAAACATAATTTGTGTAGAAAATAGAAGAAATAAAAAATCATGTATTTGTGGCTTATTTCTATACAAAATCAGCTAAAAATAAATTCTACAAATGCGAAAATAAAATTCTTACGATTTACAAGAAAAAGCGTTTTATATTAAAGTGAAAAATTTCCAGAAAATCTTCCATAGTTCAGTCCCTTTACATGCAAGGTGCAAAGTGCGCAGAACATTAGGAAACATTTTGATAGAAAGGAAAAGCTAAAAGCGAAAAAAGGGTTTACGTAAAAACGCGTCCCAACCTGTTATTCGGAGGTTTGTTTTTTTTTTTTCGATTATTTTTCTCTGTGGGATAACGTTTAGGGATATAATACATCAGGTCGAAAGGGTTGCGGTGCATTATGTTGCGACCTCAGACCGCACAAGGTGGCACTGTGTGCGTTATACCTGCGATTATTGCGGGATGGAAAGGTCCCGTGCACAGGGACGCGGAGAAAGGGGAGAAAAGGGTTGCGCCTCGTTCGTAGACCCCGATGCACCGCTTCGGGGCCTCACCCTTTTCAACCCTCTCTAACTGTCCGACCCCCATGTATCGGTAACGTGCACAACCGTGTGCCGTAACAGGTGTCATGCACATACACACACGGATGCATGTATATACCGTTGGGCAGAGAGGGTTACAAGAGAGAATCGTGACCCTTTCTCGCAGGTGCATGCTTGACCCTTTTCTCTTCTTTACCTTTCTCGTGGGAGTTTGCCGGCCCACCACGAAGCGAAGCGAACAAATGTCGTTTATCGCGCGATGCTCCGCAATTATTCCACGGACGAGTTCCGTAATTTTGCGCCGTTTAACGAGACACTGGCGGCTGTCGTGCCGGCAGTGGGCGTTTTCCGGTCTGTCGCGTTTTCAATAAGGTGGGTTAAATGAATCATTTGCTCTTTGATGTTTCCATATCACCTTTACATTCATACGTGTAACGCGAGCTGCATTGCAGCTGTCATTTGTTCATGCTTTAATGATTAATTAAGTCGTATATCGATGGAACTGTTATTTGTGAACTATATAATTTATATCAGTAAAATCTTGTAAATGTGTTACTAGAATGTGTCTACTTCCATTTACATTTTCCGATCACGCAATGAACCCCTTTATTTCTCGCTTGAGACACCTCAGCTTTATAAATTGGCTAATTATACGAATACTATTTATACATTATCATATTTATATTGTTATTGAATTGTTTTATAATTAAACAAATTTTTTTGTTTTATTATAAATCATTAAAGAGGGGCAATGGACATTGAAATACATATAATGTTGAGGTGTCAGAAACATCTCATATGAGCAGTTACATAAAAAAAAACCACGCGAGTAATATATAGGATTCATGCAACATGTATATAATCGCACATAATGTAATTCATATAATGTTAATTAAATTCTGACGCGCTATGGAATTTAAATTAAAGCGAGCTTAAACAAAAGCGAGCTGTAACGCAAATACGTTATATAATGGCGCATTTAATTCTTCTTCTTTATCCTACCCTTTTGAACTTGTCGCTCGATCGTGATTGTCGATGACTTTTATAGAACGCAGGTCGGTGCCACTCAATAAAATCACCCGTTTTCATCGAGCGGAAGGATATATCGCTTTCCAATTACTCCGTCAGAGATGTGAGCGCAAAAGAAAAAAAAAAAAAGAAAGGAAAGGGATTGTCGTTTTGCAACTCTATGACCCTTTTACACAATGGTGACGTATGGCGCTCGCGGTTTGCGCGTCAACCATAAACACGTACATCCCGCGGAGAGGCACAGGTATAAAACGCATCGAAGAGGAGAGGGTTGCGTCGACGTTCATGTGGGGTAGGTTCCTAGGGCCCTTAATCCATTACTCGATATATTAATTCGTCTCTCTCCCGAGTGTTCCAGGTAGCGCGGCATACTCTCTCTCTAAAAAAAAAAAAAAAGAAAAAAAAGAAACGAGTCAGAAACGCGCCGCGCACGCGCCCAGGTAATCTCGAAAGGGGTCCGACACGATCCCTACGAAAAAAAAGACTTTGTCGGCCGAAGGGTGGAGAAGGACGCTGAGGCGGAACGAACTGCGTTGGCCGTAAAGTACCTGAGATAGGAACGATGTTCCTGGCAATCAGTCGATCCTCCAGGATAAAGAAGTGGGATCAAAATCGCGTCGGAAAGGATTCGACCATGAATTCTGAATCAGTCTTTCTTTTCTTAGCGAATTGGATCCATATGCGGGATATCCGGAAGTAGGTGGTCGAACTGTGGGAGCGGAATCTATTAGTTCAGTCAGATAATTAAGTTAGAAATATATGTGCATTGGTAATGCGAGACGGAGCAGTAAAATGGAACAAGACGTGTTTCCACAAATGTGCATCGACATGCATAGCCAACGGCGTGTCCTCATAACGTCCCTTGGACCGGAAAACTTGTTTCTGACGGGCCGTAGATAAGGAAAAAGTTTCTCAAACAATGAAATATCTAGTGCTGGAACTTCAGGCTACAGCTGCTCCGTTTCTACGACCGGGGCTAACCGCTTAACCGTTGTTACACTGTCGCGCCTCGAGTGTATCACCTGTTCCTGTGCTTGTGAATGCACAACGCAACGGCGACGCTGCTTCCGGAGGCGGTGGTGTCACCTCGAGTCGCGAATTCGAATGACGAAGAGGGGAAAGAGAAGGCGCAATGAGAATAGCGCGACACGAGGATCTAAAAACCGGATTTACCTTCACCCCTATACCAAGGAGGCCGACGTCCCATTTACCCGGTCACCTGGGACATATTTCTGTGTCCAGCCCCTTTATGCCCCTTCGCATTCTTCTCACATTCCGCAATTCTTCGCCAGCCATGTCGCGCGAGTACGCCGTTTTAACGCCCGACGAATCGGTCAGTATCGAGGTGCGACGGGATAACGGCCGGCTGGTCACCTTTTCTTCTGCAACCCCCTTTGGTCAGATCGAGCCGGGTTACGTATATGGGATCTTTACGAGCGTCCACCCTGTCGGGGTCAAGGGGTTGGCCAGCTGGCGTCGGACGGTTGTGCAATCTGCGCGAGAACCCCACCTTTTTCTAGGACAACCAGAGAGAAGTCGGCGGAACGGAGAAAGACGGTGAAAGGATCGAGGGGTTGCGGAGGAGAGGCTGCTGCACAGGGGGTTGGCTGACAGCGTCGCTGCCAACATTGTTCATTGTCCGAGCTCGATGGCCGTCTGTCCCGCGCCATTGTCGGTAATGATTTCAGGGAAGCTTGTGGGACTGTGCGTGTACTTGTATGCGTGTGCAAGCGTGTGTAGTATAATAGTGCCTGGTGCAGTACTAGTCTCGCCGGTGCTTGCAATCTATCTCTGCGTCTCGTGCATAGCGGCCGATTCACGCATGTATCACATTACGTAGCTGCAGTAATCGTGATTTGTGTGTGTGTGTGTGTGTGTGTGTGAGCACCGTTCTGAGATAGCCATTCGTCGGGACGCGTTATCGGGATCGCGAATGAGCTTAATTAAAATAATCTTAACGAGATTTGGAAGGTATACGCATAAAACGCTACCTCGAGATAAATAATTCCCTCTATGTTATGTTGGAGAAATAGTCAAAACATAATTTAAATAATGTTTTACATACTTTTGTAGGATTTCTAATTACATCACACTTGTCTTGAAAGCGATAGATAAACATTTTTCAATTGTATCAAAGCGTTAAAAGTTATATATCGTCTGTTTGAAAAGTGAGTTTTAGTTTTTTCCTTACTTATCACTGCTCGTACCATTTATCTGCCATTTATCTGCGTATCTAAATCTCGCTGTAAATAAGGCAACAAACATCGAGACTTCCCAAAATGCCGTTATAATAGCCGTTTCACAACGGTGTGGTCCACGAACTTTAGGGTTTATGTCACAGATTTCCATCATCAGCGCGAGATCGAGCATTTTAAACAGTCAGGGATCTCATTAGACTGCCAGCTTCGCACCTTTCCTGCAGCGGAGGTGGCGTTTCCGGTGAATTATGGCGTTTTCTCCTCTTGTTTTCCTTTTCTGAAAATTTATGCCACCGCACAACCGGCGGTTATAGATCTTCGAATGACAGGATACAAGTTACGAGGACGATGGAGAATATTCATGTCGCGAAATAAATCCGGCCTCCGATCTCGCGTGCGGCGACGAGTCTCTCCTACGTTCCTCGTCCTTACGACTACAGTTAACGGAACTAGACACAAGTTTCCCGCAGCCGTGCAGGAAACGGAAACAAACGTCGGCTGAATATCAAGCGAGGCCGGCGACAGACGATACGCAACGTTTGAGACTTACACTTATTGATAATTAATTCAAAATGAATTGTTTCAGTGCGTCTAGTCGTGTCTACAACGAGTCTTTATTAAGAGAAAAATCGAAATCGCTTTTCACGTATAATATGAAATATTTTGGAAATTTTTTTCTCCAGAAAAATCGTATCATCGAATTATTTTGCATAAAAAAATGCTTTTTTTATCTGTATTGTCTTATTACGTTAAACATGTGGCGCTATCGCCATTTTGAAACCGACACCGCCATCCTTCCGTTTCAACCCTTGCGCAACCCTATCCCTCGGAAAGGGCTCGCTATTCGAGCACGAAAGGCTTACCCTTTCCCCTCAAGAAAAGAGATTAATTCGCGTTGCTGTCACAACACGGCCATTCTGACATCAATCCGTCTATCTATTGGCTGCGATCGAGATCATTTTTCGTTTGTGCACAGTGTATAGTTAACCGAAGCTCTAATTCGTTTGACTTCTTTTTCAACGATATATATTGTATAACCGCGATAAAAATATGTAGAATATTATGTCTAATATACTTTCTTCTACAATAATTGATTTGTTATTTCACAATTTTTATTTAGAATTCTTCGATTGTTACACGTCTCAAAAGTTATAACGCATGCTTTACCAAGATCTTTTTAATATCAAAAAAACAAATTGAGAGATAGATGAGAACGGACTAAAATTTGTATTCTTCATTTGTAACAAACGCAGTCGGATCACAAAGGTATCTCACGTGCCCCAATCGAATTAATTCTTCGTCGCCTTACGAAGATCCTGTTTCGAAGCTCGCACCCGAGTATCCTTCGCCTCGACGCACCTTTCCAAGAGCGCTCTTCTACCTGTCCGCTCGAGCGTTAATATCTCGACATCTAACGAGTCGCTCGTTTCTCCGGGAATGGAGCGATAGGTATATTATAATATATTTGTTGGTCCCCGATAAATATATGTATCCATCAATGTATCTACCACCGTCGCCCTCAACGAAAATTAATATTCCAAATAAATGTATTGTTTTCTGTCGGTTCTAATCGTACTTCACCTTTGTCATACTACGATTATTAATTATTCTTATTTTATTATAGCTTCATACAGATACAACCACGTCGGGCAGCTTTGTTTTGTGAGGGTGAGTTCAGATCTTGAGAGAAAAGCAGAAAGCAGAAAAGCAGCCAATCAAAACTTGCACTGGTAGTAAGCAGTACAGAAAGCCGAAACCAGCGAGGGTTCTGATTGGCTGCCACTTTTCTGCTTTCTGTTTTTCTGTCTAGGTCTAAACTCATTTTAAGTATTTTTTCGTATTTGTAGTGAAAGTGTTGAATTTTCACTGTTTTACTAATTGACTATTGGTTTCTGTTTCTTATTTTTGACCAAATTTACATTGTGATTGCCGTAACATGATCTCTCTCTCTCTCTCTCTCTCTCTCTCTCTCTCTCTCTCTGTCACTGGACCACTGTTTTTTTTCGTTTAGATTGAGCCATTTTTTATGTCGACGCCTATGTGATAATCTGACAGCTCTCTATATTGATAATAATTAATGATTATTATGTTAATTTGCACTGAAAGGGATAAAAAACTGTAGTTTTCGAAAACATTTGCAATATGTAATCTATCATTATTATAAATTTACTAGCTGTACATTAATACTTGCGTGAATTTTGAGTAAAAGAATCATCAAGTAAGAATCTATATCACTTCCAACGACGTACGGTATCATTAAGTTCCACGTAGGTGCTTAATTGTTTAACCGAAGGGAAGATAGTACCGACTTACTTGATAAAGGCATGAGGGTGGTGCGATAATTAGAATTTATGCTCAAACAATCTACGATCCGATTCGCCATATTCTAGCCGTTCATTCTTTCGTCGCTGTTACTCGCGAGCAATTCGGCCGAGATAAATAGTGGCTGCGGGACCGCAAGAGAGTAAAAGCGGTTCGCCCACCCGGCAGCAATTCTCCTTTTATGGCATATAAACCCGATCATCGCGTGCTCATTGACGTTCGATTGGCTACCCGAATAATGCGCTGAACATTACGACGATAGCGTTAAGATTAACGCGGCTCTATATCGATGTACAGCTTGATCGAGCCATTCGCTACCTTAAACGTCGTTGTGCCCGATGAGAGCTTTCCTTCATCGATCATTTACCCATGAGAAACGAAGCTGGGAGCCTGCCTTGATGGATAAAATTAATATGAAGCGTCGTTACGTCCGAATACTGACCCGCGACAGCCTGCTATAATGGAAAAGTTCTGATGAGATTACGAAGTCCAGGGAACCCTAAGGAAGATATTGACGTGTACATTCGAAACTTTAATATCAGATTTATCGATTAATAATACGCGGGTGGCATTATAAGTTACTAAAATCCAGCGTGATTCATGAGGACACAATTATGTGAGATTCGATCTTGAGAGTCGAACTTTTCTTATGAGCATGAAATTCATCGTACAAGTTAAAACAAAATTAGCATTTTTTAGTTATGAAAAAAAAAATCGTAAAAAACTTCAGAGTGAGAAACTTTTTTTCATTAAAAAATTTTCTTAAAAAATACTAATTTTGTATCACCTGCATTACTTTTCTACCAATGTCGATGTCTTTTTAAAAGAAACGTCGTGCGACATTTCGCGCCAATGTGCGAAAATCATTAATAAAAACCTTGCGTTGCCTTAAATCGGCGGCGTGACGCGATAAATCACGAGCGGAGTTTTTTCCCGATTTACCTCGGTTAAAGGATTCGAGGTGCTTTTTGCTCTCCGCTCGTGCGGAACGCGTATATAATAAG
>NW_017304248.1:52394-62991 GCF_001594115.1 Trachymyrmex septentrionalis | reverse complement strand
CCCCTCTCCCCTCCCCCTCACCATCCCCCCGCCTCACCAATTTTACTACCCTCTCGCTCGCTCCTCGTACGCAGATGCGTGGTTTTCATTTTCCCTTCGCGACCATCGCTGTTTTACTCCCAATTCTCTTTCCTCCCCCTTCGACACCACCCTTCCTCTCCGTCGTTCTTCTCGCCACGGCGGGCGCTCGTACGTTTTGGAACCGCTTCGTTTGCACGCGGGCCAGAAGCGCACCCTCGTGCAGCGTGTAACGAATACGCGCTTTTTTCGCTTCTTTTTTTTTCCGGACAAAAATATCCACTTTTCGGGGTGAAAAACGCGCACACGTTCCCGTAACTCGGGAAAAGGAGGAAGGACAGGGAAAGAGAGGCATAATGAAAAGACTCGACAGGCATGTGTGCTCGAAAGAAAGATAACGTAGGAGAGCAAGAGGGAAAGGAACGAGCTTTGACTGTGAGGATTAGAAAAAAAAAGTAGTTAAAAATATGTAAACCGACATCCGCGAGATCGGTAACACGTGGATGGAGGAAATCGAAGGGGAGAGAGACAATTGTGTCGTCGGCACGCGCACGTCTCGTGTCTTCTCCACCATCATCTCCTACTGTCAGAATCGAAGATGTTTTTTATGAGTAGCGAGAGAAAGAACGAAAGAGAGAGAGAGAGAGAGAGAGAGAGAGAGAGATTCTGAGGGAGGTTTCTTCCACGAGACGGATCGAGAACGTCTTCTGTCGTCGAGAGCCAGCACTGATATTTGTTTCCTGTTCCGAGGATAAACTCGGTAACAAAGATTTCGGTTCGTTCTCTGTGGAAAGTGGGATTTATCCTGCCTTATGTTCCGTTCAATTTTCGCTGGCGCGCCTACATCCAAAAGTTACTTATTCCTTTTTTCATTAGGCCCGGTTTTTCATTATCTGGTTAACTTGTGGTCAAGCTCAATTTAATGTTTCACCCAATGAGCTTCATCCATGACGTTATTATAGATGAAGCCCATATGGATACAACATCGAGTCTAACTAGATAATGAAAAATCGGGCCTAATAAAAAAAGGAATAAGTAACTTTTAATAACTTTTAACTGAAAATTGAACGGAGCATAGGCAGGATAAATCTCGGGCGATCGCGGAACATGGGACATTCATGACTGCACAACTCTCAGAGAAACTTAGTGGACTCTTAGAAAGATCTTAATCAGGCTGGATAACATATTAAAAATGTCATTGCAAAAAATATTACCTCGACCAGGAATCGAATCCAGATTCTTGCATTATAAATAACCATATGGAAAGAACGATATTGTTGACATATTTCAATATTTCTCTAGATACAGAACTATATATAATTTTGTTAAACTATGAAGATAATTATGTAGGATGTTCAAAGCTGATTGTCAAAATTATCAAAATTTTTTGCAGCATTACTTACTATGCTTGAATTTTTTACATAACTATTTTGGCTCAACAGAATTATTTTTGTAATCCGTATTTAACTTGTAAATTTGTATTCAGCAAAATAGGTTTTTTTCTGTAATTATAAAAATAAATCCACGAAGGTAAAACGGTAGTGTTTCATTGAAACCGGAAAAGTATAAAAATTTGATGGATTTAAAGGATCATTCTGCAAAATAATTAAGTAAGAGTTTAGAAGCATATAATGAAAGCGCGGCGCGGTTTATTATAGTTTTATGTCGGCGGCATCGTTACTAATTATCGGAATTAGTGGCGCTTATTTGTTACGTGCAGCGTAGGAGGGATTAGGAGGGATTTTAGAATGTTTTCAGGCTCAAAAGGTGCTCGCAAGCGGGACTTTATAGCGGGCGTGGCCGACTCTCTCTCTCTCTCTCTCTCTCTTTCTCTCTCCTCTCGGAGAGAGGAGGAGGCGTTCGAGTATTTTTAGTTGTTTGATGCCGGCACGCGCCCTCTTCGCTTTTTTAACGACGCGCGGAAGCATCTGCCCTCGGTTAATGTCTCCCCCGGTCCACACGCGCCCAACCGCGCCGCACTTTGTTGCGCGCGTGAGCACGCGCGCGATGGTGGTTTATTGTCTACGCTGGAAAAATGGGATTAAGTTACTCGCTCGTCTTGAGAGCAAGCCGCCGCACGTCGGAACCGAACTATTTCCTCCGGATTTTCACCAAACTGTCATTTTTCCGGATTTTCGTTTCGTATACCAAAAAAAAAAAGAAGAAGAAAAAATATCTCGGTGTTTAATTAATTTATCGACTTGAACGTCGAGAATTTTGCAAATAATATTCGATACGCCAAGCGTAAAGTGGAGCAACGAAGTGATATTCGCTTCGATAGGAGATTAATAAAAGCGAAGTTGAGAGTCGCCAATAATGATGAAAATAATATGATGAGATGAATTTTACAACTTGGAAGTCGAGTAGTTTCCAAGAGCGAGTAGTTCTCAAGAGTTCGCGTTCTCCAAGACAGAATTTGACATTGTACAGAGAGCAGAGGATTGCGCAGCGAAAGCTTTATATCTTTTTTTATTTATAAATATACGATGACAGTGAGGAATCATATCATAAGAAAAAGTCATGTAGTTAATATGCTCTCTTAAACGGAATAAACTCACTTGACGTAAACATCTTCGATCGCGTCTAATAATTGTATCCCGGTAATCAATCGCGAAAGGTAGAAACGATGCCTTTGAGACGGTAGCCTATCAATTATCGTCGAGAAAATTGTTCGGCCGCCAAAGAGCATTTTAAAGGACTATCCTAATAGGTGATCTTCTCTCAAATCCGAATAGTTTGTTTCTAGAACGCATCCTTAAAGCACGTTCAAGGACGTAACTACGCGAACAGCCGGTGAACGATGGTAATAAAAACTAATAGAGCTTCATATTTGCGGTCCACCTTTTTCTTTTTCCACTTCTTCACTTTGTGTTTTCTTCTATCTTATTTAATCCGCGTGGGTCTGTACAATCCTTTGAGATACGAGTAAATTGAAAGATACATATTAAATATAAATAATAATTTAGTATAAAGAATAATAGTCAAACGATGGAACGTTTCAGTTACACAGAGTCTCCTTCAGCTATCGAATCAGGTGAAAAGTAAAGAACATGAATATTAAGCAAAGAGCAAATAAATAACGGTTGAAGATAAAATTGATATTACAATTAAAACAGAACCTAAGAAACATCGTAACGAAAAAAAGTATTTGTAAATTTAAGTTTGCTATTACAGCGTTGCTGTTTTGTACGGACGATAATGTTCGCGCCCTTCGTGTACTTGGACGTGTCGAGGATGCAACAACTTGACACGGTCATTTCGTCACGGAGCGCAAACGCGCGTAGGAGAAAAATGGTTTTGCCGCATATGCGGCCTATAAAGAGACGGCAGCCATTGCCAATGTTTTTCCCCGATATTTTTATTACCATGCAGCGAGCTGGATTGGCCGGCAGTCTGGGCCTGCCTTGCGTTAACCGACCCCCGATGGTCGCACCCTGTTGACGATGACGCCTTTGCCGTTTATACGAGTAGCCGCAGGAGCGGAATCTCATTCGCGCCAGACGCGTAATAAATTCTCCGATCTCTATCATAGATTTATCATAGTCACGCACTCGTGGCCGCCTCGACGTCGATAATTGCCGATTGAGGTGGCTGCGGCGGCGCGGGCGGTGCGACGGTTCTCAGTTGACCGAAGTGCGAAGGGTCGTCAATGCCAAGCGCTATCGAGGGTGAGAAAAATAACGATTCGGAGCATTTTTTTTCAAAGATTCGAGGGACTGCTCGCGGGGGAAAGAAAGAGAGAAAAAGAAAGGAAGTGTGAGAATGATCTGCGAAGATCGCAGTGAGGCGATGGATTCAGGGATTTTCGCTCTCGATTCGTACGTGACTTCCGAATCGTGGTATCATCGCACCAATGCCAAGAAAACGAACGAGGGGAGTTCGAGGTGTCGAAAGTCCATCGACGTACGCACGTTCGTTAAAGCGGTTGATCCATCATGTATTAATCTCATCAATAGCAAATTTTTATTTACCAAACGCGAGAATCGCGAAGAGAAAAATAAGAAAATAAGAAACGAGAGAACGAAAGATTTCGTTCGATGATTAAGTGTTGTATAC
Source organism: Trachymyrmex septentrionalis (assembly GCF_001594115.1). Classification (NCBI taxonomy): domain Eukaryota; kingdom Metazoa; phylum Arthropoda; class Insecta; order Hymenoptera; family Formicidae; genus Trachymyrmex; species Trachymyrmex septentrionalis. Next base: position 58,917 of record NW_017304248.1, on the reverse strand, counting down.
GTATAATATTGCTTTTGATTGTGTAGTTTAATATTTCATGTTTCTAAATTAAGTAATTTAATGTTTTTCATTAATCTCGTATTATTAAGGGGAGGAGTCACAAATCTTGGATGCTATTAACGTAATATTACTTTTGCAACTGTGTCATTATAATAAAGAGAAGTCTTTTTTGACAATTTTTTCATACGTATAATTTGAATACAAGGATTAAACCCCTACATATGTATATATTATATACATATCTATACATGTATAGGTATGTACTATACTATCAAAATTAATACACATCTTTACTATATTTTATATGAGTTTACCAAACGGAAGATTTTGCTGAAGACTTTGTTTAAAAAATGTAAAAATTTAAAGCAAGATGCAGATTTGCAAATAATTTTGTTGGACTACCAAAATAATTACAGAATTAGAATGCTCATAATAATTTCTAAAATATCAAATGTTTTTTGCAGCATTGCTCATCACGGATTCCTACAAAATTATTTTTATGATAAAACAAAATTATTTCTAGATCTATAGCTAAATTTTTAGATACTTCAGCAAAATCGTTCTTTCTTTTTATTTACGTGTGTTATTTTGTGTTTGTGTGTGTGTGTGTGTGTGTGTGTGTGTGTGTGTGTGTGTGTGTGTGTGTGTGTGAGAGAGAGAGAGAGAGAGAGAATCGAATGATAAGATTAAATATTGCATATGACAATGTAATAAGCGTGACAATGTAATATAGTTTAATTTGCTACGTGTTGCTTTAAAAATATTTCATGAGAAATTGGTTAATTTTGGTATAAAAATTCGAATATCTCTCTTGAATATATACTTTAGGAAAATAGGAATAATATTTCTTTTTTCGATAAATGTGCTGACATATTAGAAATTTAATAAAAATGCCAATAATGCTTCGGTAAAAGCCACGAATGCAATAAAATGTGGAGAATATCTACCCTCAAGCTCAGATTGATGCATTTGTATGTCAATCATTGATGACACGCATTTGGATTCATCACGCGACTCACGTTTGTCAAAACAAAATTTGACGATACGTGGTGTATCGTGGAAACCGCCTGGGCAGTGGACAAACTGGATTTCTTAGTGGAATGACGCATCGAATTTTATACCAACAGAACTTCCGGACCAACAGACTTTTGTCCCCAAAGTTCACGGTGCTCCTCTATCGCTGCAACGTCGGCGCATCGTAGACGCAAAATGCATCAAAGGTTCTAGCGAAAAGCCCTATGGTTCACGCGGTGGCAGCCCTTTTGTCGTGCATAAAAGAGTTGACAAAACATGACAATCACAACGGTCATAAGTCTCATAACTGATGTGGGAGGAGCAGACAGGCGAGAAAGCCTCTTCGAGTCGAAATCCGTGGAACTGAACAAATATTATTTTGACAACCGTCCGACGTGAAGAGCACGGTCGAGCGTAATCCGTCCTCAGGACTGTCGCTTATTGCGGAATCATGAAAGAATTATACGCATTGCGATTGGACGAAACTGCTCGGAAACAATTTGAAGCGAACGATCGAAGCGCAAACGGGAGGGTACGATAATTATGAAAGTTTTCGCGTCTCTCCGAGGAGTTTCCCGGATAAAGTCACAATGAAGGCGCTGCGAAGTGGACACGTTAAAAGGTTTCTTTACGAGGTCGTAACGAGGATCATGCCCCTCGTCGCAGGGTGGGCGTTTCGCGATGCTGCGATCATAAACCGCATAATGTTGCCACGGAAAGACTGTTACGAACGAGCAACGTCCCACCCCGTATTTCTCACCTCGCGACTCCTCGCACCTCATTTCGCTGCCACGATGTAACGCATTTTTAATACGCACAATCGGATAGCCATGCCGCAAAAATGGGGTCCTCGAATTCTTGTCCTTGATGACGACCATTATACTTTCCGACAAAGTAACGAGACGCGCGGGAAGCAGCGCTGCTTTCAACGCGATGAAGGTAATAATTGTCTGCTGTATCGAATTCAATCCTAATTCTGACATTCCATATCGATCTGCATCTAGAAATATAAGGGTACAAAAGAAGAATGGTTTTGTCGAATTAACTAAAAATTTAGTTGGATATAGATCTGAAAAAAGAAATTTTATTGGACTGACAAAATGATTATGTAGGATGTTAAATAGTTGCTAAAATTGTCAACATTTTTTGTAGCACTGCTCGTCATGCTTGAATATTTAACAAAATCATTTTCACAGATCTACATCTAACACAGCAAATTCGCATTAGTGTGTACTCAGCGTACATTAAAATTATCTTACGTAAATTGACTTTAAAATGTGTATTTATAAACGGATTAAATCGCGAAATTCTCAGTATACTTCATTATACGTTATTTGTATTTTATAATTCAAATAGCATTCTACTTCTGCACTCAGACTAGATCAGTGTATGATGACTTTAATAAACATCAATGCTCACTAATGTGTCCAATTAAATTTTTAGATACTTGAACAAAATCGTTTTTTCAGTGTACCCTACGCAAATTTCTACAGAGTTGCGATAAGAAGATTAATATTTGTCAAAAATATAAAAAGTCATTATGTATATCTAATTAATTAAGTATTAAGTATTTAATAAATATTTCTTTCTGCGTCCGCAAATATTTGTTTATACGGATATTCAAAGTATAATCTTTAATTGTGCATAAATACACAAGATTTTGGTCAATTTCTAAACTTTTGTCAATTGTTGGACTTTTGTCGATTTTGTGCTTAACAAGATAAAATTTTCCCTAACAATCAAAAAAGAAATATCATTTAAATATCGTGAAAGTGGAAAATTCTGCTCATAGTTGAGATTTATATAATATATCTTTTTTAACTGCATTTGTTGTGCTAGAAAGTCGATGGTTTATTTGTACGTTTTGTCTCGAAGGACCGTTATAAAATTTCTAAATCTACTTCCTTCAATAGTGATACAGTTCGTAATATAGTGTAGCAACATGCCAGCTACTACTAACATGTGTGAATTTAAGAAAAAAAAAAATCTTTTAACTTCAGGTATATTTTTTTTTGTAAAAAAAAATTTAAGAGATAATCTGACATTGTTCATGCTTTTCAATCTGAAGTAAAAGTATATTCAAAGTAATTAAGCTCTGAAAAAGAACTTGCCTTCTGAAAAGAACAGTAGATCTAAAAAGTACGTATCTAGTTCTGGCGGCACTTTTTTCGTTTGTATAGTGCATGTTTTATGGTTCCATTATTTCTTAAAAAAATGTTCTTGAAAGACACCACCACTATGACTTTCGACTTTCATTCGGACTTAACGTTGCGAAAGTCTAGAGATCATTTGTAGCGGAAATAAGGAGAAAACTGGAACTGCACCAGATTTTTACGCCGGTTAAAAAAAACACAAAAAAAATGCTAAACAAACGAAACTTAATAAATTGTCATATAGTTTACTGTTTTGCGGCACAAAGACGGTCAACCGTTAGGCGACCCTTGCACTATAATAAGTGACCCGAGATCACACTGAGAATATAGTTGCGCAGTATGAGTCAAAGTCTTCTTGCCCAATGTGTTTTAATTTGCTTACTGGTCCTACATGTGTGTTCTTATTTCTGTGCATAAATAGAGACTCTAATCAAAATTTTAACTTAAATAATCTATGATTAATTAAATTAATTCACATCAGTTTTCTGAACTTTATTTCTGTTAAATCGTAGAAATTTATATTGACTAGGGAAAATTTGAAAAAGTCAAGGAAAGATATAAAAAGAGCCTGGAATTGTGAGCTGCGTTCACAATTTTCTTAACTGCTCCTGTTCTAAAAAGAGTACTTCAATATTATCTAGAAAACAATGGAAAAGAAAAAATATTTATTTTCTATGACAACATAAAAATACTCGATACTTATTACTATACCTATGCTATTATAAATAAACAATAACACCAATGCAGAAAGAGAAGGCACGTTTCTTCTTTTTGCAAAATTTTAACAAAAAATGTCGGAAGTGTCAGAACCCTTGTGTGTTATGATCATGCTGCGATTAAAAGATTTCTACACATAAAAAGTTGCGGTTTCCCGCAGAGTTTCTCCACAAGGTTGCCTCGTTATAATCCTGTATAAGCAGCGTTTTTCGATGCCACGGGACATCTCATAAGCCGTAAATCAAACAGGACTCACTAGCTGATAAACCATTCGAGACAGTCTTATCTGTTTGCGCGTATGAACTGCGATACACGACTAGGATGGATTGTCTAGTGCATCTCTAGTATCTCTTAAAACAATAATGTTACAACAAAAAAGAAAAGAGGCGCGATATTTACATGTTTTCCCATGTCTTCACCTATCAGCTGAGAAACGAGGTAAACACTTTGAAATTTATAAACATTTAGGACGCTTGTGAATTCTGAAGTGTGATAAAATATACGAAGTACAAAAATGTTATTACAAAAATATAAGTCAGGTTAGTAAGAAATCGAAAGATATCTTGGACTTTTTGCAAAAGTAATCTCGAAACGATGTAAAGAGAAAAGATAAAAAACCGTAAAAAATAGAAACTATTAGAGTACAATAAATATATATAATCTGTTTTTCGAAAAAAAAGCGAAGTTTTTTTTTCCTTTAACGCTATTCATGTCATTGGAATAAATGGCTTGCGAAATATTTTATTGTAAAGTGGAAAGAAGTGTACGATAAAAATTATGTAAAAGGCTAGAACGGAGATATCTTGTTGCGTGTAAAATAAAATGTATTGTTGTTTCTGGACACTTATGATAACTTAGGATGTTAGCAGTTAAATAGAAATAAACATCTACATAAAAATGTATATAAATCGTTATGATATTTATATATAACTATCAAATAAAGAATATATATATAATTATATATAAAAGCATAATTATATACATTAAACATACAAATACGCGCACACAGGAGGAAGAAAGTATTATATAAAATCATATATAATTATAAAATAGATTATACATAATTATATACATGTTTATATAATTTTATATACTTATATGTGATTCTATGTAAAATATTTTTTATCGGACAGTGATATATTCCTTCCGCAAATAAATTCTTATAGCAATAAATTTTCAACGCTACCACAGATGAAAAGAATTCATCACGCGTGCGGGATAACCCTCCAAGAACCCGAAATTGGGCACCTTTTCATAGTTCTGAGTAGAACGATTTTCTGTATTTACGTAATCGATGCCACTTTTGCACAAAAACAGATTTTCCAGATGTAGGAACGACCACTACAACCGTCCAAGCTTACGAGTTTGAATTACACGAATGGTCAAGCGATGTATATATAGGTTGAGTAATATTATATTTGTTAATTGTGAAACACAACACCGGACGTTGCGTAGTTCTACCTATGTCTATCTACGCATGGGAAGCTAGGTCTCGATTCTCGACGAAAATTCTCAACCTATAGGTTGTCGACTGTCTCCGCGTATTCGTCAAGATCGAAGATACTGTCATATTCTGTCGCAAATGAGTTTATCTAAGGCGTTTAATGTGTTTAAATCAAGTATTTTCTGACTTGAATGCGAAAGAAAGCGAAGCAATAGAAGAGAAAATGTGAGATAGAATAGAATAAATTATACTTGAACGATCGGATTAAAACTATAAATTCATTCAAATTTTAATTTTAATGTCCAAAAAGTAGCATATAACATTAATATAATAATATAAAGCACAAATTCCTCTCTTTTTAAATTTTTATTAAATCATCTTTCATTAAATTATTATTTAATAAATTTACTAATAAATTAAATATTTAACACCGTTCACATGTATAGAGTTGAAAATAAGTAAAAATAAAGTGATTAATAAAATACATTGTAATAATGTAATGTAATAATAATTACATAATAAAATTTTGCAATACGTATTTTAAGAATCACTTTTAAGTAAAACAGGAAAAAATGAGATCTTATCTGTGTGTGCGGTCTTTATGATGCGACAGAAAGGCATCGCCGAATAACGAAAGGGAATTACGTTTTGAAAATTATCGGAAAATACCTGAAAGACCGACCCTTGTCCATCCCGAACCTTAAGCCTAATTTCTTCCCCCGCGCCCTCCTCCTTCTTCTCCCCCGATATCTAGATAGTATTTCATCTTCGGCAAATCCCTCGAACAGGTAAAAATAGGGGTTAACCACGGTAGGGGATGTTCCCACGCTACGGCTTGCAAAACATCGATCGAGACGTGAGTGATGCGCCGCGAACGTGTTATTTTCGTGGAAACTCTTGCGTGCGGACGTCACCGTTCATATCCGGTGGACCAACCGCTGTATTAAATGATCTCGAAATCCTATTACTATATAATTTATCTGTGTTTCCAGGCACACATGCGAAAGCATAATTCGACGCATCCACGATGGATGAAACAATTGCATCGATATTTAATGGATAATATACTTTTTTCAAACCAGGAAAATCGTATAGAATATAAAGAAAACATTTAATTATATTTCTAATTTAGACAAGAGAATAGCTTTAGTCGTATAAATTTACACGAAATATCATATCACTTAATCATCTAATT
>NW_017304248.1:46924-52294 GCF_001594115.1 Trachymyrmex septentrionalis | reverse complement strand
TGATATATATATATATATATATATATACACACATAGATATATAATTAATTTTACATAATTATATATTAATATATTCTGCACCAATTTTGTTAAAAGTTAATGTGTTATATGTAAACCAAATATAGTATGACATTTTATGTGCCATCCTGTAAGTAATTATATAAATCATTTTTATACTATATAAGTCTTTCTATTCTGCGATCTTCCACGAAATTTTCACGAAATTCCATCCGAGGACACTTTTCCCACGTCCATGGCTATTTGGATATCCATAAAAGGGATATGTTACCGAACGCCTAACTTCTTTATTCCGCGGCGATTCACCTCGGCCATCCCTTACCCTAAGCGTTGGAGGTAATAAAAGTTTGGCGTAACCCTTTTCACGTCCGAGCGTCCCCGCGTCAGAGACACGCACAGCCTCTTATGTAAACGACTATTCAAATATTGAATTCTGCCGCACACCTGTGTGAAGATCCGACGAGCCCTTTCAAAAAAAGATGCAATTTTGAGAGAAAAGGTGGGACGATCATGACGACGTTTACTGGACCTCTGCTGTGTGTACTATGTTATGGTGGGATCGGCTCGCCCTCACCACTTTCGTAACTCGCATCTAATTCCGCATCCTCGACATTCGTCCGATCCATTTGAATAGATATTATACCGTGGGAGTCTCACGTCGGGGTTAGCGTTTTCGAAAAGCTTCGTAATTTCCTTTCCAGATTTTCGCAACCGTTTCACCTGCGTTGCAGCGCTAGGTAATGGGAAGGTGGACACGCTATGGATATATTATCCGACTGTGGGAATGCCAGATATTTCACGTTTCATCGTGACTCCCTTATACACCGGTCTATTTCAAACCCTACCTCGGTTCGCTTTTGAGTACAGCAGAAAAAAAGAAGAATTCGCGTTGCTGCATCTCATCCATGCGATTAATAGCTTATGTATAAGTGTAAAAAAAATCTATTCCAATGCATTTCTATTGAACCTTTTTACAATACCGTTATATAGCATGTATTTATATATGATTTAATTTAATTTAATTTAGTTTATTGCAAAGCTATATGAAAAAGACTACAATTTATGTACATATATATATATATATATGTACATCAATTATACAAGTATATATATATATATATATATATATATATATACATTAAATTTTAATTAAATGTGTCAAGGCTTATAAAAATAAAAATTTAAAGTTGATAATAATATATTGTAGATGAGTCAAACTACGAGTAGGTGTTTCTACTAATATACGATTATAATAACATCAATGTCAATGTCATAATTATCAACAATAAATGTTTCGACCTTTTAATAAACGATTATCTTCAGTGGTAAGACATAAGGATTTTCAAATTTACATGATCAAAAATGCAGGAATTTAAAAAGTGAGTAAATTAAAAACGCTTGTACACATAATTACTGTTCAACGATAAAAATTTTTATCACATGCAGAATTTTTACGGTTGATGAAGAATTTCTTGTTAAAATTCGATAATAGGTAGACAGATGAGTATCTTACAACTTCGGTGAGTCCGATGTTAAAAACTTACTTTAAGAGATTGTCTATCGAAAACAATAGGGTCCATTTACTTTTATCTATTTTTTTTATCTATTAATTATAAAAATTAAATAAAAAGAAAGATAAAATGATAAATAAATAAGATAAAATTAAAGTTAAAATGTAAAGTTTAATATCAAGGAATAAATTATTAAAAATTTGCAAAGGATAGTTTATATATACAGGGTGTCTGTTAAGTCATTGGGAGCCGCATTGGGAGTGTAGAATGAGTCAAGGGGAACAAAAAAGTAGTATACCATTTTGTAATTTTCGCAATAATTAACAAGATATTAATTACTAAAAATAACCAAATATTGGTCTTTAATAATTTTTTTCTCAAATATTATCAACTTTACAGAAAAACTGTAAGAGACAAAAATTGTTTATTTTCTTTTCATAAAGTTCTGAGATTTTTTTCAGAATTTTTGCAAAATAGTATAAAATTTTTTTGTTCCCCTTGACTCATTCTACGCCCCCAATGCGGCTCCGACCTTATGTAACAGACACTGTATATATAATAAATACACAATGACAGTATTGTCTATCAATAGAAATGTATCAAAATAGACTTTCGACTGCTACTTGAATTCCCTACAAGTACATGACCACATTGAAACTAGAGTATACACTAATTTTTTCCAGATGTTTATTTACCTTGCGTTCCTAGATCAAATTTTGGATAGATTTGATACGCGTTTCGTTAATTCTAAAGTATTCTGAATGAACCGTTTAAAAAGAAAAATCGACCGGACAGTTTGACGAATATTCTTTTAAAATAAAGAGGAATTGGATAGTTCTGAATGCAAAGTTTCACACCCGGCGTCATATAACCGGATCTGCTTTCATGTTCATCCAGGAGTTCTTCCTGGTGTCCAGCCGTGCTTTTTTGTCAGAAAAAGGATGCACTTTAAAACCTCTCTGGGGATTATAATAACAAGTGTAAACACATGACACTTACTTAAATTCCGATAAAAAAATCTGATTCATATTAAAAAATTAACAAAACTAATATTAATATATTATTATTTGAAATTATATTATAAATTATTTAATTGTATTTTAAACATTTGATGTTAACAAATGTTTCAAATTAGAATTAAGAAAAAATATTTTAATCCTGTTTCAAATTAGAATTAAAAAAAAAAAAAAATATTTTAGTCCGCTTATGAAAATTATTAACGTGTAAATCAGGATCGCTTTGAAGAGGTGCCAACACATTATCAGTATTTGCACTGCATACATTTCATATATTGCCCTTTTTTCCAGATATTTTTTTTAAACACAAATTTCTCACAATCGAAATGAAAGGATCGCGTAGTGCTTTATAAAAGACGCTCACGCTCTCAAACTGTTCAAGATAGTTCTGTATGCGTACGATCACGGAAAGGACAAACCGCGTTTCGCCCTAAGCAAACAGCCACGGGGTGCATTATGCAACCTGATGTAACCACCTAGTGGATCTTTCCATCTAGTTTTTGCTGCCTCTTTTCCTCAGCAGCATCTTAATACTACCATCGGGGAAATTGCGGATATCCGCTTCCGTATCTCACTCCATTTGTTTAATTTAAGCTGAAATCGTACTATTGTTTCGAGATTGACTATTCGCTGAATCGTTTGCCGGAACCGATTTACATTCATGACATTCAAGGTATCCGTTCGGTTGACAAATATCGAAACGAGATATCGTACATGCGAGGTGAAAGGAAATTGATAAGCGTGAAACTTATATAGAATGAATAATAAAACTGTAATTTAATCATTATTTCCGCTTATGTATGTTTATACTTTGTCATTATTGGAAAAAAAATGTAATAAATTCTCGTTAATATTGACATTAAATAGTCTACAATAATATACACATAATATATGTGAACGTTGTTTCGTTTGACTGAGAAACACTGATGCAGTGATTTGATCGATGTGGCTGATAAACACGAAACACGATCATCGATTAAGCCTTTCACCAATCCATTTGTGCGAGAGGTGAGCTACAATTGAAAGGCATGCCTAACACGTGTCTATTTAATTGAGATATTTAGAAGAGCATAATGAGCGGTGCCGTATCTAATTCACGCGATACGGCATTTGATACTAATTGAGAACATAGAGCTAATTTAATCACGTGTTATACGGTTGTTGATCCAATCGATTTTGTACACTGAGAGTATACGAAAGTATATTTTATCATAACATATTATTTCTCGCTATATAATAACGTATGAATAGCATTATGAATAATTTATAATCTCTTTAGAGAGGAGAGACGGAAAAGAATTTAGAAAATACGTAACACTCACGGAACTGAACAAAACTGATGTTTACAAAAATTCGTTTACCGTTCCTTTCTTTAGCGTTTCACACAAAAGGAACGGTATCTTTAACAATAAGGCTTAATCAGTAAAAGAGAAAAGGTTTCGCTTAACTGAAGAATTTTTATGTACGTGAAGCATTTCTTAAGTATTCACCCTATTGTCTCTTACCCTTCCACTTTACTGATTCTGATTGTGAGTAAAAGCTTGTGGTTACACTCTTTCTAAATTTTCGAACAACCGAAGATGATAATATTATGAGCACATCCACAAACTCATGTACAGCACTATCGCACGCTTGCGATATGGTTGCGTTTTACTACGCCTACACATATCTACTTGGGGCACTTAGGAGCCACATAAAGTACACAGACAAGGAAGAATTTAGACTTTTAGACGTTTTAAACACGCCTAGAAAGACAACTTAAACTGGCTCTTTTGGTAATTGCGTTATGTTTATGATCTCTCCAATGGTTTCTACTGGCGAGATATATGTATAATTCGAAATGCACAAAGGCTTGTGCGATAGAAAGCATAAAATAAAAGACGAACTCGGGCCACGTTTGAGAGAGAAAACAATGTTTAACTTACTATTTTAGATGCATTCCGTTTTGCGCTTAAACTCTTGTAAGCATCGTTTGTCCTTGTTTCATATTTGATGAACAACAAGGATGAACTGACGCTTACAACGTATGAGCGCGAAAACGGAACACATTCCATCTCAAATAACGTTATATCTGAAGAGAGTAAAGGATGCTTCGTGCATACGTGCCTCTTTAAATTTTTTGGAGTGAAATCTCACTCAAAAGAGTTAAAAATACTGTCACTATTGAAAAATTTGCATTAGTGAATGAAAGGTGGATTTTCACTCTTTTTTGAAGTGAGATTTTATACTTTTAGAGTAGGATTCACTTCAAAAAGAGAAGTGATATTACTTTTCTTTCGAGTGAATCTCACTCCAAAAAAAAAAAGAGTGAAAATCTGTCACTCTCTTTTAATAATAGAGCAGTATTTTAATTCTTTTGGAGTGAGATTTCACTCCAAGAAATTTAAAGAGTGATACACATTTTTTGCGTACTTTTTGACAAACAAAAATTATATCATGTGATTATTTATATTTTTATTGATCTTACGCTTTCACAAAAGTGATTTAATAGAAACACAAAGAAAGGATTCGATTTTGATATCCACATTAAGAACGGCACGTGCCGCAATGGCGAGAGAGGATTAGATAGGACGGTAAAAGCAATGATATAATGTGACAGGTTACAAAAGGAATGGAATGAGAGGAAAAGAGAAAGAGGGAAGATAATCATAAGGGAGAGACAGCTGGGTTAACCTTCACCTGTCCTCTTAATTCTGGCGTAATGTAGATGACGTTTTCTAGATCTATAGAAAATGTCTACCTAACGGAGATATCGAAGGCTAACAAACAAATTCTAAAGCTCGATAATCTTATCGGATTGTTGATTCATCATTTTAAACATTATG
>NW_017304248.1:45660-46824 GCF_001594115.1 Trachymyrmex septentrionalis | reverse complement strand
ATTCTAAGGCTCGATAATCTTATCGGATTGTTGATTCATCATTTTAAAAATTATGTTTAAACATTTTTTGGTATAGCATTGTATAAAGGTGGATTTGATAAAAGTGGAATTTTTAGACGATTTCCATTCTAAGGAAAAAAAGTTATCGCGAACACGTCATAACGATAGTAAATAACTGCCTGGATCTTTATCTTACAATCAGCTATGCGGTGTCGAAAACAGTTATTAAAATTTATAATAAATATTATACGTATACATTCCATTAATGACACATTCTTAATTATTGCTAAACTAAAAAAAGAATACTGAAAATTCAAAAAATTATGAAATTTTGGCAATACATAGAGAACATCTTATGATAAACTATTTTTTGTTTAAAATCACTCAGAGGTGGTAAAACCCTTGAAAGTTGGCAATTTTTTTGTTTTTGTTTTATTATTTGCCAAAAAAGAAAGGAAATAGAACATAATTTTACAGAGAAAACTCATTTTACTGAATGAGATATATCGATTTGAAAATTTCGATCGTTCAATCGATTGTTCAAATAATTATAAAACTGTACAAAACAAAACCGAATGAAATATATCAGTGTATATGTATTAATATTTGTTATAAAAGAAATCTTAAGTATGTTAAAGAAGTCAGTATAAATAAACGCGAAGCTGTTTTGCTAGATATTATTTATGAAATATCGAGATTATGATCTTTAATTTCAAAAAATGATTAATAATTATTATTTTATTAATAATAATTTAACTAAACCGATATGTAAATAATATAAATAAATATGTTTACTATATATTTGCAATGATGATGTATTTAAAAATTTTCATACAAGTATTATTGAGCATTAAAGTCCTTTTAACCGCGTATAGGACGCTTCCTTTACTTTTATTTATGTGTATTATTTTAATTATCCTCGTTTTCAGCACGTCCCTCGCAAATGGGAGGCAGCTATTTCATGAGACGCTATCATTTAATGGTTTATCAATGCGTCAGTTCGCTATCGCGAGCTCTATCCACTGCCTAATTAGCTGCGTTATTCCAGTGACACGTGTCGGACATTCGGAACCAGACTGCACATCTGCAAAATTAAGACAATAGATAGGTTGCAGCTGCTTGAAAAAGCGGGATGACTGGAAGGCAGGTCGGCTGCAATGAGAG
>NW_017304248.1:43046-45560 GCF_001594115.1 Trachymyrmex septentrionalis | reverse complement strand
GAGAGAGAGAGAGAGAGAGAGAGAGAGAGAGAGAGAGAGAGAGAGAGAGCAAATAGACGACGAATCTATTTCATTAGTTTGCACCCCTAGCTATCTACCAGTTAAAGCGGACACTTCGATTACCTTCGACCGTTTTCATAAAATTTATGTCTCTCCCGATCTCTCTACGACCTAATCTTCGTTCCGCTCTTGTTTTCAGAGCATGGCACGCGCCCATTGCGATCGAATCATGGAAGCTGTATTATTCGTCAAAATCGTAATATTATGACTCTATCTATACAGAGAAAAATTTCTAGTTGTAAATGAACGAAGTTAACGTTTACTACTCATTTTTAACGTTCATTATCAAATTATTATTATAACGAAATAACGACGAAAAAGTAACAAGATAGTAACAAGTAATATTTCTGTTCTCTGGCATATTTAACCAGCTTTGAGTTTTAAAACTTTTACAAAATATTGCTAACGCTCCTACTTTTTTCTTCTCTTTTGTCTTTCAAGCTTGATGTGGCATCCTCATGATAAATACCGTGCTTCTCCCTTTGTCGCTGAATTTCAAGGCGATCGTTATCGAGACTCAATACCGCTCATATGTCAAATTACATGGTTAACAACACACGGATGGAGGCGATACTGCCGAAATGGAGGCGATACGATTGGCTTATCCGTAAAGATTTCAATCTCTCGGCTGTAACGAGTTGCAACATGCCTCGTTGCCTCTTCACACTTTCCAATCCTTTGCCTCCGATTCAATATAGCGCGCAGGAGAATTCTCTACTCGTCGCCTGGATCCGCGCTCTTTAAAAGCTAGTCAATCGTACGATCGGCGCCTGTAAGCCTGACCGTGCCACGTCCATTGTGAGAGAGCTCACGTTACGTCGTTCAAGCGAACTTAACTTGTGCGATGCGATAGATATCTAGAATTATAGGTACATAGTTGTTCAAACGTCTGTTTATTGAATCAAAATATACGAGAACGTATATATGCTTAAACCAACGATGAAAAGCGCATATTGTGAACGTCGGGTGGTGAAACGCACCCGAATAAAAGCAAAATAATCGTGCGTTCTATATATAACTGATTGTGAGATCTCTTCTACGTGGAATCCAACACCGAATCCCCAAAACGAGGAAAAAAAAATCGTCCTTTCTAACATTTCCGGTAATCTTTTCTCCAGAACGTCCTCGAATCTATCTGCCCGCGATAGCCAGCTCGCTGTGTGTCCTTATTGGACCACTTCGAATGGAGACCCTCTACTAATTCCACTCGGATTTTCCTAACAGATAGAGATCTGCCATGAACGCGAATGAGAGAATCCATAGACGCAGGTCGTGATCTCGTATTATATTGCGTCACATTCTTGCATTTTTGTCTCGCGCGACGTACCTGCTCACTTTAGATTACGTTCAAATCTAAGATTTTGCGATAAACGACATAGATGCGACGTGCATCACCGTCGGATAATCCATCCATTAGTCGCCGTACGATTACAACATATTTCTATTTATCGCACGAAACGTCGGACTTTTATTGGCTGGTTTTGTATTGTTTTCTGCGAGCACTCTTTTTTTTTCTCTAGATTTTCGTCTTTTCGGCACGATCTACGACCTTTTATCCATGCAAACATCCCTGTTTGCCCGATAACCGTGGACTGTTCGAAACACCCCGAACGTGTCTTTCAGCAATGTCCTAACGGAGGGTGCGCGTTTAAACTTCTCTTTGTTCGTGGACAAATATTATATGGAAAAGCCCTTTTTGCCGGTATATCCGGGAAAGATCACGTCTCGATAAGCCCGAAGTGGCAAAGATTCACACCTATCTCGATAAGCCCGAAGTGGCAAAGATTCATACCTATCACTTTACGTAGCAGCCGAGTAGAATAGTAGTACGAGACGAAGAGAATCAAATCTGCATGCAGTATCGTCAGTTTACAAATACACTGTATACGTATAATATATTTGCATATTCGTATATTCGTACAACTGAATCTGTCTACGTGAAATGCAACATCGAATCTTCAACGAGAAAGATGTATACATGTATTACATCCGCATATTTGTATACAGGATAGATTAAAGTCCGGAAACAGCCAATTATTATTATTAAAAAACGGACAATTATATATCTTCGAAATTATTGGGAAATTAGTTTCCAATAAAACATGCAGTATTTGAAAAGTATACTGGGCAGTATCTGTATAACCTGAAAAATGGCCCAGAAATGACGTTCTCGAAGAATAGTACGCCGACTTCTTATTTTGATAAATGAGATATTTCAAAAGACTATGTCAAATTTATCTCTCTCTCTCTCTCTCTCTCTCTCTCTCTCTCTCTCTCTCTCTAGTACGGAAGGTAGACTTGACTATTACCAGCTTCGCTTCTAGATCCTGCGGGAAAGGTTGCTTGAAAATTTTGCCCATTATTTGGCTCTGAAAAGAGCGTATGTACACGCACGCAGTGGCACGCAGTGGCACGCACGCGCACGCACGGACGCATGCGCGAGCACACACACGC
>NW_017304248.1:27864-43022 GCF_001594115.1 Trachymyrmex septentrionalis | reverse complement strand
CACACACACACACACACACACACACACACACACACACACACACACACACACACACACACACACACACACATTTATTTGTTGCAACATTAATATCATAAACAAATAAATCTTGATCTAATGTTAACAGAGAAGCAATATTGACATTTGTTAGCTGCAGCTTAAGATCAGCTTACTTAATCAATTTATTTAGAATTAGGCTTCTTACTTTTAATTGTATTTAATTATATCACAGTATAATAACTTAACTTAAATAAACTTTTCAATGCCTTTTGAATATTTTTTCGCACACTATTATAAAAACGCTATAATTTATGTCCGAGTTTTATCGGCCTTGCTTTTCGAGGCATTGTCACGATATTCTAACAATACGTTTTCTATTCATATAGAGTTTAACTGGGGGGCCGTCAATAATTCAGGACATTCAATGTGGTCAGCGTAGACCTAAAAGGGCTAAGATATTTATGGGTTAACTGAACTGCGATGGGTTAACTGAACTACACCGCTTTTCTTTCATCTCCAAATGTAAACTCATGGGAAATAAAGTTAAAATTTATTATGCGCAATAATAATCAGTAGGTCTTTATTGAAATATTTTCCACTTTACCTAAGTATAATGTTCCTCAAAGCAGTCGACAAAAGTGTTACTTGCATTAATTATTGTATGGTGACAAAACATATAATGTGGCACCGAAGAGTTAATATTGCTTATACAAATTTGGAAACTGACAACTGATTTGTTGGAGAAATTAAAGTGACAATTATGAAGTTGTTGTAATCAATTAATTAATTAGCAATCTTCTAACAGTATAGTAATTTATTTTATAATAAATAAACAATATGTAAATAACACAAAGATATAATGCAAAAAGTATTATATATGTAAAAATATATAATTTAAATGAACAATAAACAATATAATATATATGATACACATAAAAAAATATAGCGTAACATACAACATATTTTAAATTTATGAATTGAAATATTTGTCCGAATTTCTGTACTTACTAAACTGTTGGATACAACAGTCTCTAAACATCGTCATGTTTACACTGACTAAATACGAAACTTCTCGCATGGACGCATATCAATAAAACAGTCGCAATCCCTTGTAATCCTTCCAAAGAGTCGTCGTCGCTTCCTGTCGTCACGCGTATGCTCTAAGAAAACCCTTTCACGCGGTCGAGCGCTCTTTCTTCGAAACGTCGGCGAAACGAATCAACGAGATTTTCATTGCAACCCCTACGACTCCCTCTAGACCGCGTCTATTATTGCCGATGTAATCGAGTCGGAAGAAAAGACCGCCCCCCCCGCAACCCCTTTGAGTTTCCACCGGGTCGTAGGCGAGGAAGAATCGTGTTTTGGCAGGCCGTGATAATGTCGGTGCAGGAGTTTTCTTTTGACGTGCTACCGTAGGTAGCGCTAATGGAAGCTGCCGCGATATTCGAAGGTGGTAGCTCGTGAAATGCGATCAGGATTTAACCCCCCTGTAACCCTCCGACACCCCCCCCCGCCCCGTCACCGCTGGATTTACCCTTAATCCGCCTACGCCGAGTGGACACCGCCACCAGTACAAAATATCGAAGAGGTTTCTCTCTTTCTCTTATTTTTTTCTTTTGCTACTTCAGTTCGTCTAGTACTTTTATGATGTGACTCTCTCGCTATGATGCAGACAGTAGGAACATCATCATGTTCGTCACGTATCATTACTTGATGAGCGATCGAGTTTCTTGATGGTTATCCCTGGCGCTGCACACTTCTTAATTGCAAAAATGTTGGAGAAATTTAAGTACGAACGGTGCAGATATTTTATAAGAATAAATTGAAGGCTCCGTACGTAGTCTCTCATCTAATATACCGTACAGATTATTTAGTGAATAGCGGTTTTAATAATTCGAATAAGACTTTTGAACTGAAGGCGGCGATGGGCACAGATTTTCCTGGATGGATTCGTCGAGTTTGTATGGGAACGGAAACCATCGTGACTTTTCCTGTGTGTTCCGTGGAATCAACTTCCTGTAGTCTTGTATCATATAGTACACCAGTCACTACCTACTAGTCACGCGCCACTACGTTTTCCTTCTTCAAAAATAAAATCTCGGAAATCGTCATGTATCGTATTTTTCTTCTCGTATTTTTCTTAGGTTATTTTAGTTATTAGCTTATTAACAGTTATTAGCTTTTACACATTTCAAAAATTACCTCAAAATTTTTTAAAATAAACTGTTAATTACTTTTAAAATTCTTAACTTCACTTATAATAAATTTTTCCAAGGGAGCAATTATAACAAAATTTTCCTCTATACGTATCATACTGAATATCGCGTTTGATCTCATTTTGTTTAATATCAGTTGAGATTTGTCAGACATCGCTAACTACGAAATTCCTGTGTCGTGTACAAAATATTCGCAATCTATCAATGACAACCAAAAGCAGCGTATGCTACAAAAGATCTTGTCACAAATGTCTGATTTATGGATTAACTAAAGAGGACTTTGTGATCCCAGATTCACAATCCCCGACTGAAATCCATAAACTCCACATTTATACAGCAATTATGAGAATCATTTAGCATTTCTATTGTTGATATGACTTTTTTGAAATTTTTCAAAATCCAGAAAGAATTTAGCTTCATTTTTAACATACTGTGCGAGATCTGAAAGGGTTTTCTCATGAGAAAAGACTTGAAAGGATTATATTCGGAATAATTCCACGATCATTAACCCTTTTCTGTTGTCATGTTTTTGTCGGTTGTCACTTCTTGTATGATTTATCTTTTTTCTTTTTTTTTCGTGTTGAAAAGAAAAAAAATGAACTATATATAAAAAATTCGACTAAAAACAGCAGATCTGTAGCTGTCAGCCAATTTGCGTTATAGACAAAAAAATGTTAATTTCAACATTAAATTAAAGATATCATAGTAAATGGATGTGTTCACATATCGTCGATTTTCCATCAGTCTGATAATAAAGTTTGCTAGATAAAACTTAAGTTTGCTAGAATTAAATTTGTTTCATAAATGTTTTATGAGCTCACAAATAAATACGATAATATTCATGATTAAACTCGTCTAACTATCCATCATCAATGAGATGATCGACCTCAGAAATGAGACAGTCGTGAATGAGACGACGCGCAGAGTCGTAGTAATATAAATAATGTTTACGCAAAGAGATAGGAACATAAAGCATCGATGCGAGAAAGATGGCTCAAGTAGCAACATTAATTTCAGGAAAGTAGGAACAATTATTTAAAAAATTTTTAATTAATTAATTTTAAATTAATTAATTTGCCTAAAGATTAGCGACATAATGATAGCGTTTTGTTTGCGGCGATTTAAAAGTTGGTCGACAGTCTTGAATACTCGCTTTTTGTCGATTTTTGAAAATAGATAAAACTACCATGTGGACATAAAAATCGAAACTTGACCGAAAGTGCATACGAGTTATGGTCGTCGTAACATCTGCCCTGAAGCAACTAACAGCCTGACAGTCCTACCACATTTGCGCAACTGTCGCTTCGATGTTTAGGTCACGAGACAGGAAAATCATTTAGATTCCCAATGATAATTACCAATGATCGATGCTGATAATAATATACATCTTTACTCGGACATAGCAATTCCATAACATATGACGCCGATTACGTGGGATATATACAATAAAAAGACGTGACAGAGTTCGTAGGGATTTTCAAACACTTTTCATCAAGCAAATAATCTCTATTAGTGGAATTTATTCTTTATTCCACACAACTTTCTTATGTCTACATTATTCTTTAATTATGATGAGAAAGAAAGTCACGACGAAAGCCTGGATTGGTTATAGGATCTCCCAGCAAGAGGAGGGCTGAAAATATACGATGGATGTCTAATGGTGTCATTTGAGATCATAATGGACAGTGTCCGAGGATAAAGGCTTATTTTTACTGTTAAAAGACAGCGAGCGAACAGTAGCGATAAATGCCTTTACACGCTGTAATAACAAGTAAAAATGATTCTATTATCGTACAGTTGTCAACATCGGTTGTGACTATTTCTTTTTTTTTTTTCTTTCACGGCCGAGAAAAATCAGCGCCTCGGCGGGTCGAATGTCGACAACGCGAAACGCGGTCTGCGTAACCCTGACAAGTGGTCTCCAATTCTCCGTTTCCATACGTTCTTGCGCGCGGTACGGTCGAATGTTTTCTTTCAAATATGGTTTCCATCATGACGAAACGTGAGGATAGAAATTGTGACTTCCTGCGTGTCGGGCTTCCACCGACTTTTTTCGGTTTTTAAAGCAATACGACCGAGATTCCTTTGAAGCTATGAGTATTCATTCAACTTTCCTTCTTTTCGTCCTTTTCTCTCTACTTTTTTGTCTTGCTCAAACTGTCGTTAAAGAAATTAGATCTGTGTCAGATTTCACGAACATCCGGTAGCTAACCGAAGAGTTACGTCCAGCTTGCCCAATCTTCTAGTTGCGCTACGAGTACCGAGAGTATCGATATCTTGTTTGACGAATATATAGTACAACCCCTTGCGTTCATTTACGCTGCTTTAAAATTATTATTTAAAAATACTTAAATTTGCGTCCGCACTAGTATATTTATATGTACGTTATAATTTGTAGTAATTTGCAATGATAGTTAATCTTTGCAATAAAATTTAATCTAGTAAAGTAAGGTTTCCAAGCTGTCAGAAATTAAATATCAGTCAAAGCAAAACTTTTTTTAAATCCTCTTTTCAATATTTTTACTATTTTAAAATTAAAAATTAATTTCACCTATAAATATGTGAAGCGCCACTTTCGAAATTAGGTAAAATTATTATTTAGTTAAACTAAGAATAAAATTTATTTAAAGAATACATATATAGATATATGTATTTTTTAAATAAATTTTATCTCAGAAATATGATTACGCGCCGATTACTTTCGGAATTTCAACACAAACAATCTGAAATATTAATAATCTTCCCAAATTTAATAAGAAACACCTTAAAATCTGTAAAGAACTTACTGCGAAAAATATTACCTTGGCCGGGGATATTTTTCGTAGTAAGTCCTTTACAGGTTTTAAGGCGTTTCTACAATTGGAAAGAAACAATTCTGGAATTGGAAAGAGAGAGAGATGAGGGATAAGTTAAACCTCGGTTAACCGTGAGTTGTGGAACTGGGCCTAAGTAGAGCAGAGTAGCAAACTTTCTTTATAATTTTATAGCATTAATCCAGCCACCATCTATCTATCTGTAAGATTTTTTTAAACACGGTTCAACTTTTTCACAAATTTTGTTTTCGGCAGTAAATAGCTAAAAACCTTAACTCTATCGAGACAAAGTATAGGTAAATCTTTAATTCTAAGGAGGTCAAAAGGTCTTATTAAGGTTAATTTTAATAAACTTCTTCCAACAGTTTATACAGATCTTTTGCACTACTTAATTACATCCGTTGCAAAAGGTTAACTTTTTTTAGATGCAGTCAAGTGGGTCACATGTTTATCATGACGTTCATGAAGCTAAGTAACTTATCACCTTACGGATATCAATTTTCAGACAGTCTTTTCACAGGAGCCGTAGCCTGTCGTACGGAAACGCACAATCGAGCTCCTTCGCCGAGAGACTCGTCTTATGATTTTTCGCGCTAAGGCGATGATATTTCACCGAGCGGTTGAATAGCTGGTGGCTCCTGTCGTAAATGTAAAGATCAAGTGAGCGAGATTGTCCCCTTTTGCCTTCGCCTCGCAAATTCTCACTCTAATCTGTGAGTAATAGTTCTGGCACAAAAGCGAAAACGGTGCTGAGACTCGGCGACCTGCCCACCCTACCAACAACGCTCCTTTTCCATTCAATGCATTTTTTTTACTTTAGCGATGAGCTTTGACACCCACGCCAACGATTAATCTTCAATTATAGCGCCGCTGACAGCCACACTCGTAACATTTTTATGACCGTCTAGGAATGCTCGGAAATCCAAAACTATGTATGAGATTTTTTTCAAATGAGAGCGGAACGATAAAGGTGACGTTGTGTATAACTCTTTAGTGTTATAACAACGCCATTTAAATCTTCGTGGAAGATTCGACATGGAATAAGCGACACTTTTAGCAGAAATATTTAATTAACATTTTGACTGTCATGTCTATCCAATTGGATACACATCTATATGCCTAAGTACAGGACGCCACACGCGTGCGCGAGTATTAATTTAAACACTTCCTGCTTTTATCATAAATTAAATATTCTGCGTTTAAATCCTCATTGGAGTGCGAAAGCTATAATACCTCACAAACTACAATCATTATAGACAATTTACTTATATATATATATATATTTTTTTTTATTGTTTGTAGCCCACAAAGCTACATTTATTTTAATTTAATTAATACTTTCTTTTATACTAATATATATTTGATACATTAATAAAAAAATTTCGCGTTAATGTTTCTCTGTAGAAATCAGAAAAATGGTGATCGTGTTAAGGAAAGGGTATTATTTCGGGTCAAACTTTAACAAAAAAAGTCCTCGGGGTTCCATCGGGTCACGAATGGGACGCGAAGGATCGTAGCGGAGCAGGTATTGGTTTTCGAGAAGACATGTCATTTGTATCGAGCGAAAATATGTGGCATCCGACGCGAGGATATTGATGTGCATCAGGAGGGGTTGTCATTGTTGCGCGCCACCCCCTCGAGGCACGCTCATCCGGCGTAGCCTCGGGATCGTCCTCGTTCCTTCTCGCGGGAACGAAAGAATTGCACTTGATATATTGGAACTTTTGTACCCTCTCTGAACGCAGCTCCACGCAACAGCAGCCGGCGTATCCTTTTATACACGCTTCGAAGGATCCGCGATCGTCGGATAACTCACCTGCCCGCCCCCGATCCTCAGGGAAGTCGACGCTTCGCCAAAAAGTTCGACAGCGAATTAAGTTTACATCGTAAAAAGCGTGACTGCGTTTCTCCGCGTGTCGTTTCTTCTTTTGTCCGGCGAACGGAACGCGGCGATTTTATAGAGACGCGAGAGTTTTACTATTAGCTGAAGTTCAGTAGCACGCAGGCTACAATATATAAGATGGAGAATAAAAGATTCAAGACAGAATAATCATTGGATATAGACCACCGAGATGGTTCTCACTTTGGCAAATGAAGCCCGCTTTTACTTTTCCACCTCAAATCAATTCCACTCGTCTCCGCTTTATCCTCGGCAGTCGTCAAAGAGATAGAGACAATAGCGAAAAAGATCGCCACGTGACTAGCCGAAATGCCGGAGCGTGAAAAAAAAAAAAGAAGGAAAGGTAGGCGAGGGCGGAGGCGCGATGAGAGAACTGTAAATCATTTCCAAGATCATTACGGCTTGTTCTCTCGTTCACTCCTCCCGTGCACTATAGTGGCGGCGTTCGATGAAACGAAGGCAACGGCGGTTTTTGCGACGAGTGCTTTAACGCCGGCATAAAACGCATCGTTAACTGTCGAGGGAGAACAACCGAAGGGAGAGAAAGAAGAATAAGTGAGAGAATGAGAGAGAGAGGGGGAGAGAGAGAGAGAGAGAGAGAGAGAGAGAAAAGGAGAGAGCCACCGCCCTTTCCATACCACAGTCTTTACATGGCGCTCACTCACCCCCGCTGGACGCTGGCCTAATAACTCTCGACCGAAATGATGGATGTTACTTTGGCGGCCATATCTCAAGGCGTTATTATGAGGCGGTTTCGCGAGTCGGCGGAAAACTGTGGAGTCATTCGCGAAGCTTAACGGGAGCCGACCTTAACGTAGCTTCACGGCCGACATATGGCGCCCGCGGTATCCCGCAATGCGGAGTATAATTGACCCTTGATCCTCCCTCATGGGCAGTTCCGCTTAAAAACTATTGCTGCGAAGGGTCTCGTAGATGTGGAACCGGAATAAAAAATTAGTTTCGTAGTTATAAGATAGTAACAGATCGACCAATTTCGTCAATAAGGGCGTTCATCCA
The DNA here is from genome assembly GCF_001594115.1 of Trachymyrmex septentrionalis. Taxonomy (NCBI): domain Eukaryota; kingdom Metazoa; phylum Arthropoda; class Insecta; order Hymenoptera; family Formicidae; genus Trachymyrmex; species Trachymyrmex septentrionalis. Next base: position 35,076 of record NW_017304248.1, on the reverse strand, counting down.
TTCTAAGTCACAAGCTATATCTATTTTATATATGATCGACAGGATTAATACTTTTGTAATCATAGATCTTATATGCTTGGATGCCTTTTATTTCCTTGTAAAGAAAGATAGTAAATGCATTGTAGCTTTCGTTGTACTGCGTGTACAATGATTAATAATCGATCAATTTTATAAATGTAATGCCTAGAAAAGACATTAGTACAAGGTATGTGACACGCAGCAAGCTTAAAATGACAAATGATAAATGGCCAACAGTTTTAAATATGTCATGTAATCATTTTATCTTACAGGTTATATTAAACTGTAAACTATGCGAGGGGTTACTCACGAATAAGGTGTGTTTGACTGATTTCCAATTTCTTGTGATTTCAAGTGATTTCAATGTAATTTCAAAGTGATTTTTTTTATAAATTTGACATAATTTTAAACAATTTTGTATGACTTATTTTATAGATTTCGAATGATTTCAAGCGATTTCATGTTTAACTATGTGATTCCAATTTTTTTTTATTTCTTAAAGAGATTTGATGTTAAATTACTTCAACTGAGTTCTGATTTAACTTGATATCGAATTGATTTTAATAATGGTGCTTAACTGATTTTTCGTGAGTGAGCAGCCTCTCGGAGCTATGTTGGAGAAAAAATAGCAATATTTCCTATCATGTGTAAGTACTTAATGAATAATTATGATTTTCTTGATGGGAAAGTTTTGTTAAATTTATTCCATTTCCACGTTTTTTGGAACACTTAATTTACACAGTGAAGTTTTAGTATAATTTTAATAAAATTTAATTTAATACGAAAACATTGCACATATTTTTGCATATGCTTTTTTATATGCTTTTTATCAATTGATTATTTACATGCTTCATCAGACATTGCGCCCGCAGTAATTTGATTCTCATTGAAAGATAGAAAATATTGGGAGCTTTCCAACAAGAGACACAGATGACACAGTGTAACATTACATCCTTGTTGTTCATCGATATTAAACAAGATGAAATGATCCCATTATATTCTCTTGCCTTCAACTCGCTCCCCTGATTTTAGTCACGAAGCGTATCCAGGTATATAAGATCTGTTTGTAATGAACACTTGACACCTTTATCAATAAAGGTAAGATTAAAAAAAAGATAGACAAAGTTACATCTACCTTTACTCCTTTACCAAATTATTTTAATTTACATTTATCTATTTATTTTGTATACTTTTCGTTCAGTGATAGATTATTTGTTCATCTGCTATGAATTCACCGATTCGTCATTGAGGAGCGTGTACCTTCCTCAAGTGTGACGATATCTCTCAAAGAGGGGAAATCGTGACGCATAAAGATTTTGAAGGATTCGACAATGCGCGATGCAGCTGGCTCCGGAAGCCATGTTAGCCGTGTGGGTGAGTCGGTGCAGATTCGAGTGAACGACATGCGTGACGGGACGGAATAAATAAAAGTGCGCGCCTTGAGCTTCTTCGCGGCGCGAGAAACGCGGTATTGTGGCGCGTGGCGGAATTCACGTGTGCTCGATTCATCGCGTTTTCTTTTTCCTCGAGGAGGTTTACTGAGACTTCTCTTCAGCTCAGATCGGTCGATTCGTTGAGCCGCAATGAAGGATTGCTTGACTTCGCCGTTAGAAAAGAAGAATGAGACACATAATATCGTAAATCGTGTAACATAAATATTTTGAAATCTATCTAAAAAAAAACTGAGACATTAGAACATATCATAATTACAATAATTGATTTTAATTTCAAATATTCATTTGGTTTGATTAATAACACAAATCTTTTTAGGAAAATCAAGTTTTTCAAATTGATTTGATCATCGTCTCGCTAATGAAAAAAATTGTCATATCTCATAACATTTTTAAGAATTTATCATATTTTAAATCAAGTGATGTCGTGGCGAAAGGCAATGTACGTAAAAACACAAAGACAAGATTAAACGGAGTGTGTGATGTAAAAGTCACAGCGCAAATCTCGAGAAGTCACTAAGTTTATCCAGAATTCTTACGTCAATAAACTTTTAGAGAGTTATATAGTTATAATATTTTAGAAACTAAAACCACATCAAAAACTATAAAACGTCCAAATCTAGTAAAATAAAAATCTGGCAATTTTATTATATAATATCTATATGATATAATTATATAATTTATTGTATATATTTCTTAAGGAATATTTATACAGCATCGAATTGTATAACATTCACTTTTTTTGATACCTATATTTCGTGAAACCTTTTTCTGGATTGCTACATCTCTTAAAAACCATTTATTGGAAAGGAGAGCAATTCAAGCAAACATAATATACCTATTCTATCCGTTTCGCACAGAACCATTCTCTTGCAAGATTCCTATTCAACTGAGACACAGACCATTCTATTATCGCTTTTCATTTTATCATGCTTGAAAACTAATTTATTTGAATATACAATAAATAACGAACTAACGAAAAGACCTTATCAGTTTGAACTGATCTTAATGCTTGAATAATATTTTGGTGTGAATTTATATACATGTATAAAAAATATATACATATATATCTACTTCTACTATTTCGCGCCGAAATCATTTTCAGTTTTTAAACGCAATCCTAAACCTGGAGTAGTAATGTAACAAATTAAATTTAATAATATTGGTATTAACGAGCAAAGGCTGTAAATAATTTAATGGTAATAGGCACTTGAAAAGTTCTCAATTATTTTTGCAAAGAATATCACCTCAATCAGGATTCAAATCTAATCCTCCCTACTCTGTGACAGGTGTTTTAATCGATTCGACCAAAGAGACTATCATAACATTTTGTTGCAATAACTAATTAGAAAATTTAAGGTATTCAAACAAGATTACACAAACAATTTTATATACAGAGTGTCCTAAACTTATTGATACACCGCTTAAAGGCAAGTAGAGCCAACTGAGTCGAAAAGTCCTATGCTATTTTGCAATTTTCACAATTTTTCTTAGTTATCTAATGAGTAAAACGTCTACAATCGACGCACAAAACAATTTTGAGATATCTCTTTAAGAATATTTAAGATATTTCCTAAAGAATGATGAAAATTTGAATGATATTTTAAAGTTGTCTTATGCACCGCTTATTCGATCTTAGAAATTAATATCTCTCTAATCATAAAAACTTAATCTGAATACGTTAAATTTTCTAGAATCTAAGATATAGTTTTGGCTTATTGACACACGAAAGGAACGCTGCACTGCACGAAACAAATGTGCTTCTGTTTGTTTCGTTTCGTACAGTGAAGTTTTCCGCGCGGCGCGAAAGTCATGGTGCTCGATCCTGCATGAAATCACAAAACTCGAGGAAACGAGAAACGAATTTAATCCGACTCGTTCAGGAGTGGGGCCGACTCTCGAGAGCAGATGCGTATCCCGGAAAGATCCAAGATTCTAGATATCCCGCCAATTTCTCCTGCGGGTTGTCAATATCTGTAAGGACCACGACAATGGCTGAGGGGTAGAAGCGGCCTCTAAGATACTCGCTCAAGCCGAACAATAACATATTGCAGAATCTCCGGGGCACCTACGTGCGTGTGCGTGTAAACACGCTCCCTCGGACGTACGCGAGGGTGGCGAGCGACGGATTCCTTCCTTGTATACGGGTTTTCGTGATGCTCGCGTGTATATCTCTTTCCGCCCGAGCACCACCAAGTAACCGTCGCACATGACGAAGGAACGAGGATGAAACACCCTCTCGAGTTTCGCTACGTACGAGTGGATTACGGCATCCGCGAAGTTACGAAGCGGCTTTCATTTCTTTTTAGCAGTCCGCGTACACATCCAACAGACTCGATCGCCGTGACTGTTTTTTTTATAAGAGAGCGATTATGGAACACATATCGACTTTCAAAGCACTCACCGAATCAACCGAATATTCTCTCTTTTTTTTTTAAGTATATATTTAAAAACAACTCTACATTCTTTCCAAAATTGAAGTTGATATTGAAGTAATGCTGAGAAAAGAATAGAATTTAATATACTAGTGACTAATCTTTTTTATTACCTGTTTTCAATACTACTTCCGCGGAAGTTAATTTTAACAATAATTGTAGTCATTTTGTATTTCCTGTTCGACAAGGACGAGAGCGTTTTCAAATCAAAATAATGGAAATGTATATCTGACATTTTAAGATATATATATTTTTCCAAACAAAAAAGATTGCTGTGACGCAACTTATCTAGTAGGCTGTCATAATTTAGAACATAAGGTCTGTGTCCTCGAATCGCAATATATTGCATAAAACTGTTGAACATTCTACTCTAGTTTTGCGTAACTTGCAGATTTACGGCCTGGACGCGTTAAAGGTACTGTCATTCGCTAAAGAGAAAGTCCTTGCACGGAATTGCACGCTCAGAATCTGTACCCAGCCAACACCGTCAGGATCCCTTAAATCACGCTCGGAAAATTTACGGCATTCCTCTAGTTTTGGTCATGGAATTGGTCTGTACCCGCATTCCTTGTTCGCCAAACATCATCTCCCTATGGGGGTGGAACCAAGGGCGAAATATCTCTTTGAACGAAGAAAACGTGATTATTGTTTAAAATAAGAGGTTCCGTTATTTTTTGTGTTCGTGTCAGGAACTCGTCGCGCAAAAGATATATTGTTGTGATTTATAAAAAAAAAAAAACATATAGGATTAAATGTGTGCAATACGTATCTTTTTACGTGGATGATTGCAGGCATAAAAAAATATTACAAATTATTTTTAGTATCATCAGGTACTTTGCTACTAAGCAATTAGCAATTTTGTGCTAAAATTATATCAACAATGTAAGTATATATTTCGGAAGCGAGAATACGCAATGGACTTTCTTCAAGAAATCGTTAAGATCGCGTTCTCGACTCTTCCTCTCATGCGCGCGATGGAGTAACGAGGATCTTGTCAGGGGGTGGTCGAGAAAGTCGAGGATGGCGAGAAGGAAGAGGCGCGGAAGAAAAGGAGAAGATTGTTGCAAAGGAAGAAGCCGAGAGTTTAATGATATTCCTGATTACGGCGGCACGTAGAAAGAGAAGAAGAGCAGAGAGGGAGGCGGAGGAAGACGGAAGATAGAAGAGAGCAGAGATGGTAGCAGTGGAGGAAGGGGTGTGATGGTGGAAGAGCGAGCCGGGAGACTGCTCCACCTTGCCGTGTCAACCCCGTATTCATCCGAACTGACTCGCCCTTCTTCTACCCGCGTTCAACCCCGTCGTCCCCGTGGCTTCTCGCATAAAAAGTATTGATCTGAGCCCGTCTTCTTCTTGGCCCGTGAGGCTCACGAGCCGAGAGGGTTGAATCTACCCTAACTGCTTGCCCTGCCTTTATATTCATCATCCCTCTAGCGCTCCGAGTGCGGCGGCGACGACGGCGGCGGTTCTGTCTTCCGAGGGTGGTCGGACTTTCTCCCTTTCTTTCTCTCTCTATCTCTCTCCCTCCCTCCCTCCCTCCCTCTCTCTCTCACCACCCTACGATTGCTCCCGGAGCCACCTTCTCCCCCCCCCGTGACACTCTCTTCTCTTCTTCCTATACCTTCCGAGAAATCCAAGTTGCGTTTCGGTAGAGAAGCTATTTTTTATGCGGCTCTACGTCTCGAATGCCAATGAGTTCCTTCTGCTTTTCTCTTGCCGTATCGTCTAACGCACCCTCGAACTTTAATTAGCATCTAAGAGGAGAAGCTTGTTGTACTGATTTTTAGATAAATTTACCTTGTATAAAAAAAAAAGGTTTGTAGAAAGAGAGCCCTGTTTTAGCACCAATCTGTTTCTGATACTTCTGTTCAGTATTTTTAGGAAAAAGAATATGGAAACGCATTCTTACTCGAGTTAGAAATGAAATGAATGAATAAAAGGCTAAGTAGAAAGTCAATTCGATTTCACTACGATGGGAAGATGTCAGAGATTTGAAAGATAAAAGAGCAAACAATAATTATAGAATCTACAGAGAGTGCATTAATTTGTTTTCGTATTCTCGTTAATTCTTTCTTTTTCTTTTCACTGCGAACAAACTCGATTACTATGAATTCGCATTACTTGGCGATATTTCATCAGTTTCGTCATGGCAGTTTCATTGATGTTTTATAAGATCAAATATGTCGAAAATAGATTTTCTAAATGTAATAATAAGTAAAAAAGCTGTAATAATAATAAAAATTAATTAAAGGACCTGAAGAGTTAGATTGGATATTAACAATTTTTTATTATAAACTAAATAAATGTATAAAATTGAGATTTTAAATGATATTTACATAGTACATAAAAAGTAAAAAAATATTTTGTATTGACAAATATTTATATAAATATATATCAACATTAATAAATTCGACTTGCGATTTTCTCGCATTTTTTAAAAATACATTTTAAAGAAGAAATATATAGCTTTAAACTAATATTTGAACTTTATTTCTCTCTACGATATTTTATACCTAAATTACATAAAATTGAAAATTGATATTTTTTCAATATTTTCGTTTTACTTTGAAACCGTTTCGATGAAATATCATCAGACAAAATGTAACGAATTGAGCATTTTAAAATAGATTTTCTAAACTTTTAAATGTTTTTTAAAAAACAAAGATTTTTCGAGAAAGATCTAAAAAAATTGATTTTCAAAAAACATATAATCAAATTTCTTGGGTAAAATCTCACTTTTTTCCAGAAATTTTATAATTTCGAAATTAAAAAGTTTACGGAGAAAGTACAAAAAGGGTAAAACCATTTATAAAATGCTCGATTTGCATGCTTTACTTCTGTGACAGCTGTACATTATCAAACTTTTCCTCTCAACTTTTGCTATTATGACTATGCTATTGCATTTTTGGTCATTGTTCGAAAGATAGACTATTTTCGAAGATTAACGATGAATCCTTTTTGATCGTGTAAAAGTATCGCCGCACCAATCTGCCGTCCGTCATTCTTGGCGCCGACTATGGTATCTTTCAAAATATCGGGATCCACTTAAATATTTCTGAAACGAAAAATCGTTCGCAAGGCCCGAATCCTTTCGAACCTCAATCTTTTGTGACAGCTCATCTACAACAGCTCGTTTTATCAGATTATACATTATTTATTTAATACACGTAGATACATTGTGTGTTATTGTGCTTTTAATACCTGCGAATGTCGCGTGATGAAATCTTTAAGATTAAATAAAACGGCGCTATATATTCTTTACATATAAGAAAGATGTATATAAGTGCATTATAAGGAAACACATCAAAGAA
>NW_017304248.1:26624-27764 GCF_001594115.1 Trachymyrmex septentrionalis | reverse complement strand
ATATTCTTTACATATAAGAAAGATGTATATAAGTGCATTATAAGGAAAAACATCAAAGAAAAAATGTTAAATGTTTGTCAGTTGTACCTTTGCAGGTAAATTCCAATGATAGATATGTATTCCAACCAATGGTATATGAGACTGCAGGAAAAATAATAATGATGAGTTTTCGCCCACAAAATAAAGCTAATCGTCCAAAACGATTTGTCTTCCGTCAGAAACATAATTATTTTTCTCAAATAGGCTCGGAAAAACCAAAACTGTCAGACTCTTAATAGTGTGGTATAGTGGCTCATAGTTGCAAAAATGGATAAAGGATTGAAAAGAAGCGGAGTTGGGAAGCGTTACTTTTTATGATAAACCATGACGTTGCAATTTTTATAACTATTTATTTTATACTAAATGCCAAGGTTACGCCAAAGTTGGAAAAGTCGACTTTTCCAACGTTAGCACAACCTTAGCGTTACAAAATATTGCAACATCATTATCAAATTGTTTATTATAAAAAATAACGAAAAAGTAACGCTTCCCAACTCTGAAAAGAAGCAACATATTTTTATTTCCTACCGCTGTCAATCGAAAGGAAATATGCGTTTCAAGATCAAAGCTTTGTTATGTTATTTCTCACTAACTACAGTATAATTTGATATCATCTTCCACACATGAGCTTCTTATTAACCAAGCTTGATTGAAAGCATATAATTGTCATTAATTATTATCTTATATATATTTGATATTTCGGAAACAATTTCCAATTAATTCTACACATCTTTTGTATCACATAATTATTTCTATATCAATTAATGACAAAATTGTCTGTACAATTTCATGTAAAAATTGTCGCAAAAAAATTATCATCGACGTGATACATCCTGCAACAGTATTCTGAATAGCAGGTAAGGCTGTTGCCATTGGACGCTATTGTAAGGACATAAAAGTAGGGTCCGTTGCTATGGTGACAAGGAAGGGTTAGCGTTCCAACCCCTTTCTGAATTCCGCTCGGTGAAGGGTTAATGAGATTGGACCCTAGGATCTCGGAGGATCTTCCCCTGCGGACATTTCATTTCTTTTTTATTGACGCCATACTAACAGAACTAGCCATCGCCATCGGTATATTGTGCTTTGTTTTGTCCAATTCTT
>NW_017304248.1:24310-26524 GCF_001594115.1 Trachymyrmex septentrionalis | reverse complement strand
TATATATATATATAAAATATATATTATATATATATATAATATATAATATATATACAATATTATATATTGTACAATTATATAATTACGCTTACGTTAATTAAGTAATAGTCAAACTTGATATTTGTAAATAAAATGTTTACTTTGTGCATATTATTGATTTATACAGAAGAGATTCGGACAATGCTACTTTATAGCGATATGTGAATACCGGTCAATGACATATCCCTTCCTTCCGATCGAAAAAAATATTTTCGACGTACCCGATTCAAATTGTACCTGCGGCTTCTCTCCTATTCATCCTATTTCCGTCTCCCTCTCGCATGACTGCCTTTTGAAGTTTTCACGCATGAATTTAGATTGCGCTTCGTGGTGTGCGCGATTGAGTGCGTGTATACCAGCGCGTGGGTGTGTATTACGGGTGCAGGGGGCATTCTTATTTCCATACAAAGACGAACGAGCTTTACTAGCTCGACCTTTGAAGGACGAGGACGAAGGTATTCCAGGATTCTTTCGCTCCCCTGCACGCCCATGACGCCGGTAGTGTTGGGCAAGTGTTACGATTTTTCGAATGTTCGCCAAAGCCCTGGGAAAATTATGTAAACGTAGCGATTCCCACAACATGACGAAAGACGGGAATACGAAAGGGGTCGCAGAGCTATGCTACAGAGTGATCGAAATGCGACGCTGCACCTGACAGACGTCAATATTTGTAATTTCACTTAAAAATAAAAAATATTATCGTACGTGAACAATTTATTTTTGCTCTTAAACTCGTAAACGCGAATCGACAAAAGCAGTTCGTAATAAACTATTTGTGATATATCGCATTAAACCACTTATGTAAAAGTGCTCTCACGAGTATTAGACCGTCATAAATAATACCTTTTCTAAATAATGCAATTAATTTTATTTGAGTTCAATCAGCTATATATATTTCGTATATCTGTGATACTTTTGTGTACTCCAAGTTCGCTCGTATGTGAATATCGAATAGACTTTTTCATATGGTACTTGACATGCAATTTTCAGAGGAATATTTCATATATGGAATTGTAACATACAATATAATCGGCTGCTAAACGCTTATCATGCCTCTAAATTCTTCAATTCCCTCTGCCAGTAGCGTGTCCTGCAAAAGAATAAGCCTTCTTTGATCGAACTGCCCTAAATAATGATGATTAGTGACAGCAGAGTCAAAGTGGGGAAATGAGTTGTTTCTCGGAAAATGCTGATGACTTCAAGAAATGTAAGATCCTTAACTGTGAATGTAAAAACTCCTGTTAAACTATTATATATATGTACAAGATGCCAACGAAATTTTTCTATCTTTGGTTTTTGTAACCAATTGATTTATACAAAATAAATACGCTGAAATACGTCGATTTTGTTTTTAAGGGGAATATTAATTTTAAGAGGAGTATAGTGATAAATTCGATTATGCTGTTTATATATATCCTCTTAATTAGAGTAATTAATCTTTTAAAAATCTTAAAAAATAAGAATTACGATAGAAATTAATTCTAGAATTAATTCTTTAAAATTTTTTTATAATCTTTTTTTTTAAATTTAAATAAATATTTCTCGAAAAATTGTATTTGGGAGGTTTTGACATTCAAAATTTGCAATTTACAGAAAAATTTAATTTAGTAAATATTTGAAATGTTTTTCATCAATTTTCGTACAATAATAAAGTTTCTGTTTTAAAGTTATTGCGAACATTTTGAAATATTTCTGGCGTTATTTTATGGTACTCAGTATTTTTTTATATAGGTTTTGTATGGAATACGAATATTGTAATTTAAATTTTACTCTTCTCAAGTGTTCCTAAAGAAAAAATTTAATACAAAAGACTCAGATAATCCTCACTCAATCAGACCTAATTCGATCTTCATCGAATTTTCAATTTTTATATTTTCCAAATGCAATTTCTCTAAAAATACTTGTCTAAATTAAAAAAAAAACAAAATAGAGTTATAAAAATTAAAGACCTTTATAGCTTGATTCCTATTGTCATTTGAGATTTTTAAAAAACTAATTACCTTAATCAAGAAGATGATATCATTTTTGAAAAATAAATGTTTTCTTTTTTCTTAAGATTTCTTGAGAATTTTTTTTTTAATATTTAATTGAGCAAAGTTAAAATATAAAGTGCGGAATATCCACTATATTTATACAAGATGAGCAAATAAAAACTTTCTATCTTATTTTTTCGTA
>NW_017304248.1:10421-24210 GCF_001594115.1 Trachymyrmex septentrionalis | reverse complement strand
ATATATATATATATATATATATTATTTTGTTAATGTTATCCTAATTATAATCAACTGTAGAAATTACACATTAAGATGTAAAATCCCAAGGATTCTTACTTATACATAAAAAAGTGAAATAAATTATTGCTTTCCATTCTATTTACATACTTGTTACTATATACTTTTGTATCTTTCAACACCGATTGTGTGTATGAAATCAAGTTTCATTGCTTTTCTAGAAAAAAGAAATTCATCAAAATTACAAAACAAGTGGCAGGAGTTTCTCAGGATCAGACATTCACAGGATCTTACGCCTACATTTCTTCAGTCATCAGCATTTTCCAAGAAATAACCCATTCCCCCACTTTGACTCTGCTGTCGCAAATCGTCATTATTTAGGGCAGTTCGTATTGGTCAAAGAAGGCTTACTCTTTTGCAGGACACGCCACTGGCAGAGAAAATTGTAGGATTTAGAGGCGTGGTAAGCGTTTAGCAGCCGAGTCGTCGTGCGACACCATCTGATGACCCTCGGTCCAGGCATCGTGTTAACGCCTCTGATTCTATTCCAGTTCTACGTAACAAAGACCAACTGCTGGTTCCACCATTGTCCCACTCTTCCGGTTGAACGTACGCTTGTCCCGAAATCTGGTTTTTCTCAATTTTCACTGGACATTCGTCGCTGTGGTAAATGCGCGACGACGAAAGGCGCGCTGCGGGAAAGGGCTAGTTACGCCTTTAACTTCTGACACTTTGTGCCGCTCATAGTTAAATGAGGAAATAATTTTTCTAAAAGAGCGACAGCTTGCGCGAGGATGTCAAAGGCGTATCCATTATTATAGGACGTCTTAATGTTCCGGAACCAAGATCGATCGACCTTTCGAGAGTTTGCACCGGATTGTCAGCACTTCAAAGGATCTGCGATATTCCTTGGACGATTTCGTTCACGGCGCCCTTATAACGTTCTCGTTAGCACAAATCTGTCGAATGCGAAGAAGCTTACTAGCAAGAGCTCAAACGATGTGATAGAGAGAGAGTGTGAATACGAGTGAGGTAAACCAAGTGAGAAATTGTTCATCGCTCGTCGAAAAAGGTACGCAATTAAATTTACATTCAATTATATAAATAAATGTAAACAACGTCTACATTAATGATCACACTTAGTCAATAATAAGCTAAATTCAAGTCAAGTTTAATATATTTTTTAAGTTCAATTGTTTAATTCTTCTATTTTAGTTAAATTAATGATATTTTAGGAGCTGTAACGATCTATAGAAATGTATGCAAGTCATTTAAATTGGATATAATTTGACATTATGGATTTAACAGAGTTAAATCATAAACTAAAAGTTGAAATAATAATATTAGAAATTAATTGATCATCAATTTAGCTTACACTATTAAATTACATTTCAAGCATGGTTGAGCCAATTAATATACCGCAAAGATCATGGACTTTAAGACACGTAAGGTTTAACAAGAAAATCGCAACTATTAATCTATTAATTCATTTACGTATGTTATTTCATCTTCAATCAAGTTTTCACTTGAGTTCAATCAAGTTCCTGAAATTTACCCCTGTCGTAAGTAATCTGGGAGCGGAGAGAAAAAAATCAATTTCGCCCGGTCGCTATCACAGCCATATTCCATCACATTTTGCGATGTCATATTTTTATTACCGTCCCCATCAGTAAACACATTACAGGTTTCTCACATTAGACATGTGCACAGAAGCAACGGCGCAGGGATGGCGGTGGCGGCGACTAGAGAGAGAAAATCGGAAAGGCGGAAGCGGCGAAGTTGCGTGGGCGAAGGATGTTGTGCGCGGCTCTTCCTCTCGAATCGCATCTGTCTTCCCTCGCGTCGACGGACCTCTCGATCATCCGTCGTATTTGCCTTCTCGAGAGCTCGCCCCTACGTCCTCCGAGACGGGAAATATATAAACTTCGAGAGTGACCCTAACGAGAGGAGAAATACCGGAAAGGCATGATGCCACAGAAAGCCGTAGAGATGTTAAGACAAACAGAATAGTAACGAAACCGAGGAGATCTTATCTCTCGATATAAACGAATATTATGACGGTTTGCTACATTTACTCTTTTGTTCTATAACTTTAATTAATAATCGCCAAAATATACTTCACGGTACCGATCTAATGGCTCCTGCAGTTGTGTCTGCATGCATTATGTAGTCTTGGCCATAAGTTTAAAGCACTTCAAACAATTGACGTTCTGTGTCTAACAAAAATAATCAAAAAGCAATTTTACTGAAAAATAATATTTATTTTTATATTTTCTTTATACTTCTTTACACTGCTAAAAATGTCATGAAATTTAATATACTTTTAGGTTACATAAATTAAATTCAATTTTATGACACTAAATTAAATTTAATGTATCTGCAACTGAAAAGTATATTTGTATACATATACATGAAATTTAGTGTATTTTTAAAATTTAATGTAAGTAAATGTTAAATTTATGTTATTTATAACTTCATTTTCATTGTCAACATTTTTTTTTTGTAAATATGTTTAATGTACCTCCTTGATATATATAAAGGAAGCAAATTTCTGTTTTTTTAACAGTGTAGCTTTGATTGCCGCCTTTTTACAACAAATTTTTTGCAATAAATTAAGGGTATAACGCACTTATTTCTAAATAATAGTAAATGGCATTCAATAACGCCTGCGATCTTTATAAATTATTTTATCGTTACAATTATTTTAAGCAGATGCTTTTTATATTTTTTAGTAAAATTGGATTTTACTGGAATCTAACCTGCCCGATGACGGAGTTTATGTAAAACGAGAATACCCAAAATTTCCTCTACTCGCCATTGAACGAGGCAACAATGAAGTTTTGCGCATAATACGAGCAGGGGATTCGAACGCGACGGGTACGAATGGGGAAAGAGAACACTCATATGCCGATTTATACTCCGCAACGTTAAATCGTCGAGGCAGCGAGATTTGCATCGTTATTACGAAGTATTAATGTACAGTCTTGATTGTAAAGCACCCTCAATGTATTGCATTTTTTTTGCGAAAAAACGATAATAAGAGCCAAACGAGGACTAACAGAATATTAAAATTGTTATAAAAGTAATAAAAAATGAAAGGTATTATTATTAAAAAATATTATTAAAAAAAACTGTATATTTTTAATACAAATAAGTACAGAAGACCACATGAGGTTACAGTCTATTAATATTTTTTGTGCGAATTTTAGTTCAAGCAAACTATGCGCCGATTATTTATCGGTTTTAAACTACAGCTGAAGTATGTAATATCACAAATTAAACTGATAAGCAATTTAATATTATAGATGTTAATAAATATCTTTAAAACCTTGTGAAAAATATCAGCTGAGCCAGAATTTCAACCTGAATCTCCCTTCGTTTTGTAACTTATTTTTTGTTTAGAGACAGAATGTTTACGCGTTAATTTGTGGAAGTGCTTTACACTATGTGGCCAAAGCTGCATAATCTGCAATTCTTATTTGAGCCTGAAATATGCGATACTACGTTTATCAAAATGTTAAAAGAGTAAGTGATACGTTCCCGATGCTTATAAAAAAACGATTGAGTTCTTGCAGTCTGGGCTGCTATCATCGCTCGACGTCGAAGATATCTCGCGATGCGCTCTCTCATCTTCCCTTCGATGAAGCGTATAATTACGCGAGTCCTCAATTTACTTGGACGCGATCACGAGCCGCAGCTGCTTTCGGAGCGAGATAATAAATTCACGTGCTCCAGTAATTAATTTGGCACAGATATACACGTGGAACATTTAATTAATTAAATTTCACAGTTTGCAACGGAGATCATTATTACAAATAAGTTAAGTTCAAGTGAAATTTTACATTTAATTCTTCAAGTTACCATTTATATTAAATAGCCGAGTGTCAAAGTGATTTCGAGACTTCTTCGTAATCGCAGAATTAATTACGAAGGAGCTCGCGTATTGTGAATTTTCTTGTTGCAAAGACGACTGTGTTGTAGCTTGCACATTATCGCATTAGGACATACCGTGGAGACAAAATATTACTCATCACGCGTCTGAGAATAATGAGATCACACAGGATCGCGAATTACGGGCGTAAAAACGTGTCCGCACGCGCCATTTCACGATGTTTTGCAATCGAGTGGGGAAACTGTAAAAGCGAGTATCACGATCGGAGGTGAAAGAGGATAAAAGAGACATGTGCCGCCTGTTGCTGTCTGCCATGTCGCGGTGTAAGTGCCGTGAAAAGGAAGAGACGATATCATCGTCGGAGAAGACGGCAGGGGTGGGAAGATGTTTACGAGAGCGTTATAGCTTCGATCCTCGTGCCGGTAGTTTATCACGAGCAACTGACTCCGTACTGGATGCGCATCCGTAACGACGCATAAAGCCACTCTCGTTCGTTGGCCTCGATGTACAAATTATTTCTCTTTCTACAATTTATTTATACACGAACGAAATCGCGCTGTGAATAAAACTTTACTGTAAAAACAATTACTGGATCCATGTATATTTTTTATATCCTTAATAATCCTCCCCCACATCGCGTGGTTTCTTTTTTAAACATAATTAATAAATAATCCGTGTGGGATGTTTCCGACACTCTAATATTGCTTATATTTCAATTTTTATTGTTCTTTTCTGTTTGATAATTTATAAATATATACATTATATTGATAATATTCTATACATCCTTTAACAGATAAAGATCAATGCACACTTTTTTTTGTAAAACAATTTACGCTAAATATAATAATATGTGTAAATAGCATTCATACACTTAGCTAATTTATAAGTTCGAAGTGTCGTTGACGTTGAATCTCATTTCTAGTATTGAAGGGTTGAATGGATTCTATTTAAGTAGAAGTAGCTTATTTTAATCTTTAACATGACGCGATGCGAAAATCCTAAATCGAATGTCGCTGTACTTCGATCGGGGTAATCGCAAGAAATACACGAGACTAATTATCGTTAAAAGCAATTCTTCTGGGTAAACGTGAAATCGTTTTTAATGAACTTCGGGAGCATATTCCGTTTTTTGAAGATTCAAAGCGGCTCTTTGAGATCTAACCGTGTCCCGATAATGGGACTAAACGCACGCGTGAAACTATTAAAGAGTTTTCCTTTCCGCTACCGAAAACTCCGAGGGCCCACCCATGCGGCCGATATATAAATCAAAACGGCCGCGGCATGATTTCCACGGTAGAAGGAAGCATCTGTTCAAGGGGTTCATTCTTTTTAATAACTGTCACCGAACGAACCCAAATGTGGACTTTTACATAGTTAATTTGATTTATGCGCGTACTGACATTTCCTTTGAATCCGGCAAAAGTTTTACAAGAGGACTGCCCTAATATAAATATATCTTCTATAGCACTGTGCTATCGTCCATGCATTATAAAAGACCGCATAAGTTTATTCTATCTCGAGATCTGATAAATATTAATATTGTTGTATATTAATTATATAGCAATTTTACTTCTTTATTTGCAGAATTATTGTACCGATCACAATTAAACGTTATCAAATCTTAATCATCGGTCGAAGATGTGAAATTTTATGGAGCATGCCATAAATATATTCTGTTGAATGACAAAAAAAAAAAAAGAATTCGTTGGAGATCCGCCGCGTGAATGACGATAAAAATGACCGTGGCAATGCTTGCAGCACGTGCGCCGAAAAACGGCTGCAATGCTGAAATGCTACGAGATGGAAGTGAGATGGAGGCAAGATGACGTGAAAAAAATTTGGTTGAAAATTTAAATCGACTTAACCGCGATTTCGTTTTTTTGTTAAAAGGGCAGAGGGATATTGGCGGCAGATGCAGTCTGGACCACGCTTCGGCGAGCATCTTGCTTCGCTCGCAGTGGACGCGTGCTGTCTCGGATTAATTTTTTTCTTTCCTGATCTTTTCTTGCTTCGCTAGAGGTGTCGTGGACACGTGTTGGAAAATCAGAAAACAGTAAATATTTCATTTTGATGACATTTTTTTACATTGTTCATCTCGATTGTTTACCTCACTCTTTTGCAAATAAAGTATTCCTCAAAGACTTTCTGTCCTCCAATCAGGATGCAGTGCAGTATATAACCCTCCTTACGTTTGCTTCTCCTAACACTTTTGCAGGTAAAGTTCCCCTGAAAGTTTCCATCCTCCAATCAGGATACAGAGCAATGTAACCCTTCTCTCAGTACGCTATGAAACCACACCCCGTAATGGAGGACAGAGACAATTAATCAATGGAGGTAGTTGTGAAAATATTATCTTGGACAGAAGAGTTATTTAGAGGTACTGCGGTAATTATACTCGCAAAAATTTAATAAAAAATAAACGTCATATTATTATTCTATAATTAGGAAATTCTAATTGACTCAAAACGCTATATGCCGATTTAATATCAATGATATCTTTAATAAATGAAAATAAGTTTATGAGGCACAAAATGCGATTTGCAATACTAATTGTATCGCGGCAGTTGATAGCAAGAGAAAGAAAGACAGATATATATACATACATATATATATATAAAGAGAGACAGGGGGGGGAGGGGAGAACGAGCAAAGTTTCAAGTTGATCAAGTTACGCTCAGATGACATGGTCTCATCTCCGACCCTCTCGTAGCTTCCTACGAGAGAGGAGGCTAATGAAAGAATAAATACTTGATGCCGTGGGCCTAATTATGTCGCGGCTCTCGAGTTAAGGCGTAAGTAACTGCGGGAGATGAATCAGAGGAGTCTACGGGAGAGGATTTTAGAAAGAAAGTCGCAACGGGGCGTGGCGGCGAAAGAGGGATCCAAGATTGGTAGCTTGATCTTGAATAATTGATAACGGTTTCTCGTGTGCGCTTAAAAGCCTTTGACTGCTTAATCTTTTACGTTCAAAATTGCTGGGCGCTGCCGCTGCCGCTGCCGCTGCCGCGTCGCCTTGTAATTCGACAACTAAAAAAGCTTGAAATAAATTATCGCTGAAATAGATAAGGAAAGTGTCTTATGTGTTTCCGTCAATCGTCTTCGTCGAAAAAATGTTTAATTAATTCTAATGATGAAATGTTCTTTAGTTTTTCTATCTGAGAAAATTATATTTAAGCCGATTTCTTTCCTACAATTGGCTCTTTGATTTCTCTGGTTTTTATAAGAGAAGTTCTCAATATATATATACGTAGGTTTTTAAATATTACTAAATAAATAAGAGCGTGACAGTGAAATTTCGGTAAACTAAATAAATATTGGAATTTTTCTAATTTACAGAACTTCTGATTCAGTTCTGTATGATCAAAAGGAATATTAGCCTCTCACGGGTAAAAGCAATGGCTGCCAAAGGCAGAACGTGGCCGTTCGCGGCACCCTTCATCGTTCCACCATAATTTCCGAGAATGAGATAAGCTACATCTCTCCCCGGACCGTTGGCCGATACCATGGGGTTTGCAACCCTCTCCCTGACTCAACCCCCCTTTCGGCTCTTTGCGCGTTGGGGTTGTATCTGGGGAGCCTTCGTGCAACTGACCAATGCGCCATTGGCTAGCTGTACTAATCAATAAATCGTTCTGTGCAACGGCTGAACCGACGTTCAGACGCCCTTCGTATCAAAGGGGCGACCTTCCGGTTCACCATCGTCGCGCGGAATAGATGCTACGATGCACTCTTCATTCTCATCGACCAATGCTCCCTCCTGCTCGATTGTTTGCTCGTAAGATGGAAATGGCGATCACGATGACTCGCGGTAAAGCATCTCATTCTTGCCTTCGAATCGCCCTCACCTCAGTACTATGACAAATGTTCTTGCAATATGTATGTAGTAAGATTTCTTATACAAAGCTAAAATGTTTCTTTTTGACGATACTTTTTAAGGTATACGAAATTATTTTATATCGAGTGTAGTTATGTCTGATTTTAATTTTCTAATAAAAATAAAATGTTATTAACAAAAATGTATTTATAATAAATACAATTAAATGTTGATCGTCGCTGCAAACAGCGATACGTTTATTAATAACCGGAGCCGGATTAATAATTTACGGAGGACTGTTCAATATTAAGGGACTTTAGTATCTCCTTCTATACGGCTTCTTACGCGGAAAGTCCTCGGTAGCCGATTGATCGATGGAGACGGAGATGCGAATAAACAAAAGTTTGCTCCGGGGAGAGGATGCCTCGCGCCATCAGTCATCGGTTTTGTCATGTGTGTGCTTCTGATGCGGACAGTAGACGCTTACATTCCGCGGATCGTAGCTTCATGGAAGCCACGAAGAAGAATAAGGGACGAGGATGGGCCATAACGTGTACGATCAAGGCGGAACTCACTTTTTTGCTTCCTTGCTTTCATCGAGAAAAGGCGGAGACAACGTCGGAGATTACATCGCGAATGTAGAGTTTAAATAAGCGATCAAAATACATGAAGCTGAGGACAATTTCGCTTCATTATTTAATAAAGGTAATTGCAAAGATTAAAAGATGTGAAAAGAAGCGAAAAAGATGAATTAAAAAATTTAAGATCATCAATGATCATCGATGATGATTAATTTAAAACTTTAAGAGAGAGATCATCGTGGTATATCCACCTGTTGGATTTATACAAAAATCTATTCTGATAAAACGGTAACATCGTAACATGTGCCGTGCGACCGCGTCTGCAGTTTTCCGAATATTTCTGAATCTAATATTCTCGCGGGATAAGAGGGTAAGAGGGAGGGTCGCAGCGCGAGAGAGGTAGATCCATCAACATCCGCTTTACGGTTACACGTGAGCCGGGCTTGCTCACAATCGGCTGCGTTTTTCAGGAAAGCGAAGGGTCAACAATAGCCAGGGCTCCTGCAATGGCTACCCTACCCAGGCAGAACCATTTTGAATACGCATAACGATCATTCATTGTGATCTTCGCTACGGTCCTACGGTGCTCCTTTGAAGTCATGGAAAATTGCGGGAACATTGCGCGATTCGACGTTTAGACTCGATCGATAGAAAGGAACGAAGAGTGAGGGTGCCCAGAAAGAAATATCCCATAGCGATAGCATCGATCTGTATCGGCGCTGATAAATAATATCTGTTGACTGTTAACGTACCTTTAATATTGTATAAAACGTAGCTTTAAATATATTTAAATGCTATTTCTTTTGCCGGGCGTAAGAAAGAGATTTTAAATTACGCTTTAATTTACGTTTCCGTCCAGTTTGTTTCAGCCGATCCTTTAATTAAATCTTTTCATTTCGGTGTTAACGCCGAGAGACGTGCTACAGGAATTTAATTTACCGAGAAATTAAATCGCGCGTATTCTGTATTAATTAATAGAAACAAAAGAATCGTCGGCCCCTTTCGATGCAAAAGAGGCGAGTTAAATTACTCGTTGCATGAGGCACGGAAGATGACCCGGGGCGAAACAGTAATTCCGTGTTGTAAGTAAATTTCTTCTTCGTCTGTTTTTCCTTTCGACAGCGCTCCCGCTTCCCTCTGGGCATTACACGTTGTTCTATCGAGTCGAAGTTTGTTCCGGCAACTTAAGAAGACATCTAGAAACGAGGATGAGATAGGGTCCGGTTGCTCTGATACGGATACGGGTCTCTCGATACGATCATTTCAACATCAATTTAATAGGGTTAAATTCGGTAACGCAAGATTATTCCAAACATACTCGGATTCAGTATCTGAATTTTTCGTGCATGAAAAACGATGCAGTCAACTGCGAGAGAGAAAAAGGTGTACGGAGAGCAAGTAAATGAAATTAAACTAGCATTATTTCCTTACTTCAACGAAACTTGCCACACAATCAGTAATTTATACAGAATGTCTAATTTTGGCCACGCGCGATTTCCGAAGAAAACCAAAGTAATTTATTATTATCGTTGTATCGTTGAAACGTTTCGATAATCGTTCTCTTTTATGACTGATTTTTTCTTCAACTTTGTCACCCTGTATCTTTAAAATTTCAGACATATTACCCCTAAAAATCTTTTAGAGTACTTAGTAGCCACCCTGTATAAAATGTACAAGATGTAAAAATATACAAAATCAATGTTTTTTTAATTTTGTGAAGAAAAGATGCTAACCCTTTTGTATTCCAACGTTTTAGTCGTTGCAATTAATCCCTCCTTATTTTACACATTAAATTGACAAACGTAAAATAATCTGATTCAGACAAATAACAAAATATTTAAAAAATTATTGTGTATGAGTGGTAATTAAATATATATACATATACGCGAATAAATTCAATAATGATGAAATAGTTACGTGTAACAAGCTTGACAAAATACGATCTAGGTAAATTAAATTAGAAGAAGCCCGTGACCTACATATACGTGTCGAATATCAAACGTGTAATATTATTCCGATAACAATCAAAACGTGACACTTTTATGATTTCCGAGTTTATGTGGTCCCTTCGAGAATGATTAATATTAGAGCAAAATGCGTCATCAAGATTTGATATAAAAATTTCAAGAGATACAGTGACCAAATATTACGTATACCAATAATGGCGACACGATTTATTTCAATAAAGCAATTGGGATATTTCTTTAAGAGGTATGCATTATATAAATTAAAAACAAAATAATCGACCGACATCATAGTGGAAATGTAAATTTTTTCGCAAAGAGGGTCGTCGTACAAAATTTACGGGATAATTCGGAGACTCCCTGTATGTACATATCGTTGATTATAAAATTGTTTTTAACAACCAAGCACTCAGGTTAAATTTGACAGCAGGAATTTAATGAAAAAATAACACAAAGGTAATTACACCGCGGGTTGACTTACGCAAATAAGCGATCGCACCCTAACGAGATCTGCTTACTTCGAGGTCGTTTATCTCGCGTTTTATTTCCCTTCCATCCTTCGTGCTTATTGAATTTACGCGGCAGTATCACGCGTTGTATACATCTTACTTAGCGCCGTTGAACTTCATCAAGATTTAAGTGGTTACACTCGAACTTGGACGTAATGGTACTTTCGCTCGAGATCCGCCTTACTTGTACGTACGCGACTGGGAACTGCGCTTCAGAAAATATCGTTGAAACTCAAATTAAAACTTTCCCGGGAGGGGCAATCGCAGATTGCAGCCTTGCAACTGCACCGATTTTCATTATGACCGAGAATTTTCGTCCTGATGCACTTTGCGATTGGAAAACGCGCGCGCTGCACTTATATCCTAATTACTTCGATTTCTCTGGAAGAATTTGCACGGGGAGAACTTGGGTAAACTTTTATAATTTGCGTATTATTAAACGCAAATTATCAATTTTTTTAATGTCATACAAGTGCCACGTATATTATTTTAAAATATAAGTATATAGATTCAGAAGAAACATTTTTTTCCCGACACAGTTTGTGTGTGTTACTTTGTTAAAATTCTCCAAGTCATTTTGGTAGCTTTTATTTCTGTGTCCAACGTCAAATTGTTTGAAAGCTTTTACTACGATAATAATCAGAATATTTTCCATTTGTCGCGACTATTCACGAATTCACATCGCGTGTAATTCGAAGGCATTCTATATCTGTCCGATGTTTTACTTCGCGATTGTAAAGAGCACGCAGCTAATCGGTCACTTTGCTAATTCTAGTTCAGTCAGTCAATGAGCAACGTACTTTCCCTCTTTTTTATATGTCCGGCGATTATGTCCGAGAGCTATGGATCAGGCTACTGTGAGCATTGTGAGTTTCAGGAACGCGCAACTGTAGAGATCACCGGTTTAACAGCTGCAGAAGGAAAAAGCTTTTATCTGGCGCTGACCGGTCAAGACTCGTTTGGGGCTCTCTCGCTTGGGCAAGGGGAGAGAGAGAGAGAGAGAGAGGGAGAGAGAGAGAGAGAGAGAGAAGATCATAGCGAGAGACTCGCAACCCCTACTTGAACGCATCGGGGGGTGAGTGCTACATGAAGGGTAACGCGATCGGAATTATCACATGTGCAATGGCTGACTGACGCCATTGCGGTTGTATCCTGACGTGTCAATCCTGTACAATCTGATCTCGATAGACACATAGACGGCTGGAATCGAAGATGGGATCGAATGTCTCGTAAATCGTGATATAGTTTGATCGATCTATAGGGATGATACGAATCGATACAAATGTTTCGCGGTCAGACCGCTTCTATATAAAAGAATTCATTATATAATAGACGTGTGTTTTGAATACAGTACCATTTAATACAAAAAACATTTCTTTGAAAGGATCCTCCTCTCAATACATTTCAACATTTCAAAACTCGATACAAGATTGGCGGCAGAAACGAAATCTCTATTGTTAAAAATTAATTGCAAGAACTGCATATAAATCCATTTCATTACTTATTTTATATGTGTATAATTATTATTATATTCGTGACTGAGGATGAGCCAGTAAAAGTGGAAATGTTCCGTCAATAATTTTTAATATTTTACGTTAATAATTATATTTATTATTATTTATTTCACCCTTATATTCGTTCATTTAAACTTCCTTTCTTTTTTTCCATCTCACAAGACTGTAAAGCACATAAAATGCGTAGCATAGCATAAGAGACATCACACACAAAATGAGACATAAGTTGCATAATGTTAGTATAAGGCCTCAGGACTAATGGCTGTGTTCAGCAGACTCAATATTAAGCGCTCGCTGTATTGGTGTATTTTAGCTTGTTCAATCAGACTTTTAGATCTAGAAGAATACATCTAGAAGAATACAATAGCTATGAACGCTCACTCAACTGTTGAGTCTGTTGAACGCAGCTAGTGAGTATTTTATATTGTATAATCAATATGGCGTCTTCATGTCGAATGCTTATTGGTCCAGGAGCTTTATGCTGTGCTTCATGCCTGTTTCGTGTGTGACCTGAGACTGTCTGAATCAATGAGCATCCAGTATAAAGTTGTCATATTGATTTACGTAACACGTTCAATGGTCTAGATAGACTTATGCTATGTACCAATACGTCATTTAACGTGCGGTAGTCTTTAGAATTGAAAAACAAGTTGAATTCGATTACTAATAAGAATATAAATTTGAAAGAGAGAAAGAAAAATACTTGCTCTTTCCGTTCATTTCGTATATTTTCGTGGAAAAATGTATAAGTACTCACTGCACGATTGCAACCCTCCTAACAGTCCTAACACACGTTCAACAAGAAAAATGAAGACACTCCCCCATTCGTTGTTATCCCAGTCTTTCCTCATCTTTCGTATCTTTAACCGACTTTTTCAACGCCATATTATATAGATAACTCGTGCGGAGATGATATTTATGGCGATCGCGACGAACCCTAGGCGAGAAATATACTTCTCCCGACGAAGATGTAGATACATTCTCTATACATTTTCTACGCGTGGAACAATTATATGATGCTACAATACGTTTTTCTTTTTGCGGCACGATACGCTGTGAGCAACGCGACATTATTTTATTTATTAAAATTATATACGTGCGAGGCTAATTCGTCCTATCGATTACCACTCGATCGCCATTCACCCCTCGATTACCAATTCTCACGCAAATGTGTGAATCATTCCGAGATGCGTAGTGTTCTCACGCGTTCATCACGCGATACATTTTTAATGGTCAATCGCACAATTTAGATACGTCGACTGTGCGGCATGCGATACAATGAGACACAGATGCGAGTTAGTAGAGTTTTCCTGCGTAGTGCGGCACGATAACGCTGTAACGTCGTTTTCAGGTACCATTACCGCGATCTCGTTGCCGATATGAAATCGCAAGCGGCATTTCCTTGACGAGTTGATGCACGTGCGGGAAATCGTAACGAACTTTCACAAGCGGGAGTGTGGGAAAGACGCCTCCCGCCCCACAACCGTACAATATTTTCCGATACGTTGTTCTTGA
>NW_017304248.1:401-10321 GCF_001594115.1 Trachymyrmex septentrionalis | reverse complement strand
TCACAAGCGGGAGTGTGGGAAAGACGCCTCCCGCCCCACAACCGTACAGTATTTTCCGATACGTTGTTCTTGAGCTAGGGCTAGGCCCTCGTGAGCCGTGGCATTGACCACTCGATCCCTCGGCCACCGGACTTCCGTCTACAAACGCCATCATAATTCGAAAGAACGAGATATTTAGTTTAAGGAGAAAAGAGTCAGATTACACGTAAAGTATTTTGTAATACAAGCTATCGTCCCTACCTGCCATGTCACCTGGATAATTAAGTTACGTTAAGATGAAACAGCGATACGTTTTCACATTGTCTTGTCCCAAATTAATATATTGCGTCCTCTTTGCGCTTTATGAATTTCTGCTTTATATATTTCTTCAAAGAAATATTTACGAACCGTAAGACAGATTGACAGATTCAGAAATGAGATTTCGAAACGGTGCCGAACGTATTCGGAAATCGTGTCTCCTTAGGAGAATCAATTAATTTCCGCGTCTTAGATCTTGAGAAAAAAAAATCCAATTACATATTATAATGAACGTGTAATTGGTGTTCCGTGGTGTAAAACAGACATTCTAAGTCGGCACTCTCCCTATCGTTCTCAGGAAGTTCGCTACGATCACCGGGTGATTGACGATCGAAGGGTTACTCCTCCCGACACTTGCGGCACAGAGGACGAACCTAACATGTGATTCCGCTCGTCCGAGGAACCACCTTCGGTCCAAAAATAGATTGTCGCAGAAGTCGGTGTTGCACAGACACGAACGAGAACTTTAGCGACGTTCGCTCGTCCACATAATGTTATATTCGGTCTTAAAATGCATTTCTAGCGATCATTGCTTGATAGAGAGTGAATATGAATCACCGATTTCGATATTGAAAATAATCCAATAGTCTAATTTACCGTTTAAATAGTACTTTTTAATGTTTGCAATTTTAAGCGATTGATATTAGTACACCCAGAGAAAAGTTTGTTCAATTTAAAAAAAATTGTTTAAATCAAAGAAATGTGTACATTACGATTGAAACAAGTTCTTTTTATTTAAACGTCATTTCTTAAAATAAATTCTTCAAATAAATTTTTAATTTCCTCAAAGGTATTTTCGTTTCAATTTAAAAAAAAAATCAACAATTTCTTCAATTTAAACATAACTTTTCTCTGTATATATTAGAGATACTGTAACGAAATTCTAGCCAAAGTAGGAGCTATCTTTTGATTGATCGTCACTTATGATTCATTCAATATATTTCAAAATAGCTTGGAACATTTTCTGATAATGAGAGAAAAAAAAAGGAAAAGACAAATAGAGAAGGGAAACAAATATTTGTTATCTTTCCTATTTGCTATTTTTATTTATTTTGATCAGAATATTTGATTAGAATATTCTTTTAAAGTTGTTATTCTTACTTCTGTAAATTTGTCACCTAAAATTGATATATTTAAAGCAATACTAATTTATTCGCTGATGGTTTAATAATTTATACAGATTCAATAACAGTGACATCCCACTCATCTTTTTACAGCACTATCAAATGTTATTAATATATACGGATTTTGAAGCTTGTTAAAGAAAATTGCATGTTGCCAAAAAATCTTAATGGACTCTTATTGAGCGCGTCGTGCATATAAAACCTGCTGCGTCCAAAGTAGAGCCAAACTTGTCACGAAATCCCATTTTACACTCCAATATCGGCACAACAAAGAGATTGGTGCGGCTTGGCCGCAAAATTACGCGTAGATGAATGCCGGCTCCTGTATTCGAGGACGGCATTGTCCTTGTGTCATCAGGAGCGCACTACGATGACAGTAAGAAGTATTAAGGCTCACGGCACAAGCATATATACACACGCATACACAATCCCTTCCTGTCCGGCTGGACATGTCGTGGTGTCACCAAATTCGCAACAAACGGAAAGACTGGCCCGTGAATGACCGAGGTGGACGCGTAATCCGCGATGACGCCACCTTTTTTCCCTGGGATAAATCCTTGTTTGGGAAACATCGGTATTTTTAGGAGACACGCCGCACCCATTTCGCTACCGAACGCCGTAATTGTTCTTCCATTATTGTCGGCCGCCAAGGCGTATATTCCTTACACCTAATCCTTTAATCTTCAGGAAACGGAGCTGTTTGTAGGCAAACGGATTGTGAGGCTGTCATTGTTCGCTTACTTATAACAGATGCAAAATCCTAGTATCGGCTGAGTTGGCACCTCCTAAGCTTGATCACGCTACTTTTAGCTACCGTCTTACCCCTAAAGAAGGAAAACGCGAGAGAACTGAGATAGTTACTGAAGAACGAAGGCAGTTCCAAAATCTACAGTTTATTATATATGTATTTACGTTCATTATATATTTTCAGCGTTGTCGGTGAATTTTTTGGAACACAGTTATAGTAAATTGTTATTATTATTGTAATACATTAAATGCCGAATACGAGTTAACTCATAGTTAGTAATCTATAAATAAATATCATTATTCGTTAATTTAATTTTTTGAGGAAAAATTAAAATTTTATTGTAAATAATGAAGAATAAATAATAAGTATGTGCATAATTACCCTTAAGAAAAAGTCTTTCAATATACTGATTAATATTATACTGAATGATATTTCAGTTACTGAATGATTAATCAGTATATTGAAACACTTTTTCCTAAGGGTAAATATAAGAATATTTAAATATATGCTGATATAAAAATGTCGAAGATTTAAGTACAATAAAATTCAAAGTACTAAAATAAAATTATTTATAATTTTAAAGTTATATAAAAGTGTATTTTTGAGAGAGAGAGAGAGAGAGAGAGAGAGAGAGAGAGAAAGTTTAAAACTCGATAAAAAAGATTTAAATTACAATATTGTGTAGTAAAATATTTTTCAGTTATTACAAATTGTAAACCTCTGTTTACTATTCTTTTGCTAAATTCATATTTAAAGTTAAAGGCAGCTTGTTTAACGCTATTGCATTCAACGAAAATAAACGCAAGCGGGAAATACACATGAATGTTAACTAAAATTCCAAACAAACCGCTTCGTTTCTTGTTCTCATCCAAGTGATCCGTCCGATCGTTGCCCGATCGGGCAACGAGCCGTTCGAAGACCGAAAAGAATAGAATTTGATCCCAGCTTAGGTCAGTGCAAGCACCTTGGATCTGTCAATGCATTTTTACGTAATGCGCGGAGCTAGACCAGTGAGAAAGAGAAAAGGAGGAAAGGGAAGATTCTAGATGGCCGTTCGAGATACGGGTCTCAGATACATTGTGGGCGGAAGGAGTTTCCTCGATTTACGAAAAGGAGCAGTCACCATTGTTACGTCACGGTCTTGTATTTCTGCGAGGCCGATTGACGCCGATTGGCCGTCGCGTGATGTCGATTCGGAAAGTAAGACGAGAAGGGTCCGCGGTTTCCCAGGTACGCCCTGGTCCGGTTCTGAAAAATTCAGTAACCACCTGGAAGGCAACGATGCACGATACGTATCTCCTGGTAGGAATAATGCCGATTTGAACATCGCATTTTGCCTTGAGAAATGACACCGATCGAGCAAATTCCTAAATAACTAATTTAAAATTTTTCGAAGAAGAGATTTCGCGAGAAAAACGCGGCAATCCAAGCGACACAGTTAACGATAAAATTGTCCATTGATTATACCGCTCCTACATATTTCAAAAGTAGATTCAAAATACAACTTAAAAAACCGTGATTCTTTTGGTTATTATCATAAATGAGTTAAATAAACATTAAAACAAAGCACAAAGACTAACTTTAGTTATTGTAACTTTAGTTATTGTAAATAAATATTATCTTATTAATCATCAAAAATAAATTAATTTCATTTAAAAAATCGTTAAAATTCAAGGAAGGTGATTTTTTAAAGATTGTGAAATGAAAATGACAAAGCAACATTTGATTTATATTAAAAATGTACTTTTTGCCGAGATTATTTAATTAATCAATAATATTCTTTATCGATTGAAAAATAGTTTTTTTTTCTGGGAAACTTAATTTTTTGAATTGTGTTATTTTTGAAAGAGCGACATATTATTATTATCAATGGACAATTTTATAACAACTTCAAAAGGAACAATGCGTTGATAAATTTAATCTTAATTAATTTTAAAATATTCTAAAAATTGTTACTTTATAAAACTCTCAGATATCGCTTCGTGCGATCTTACTTAGCGGAATCAAACTCTTATTTAACTCTCGATTACGCAATAAAAAAAACCTCCGTATCCGTTTACCAATCTTAAAAGTTTCATCGACGCTGCATTCGAAAGTACAAAAAGTGTTTCTTGTAATCGTACACACAATTCTGATGTAATCCAATGCGGGGACCGGCGTAACGTTACCGCGTGCGAACCACAACGAGGAAGGAAAAGCAGAAACGCGCAGCGAAATCAATTTGAATCGAACCGGCACGTAAGGGCCCTTAATTTTTTTGCGTTTCCCTGGAAACTCGTTTTACACAAGGGCGAAGAAAGAATCCGCTCCGGCTTGGTGGAAACTCATCGCAGACGTTGATTGCGCTTGACAGCTTCTGCGGTTCTCGACCTCGTTGTTCTCGTATCCGAAGTGGTGGTCAAGGGATCTGAGTTCTTCAAACCTGCACAGTACACCGACGCATGGTGTAAAATGCGAGAATTTCAGAAGTACCTCACTCGGGGAACCGTACGCTTTGGATGACTCGACTGATAGGATCGATCTTCGACGTTTCGGAACCGCTACCAGCGCACGCGGCGCAGGATTTCATTACCTGAGATGGTTTCGCAAATTATCGTGACCGTGGTGGAATCACCAGCTGGCATATGGCGCGCGCCATCAGAAGCGTGTCGGTGATTGCCTGCGTGTGCGGAAGGAGCCACACATAATGTTCTGTGTGAAGCGTGTAGATAGACACGCTAATGGGACCAGCGATTTGCCCCACGATTTTTTCGTAAAGGAAATCGCACTGCTTTTGCATAGGGCGTATCAGAAGTGAATTGTATCAGTTTCTTTATTCCTAACGACCAATATCTTTGGTGGAAAGTGGATGATCAGTGGCGTGCTTCGCGAATTTGGTTCAGGCATTTCGCCTGAAGGCTTGTCCCTACCTGAAACCGATCGTCCCAATCGACATACTGCCTTCTTCTTCTACTTTATAAAAAAGAAGAAGAGATCCATGCAGCACACACTTTATCCGAGAGACATCTTGGGAACATCTTCTGTACTATATGGGGTAGTATGCTGATCGGCTTCAGTGGAGACAAACTTAGATATTGGATCAGCTCGATCGAGCGATTGGGAAGATCTGTTTATAAATAGGAAAAACGACGAGAAAAGACGGACTCCTACGAACGACCGATCGCATTGATCGCCGAATGAGACAGAAGACTGTTTGCTTACACCAAAGAAAAGGAAGTGCAAGCCTTTCGCTCGCTATGTGTTGCAAACATTGGTATTGTGGTATACGACGAGAGATTTGGTGAAGCGTGCACTGATTTGAAGAATCAACGGCACATCCACCTCTACGAAAGATCACTCGTACCGTCGCGCAAATCCTGCGACTCCTGCGATTCTTCGTGACCATTCTTTCGCGTTTTGTCGTAAACACGATCCCGAAGAGTTTCGCCGATCTAAATGAAATTACCGAATAATCTGAGGGCCGGTAACATCAACGGGATTTAAACGGGATTTAAACGGGATAAAAACGAATGTTTGAATGCGCATTTACTTCGTGCTCGGTTTGTTCTCAATGAAAATATTCTTCAAGGAAATATTTGATTTTTTGTAAATATTGATACAGATGAATAAATAAAAGAAAAATAATATATGAATTATTAATTCTTAATTAATTTGCTCCTCATGATACTGTTCGTAATAAACGTAATGTACTCGCGGTAAAAAAGATTTCAACTTGATTATTGGGATAACAAAAATTGAGAACGTAATGTGGCTACTGTGCGGTTTTTTTTATTTCTTAGGATATCGTAAAAGCATCGTAAATTTTATGAATTTAAGCTTAAAAAGGTGTATCCTCGTAAAATTATGACGAGGACGGTTTAGCCTTTAAAAAATATAAAAGGTCAATAACTAGGCGACGAAAAGGTAATAAAAGCATAAAAGCGAGGTAAAAGAAATCGTTTGTCAGATGGAATATTTGAAAAACTCTAGTTTATATGTTATTTAGCATCATTAGGATCTTTCTAAGATACCTACGAGCATCAAGTTATTAAATCGCTGATCAATTTAATTTGCGATATTCCTATTGCAGTTCGATTAGATTTGCGTTTCAAGACCGAAAAAGTTTTGGCACGCAATTTAAATGATTACATACGTAGCATATAAATTCATATTGAATTATTTAAGCACTTGACTCAAAGCATTTGATTCAAGACATTTCCTACTATATTTCTATATTTTAAATTGTTTTACTTAAACGCAATATCATCTTAGAGTTATTTAGATGAAATGATATAAATTAAAAATAAAATTATCTTATCTAAAATATGTTTGTGTGTCATTTATCTTATCTTTATCTATATAATTTTTAATTATCTAAATTTAACACCAAATATTAGGTAGACTGGATGAGTATCTAGAAAAACTGTATACACATACAGTCTATCAGGGTTTCTTCAACATATCTAATTATTGCTCTATTTAAAATTTTTTCTTTGCCTGTTCTCGATTCCATTTCTTGACCCGTAACCGTAGGCATTCTTTGTCTAAATAATGCACGACTGCCTTCATGTATATGATGAAAAAAGGAAAAACCATAAGGGCAACAAAAGGCTCGTAAGCAGAAGAGGGAAAATTTATGTATGTGGCGCAACATCGCATCTGCGTGGAATTTTGTACGGTCTACCAGTTCGCCGTTTCCCAGGATTTAGGTCAACCGGACAGTTGCGAGAAAACTGATCACCGGGGTTGAACCCGGCCGTTTGTCTAATGATCCCTGATTTCTCGGTGAGTTAAGGTTGAAGCCTTTAACATTCGCCGAAGCGTCATAAACGCGATCCCTACAGATCGTTGTTGACATCGTATTGTTAAATGTCTGATCTACTGCAAAAATAAAAGAAACGACCTGAATAAAAGACGAACGAAAAAATTATCACCGCGCATTCCTCCAATTTGTACAGAATACTGCGATTATTGAAAACGTCGTCAGGGATTATCGTTGGAGAACGAACGCAAAGGAAATCATGCGAACGATGTAGTGGAGTAGCACGTGGAAAGACGAGGATTGGTGAGTGTCTCGGAGATTCTTTTGGTGTGTAACACCGGCAGAACATTTATCTCGAGTGTCACTTCACCAACTTTCACTGACACAATGTCACTCCGTTCGGTCCTCCGGCTTCTCTCACGTAATCGAGGGGGTTTTCTCGAAGATGCTCGTAATGGAGTTTCATTCAGCACAGGCTCTCCACCACGTCATTTGCATCACTCACAATTAATCTTCCTGCTGGACAGTTTATTCGCAGTCGTTCGTGCAGTAGCATTCTGGGATTCTATTATTGCCGTTGTATCGACACAACAGAAATCAGTTAGAATTCATAAAAACCGTGCGACACACAGAATGGCATCACGTCGAGCCTGACAATCATCAAAGATCACTATCATTATAGAAGCGTGCTTTTTGCAATACTGTTTTTGCTTATTTTACTTAAATATTTTTTTGCCGGAAAAGAATAAAAATAAAAAATTCTCAAGAAGAAAGTATTACAGAGTATAACGAAGGAGTTTCGATTAGCACCAGCATACAACATCAACCCAAGCAAAATAACGTTTCAAAAGAATTGGGAAAGATATTTTACAAGTTACTCATAAGTTACTTTTCTCATTATAGAAATAGAATATAATAAATTTGGATATTCTATTTTTGATATTATATTTTATTATTTACTCCAATTTTGTATTACTTTTTGTACTTAATTTTTATAACAAACATATATAAAGTACCTAATAAAAAGTAATTCGTAAATAATTTATAAAGTAACTTTCCCAACTTTTTTTGCGTTTTAACGTTGTCTTATTGATGTTAAAGATATCATTTGGCATTACCTTGTTACTTGAGAAATAATAAATAATTTTATTTTGTTTTTAAAAGTTGGAATGTAATATTATCAAAATTCCTAATTATTTAATTATGCAAATTTTATTTGATTATTAAATTTAAACAAGTTTACTTTTCACAAGTATGATAATTGATATGACGATATTAAGAAAACTTGAAAATTTTTGTGTGACTTAAGCATCTTTTTATGGAGTTGCTGATTCAAAGATTAAATATTTTTATGTATTTTAAAAAATATTGTATTAGAAGTTGTTATACAATTAAATTTTTTATCATTTTGTTCTTAAAAATTAGGATAATATTAGAGATCCTATTTTTGACAAAGATATTCATAGAAAAGTGTTTATTTTTTTCTCTAAATACTATAGTATCTTTGATTATATCAACGTTTAATTATTAAACCTAAAATACAATACTTTTGCATGAATAACCGATAATAATAAAAAATATAAAATCTTACACTGAAAAAAAGTGTTTAATTTTAAGATACTAAAATATTTTATTTTTGTTTCCATTTTTTAAACACTTAAAGATGTTTTAGTTTTAAACTTTTTAATAAACAAAACACTACATGTTTGGATTTAAAACGCATTGGGTTTTGTCCATCGAAAAAGTTTGAAACTGAAAAACATCTTCAAGTGTTTAAAAAATAGGGACAAGAATAAAATACATTTTTTTTTACAGTGTATTTGATATCTAAGGATATTTTTCTGAAGGTGCTGAAAAATTCAGTTTTCATGCATCTTTCAAAAATCTAGTATGATAAAGAAATTGTCATAATAGGTCGCACCGACATAATGATAGCAGTTTGTAACGTCTATATTGAAAATCAGAACTTAACGTCTTTCTTCATCGACGGTGAACTTTAGAAAAGGGTTCCGACCAAAAAGTAACAAGTATTCACGGAACGAATTATCTAATGCGTGTCGAATCATGCTACTGCTCATGTTCTCGCAAAAGTCACAATGCCCAGACTGGCGGCCACCTCTTCATGAGACGAACGATATATCATTGCAAAGTGCCCACGACTAAACGACGCGTTTGACAATCTGAAGGAGATCATTATTGTGCCTTCATGCTGCCGTGGCTTTCGAAAAGAGATATCGCGGTCACGGAAAAGAAATTTCACATCCGAGAGCATCTTTTTGGTTGTTATCGAGACGAATCCCTGCTTTAAATTCACAAGGACACAGCTGGACCGCGTTACGCGTCGAATTCTCCGCACGAGTTAACACTTTATGTTAGAATGTTTTTATTAAGGTAAAAAAAAAATGTTTTTTTTTATGTGTATTATTGCACACACAACGTCAAAGCAATTAATTAAAATATTAAGTAAAATATTCTGTAGACACCTTGTACATTCATCAAATATCCGTATCAATATCCGCAAATCAATTGTGAAATTTCGATACATATACATATGTATATACATATGTACATATTATATTTGTGGTAGTTTACATAATTTCTCTGCGCGAAGAGGAAAGCTGGACCAGGATCAATAGGAACCAAGGAGGGATTGAAGACGCGGTGTGGGCAAGGGAACCCTCGTCCTGCAAAATATCAAAGGCTCAGTAGGGAAATTGAAAGGCTTTGTATGGAAATAAGAATGTATCGACTGCCCCCGAACAACCACTCATCCAGGGACAAGATTTTCAAATCTTACATTTAAACGTCTCGTCGCAAGAGATCGTAAAAAGAAATAGAGGGAGAGGATTTCTTATTTATTCTATCCGAAATATGATTTTTATGGAAACAATGTTATTGCACAATTTTTCTACCACTCTTAAGCGCGTCAATAATTTAAGACATAATGCATTTAATAAAACGTACGAAAGAATAACAGATTTAAATGCTTTTTCATCTTTCTTTATTATTA
>NW_017304248.1:0-301 GCF_001594115.1 Trachymyrmex septentrionalis | reverse complement strand
TATATATATATATAGAAATTAGTAATGCAATAATTTTTTATATTTATAGAAATTACATACAAATGTTTTCGCGATTTTATAATTTGTTGTAAAACAAAAAGAAATAAAACAATTATTTTAGTCAACAAATATTTGTATAAAATAATGAGATTTCTTTATTATAATTAAAGCTGCTCGTAAATAATAACACCTATTATTTGTATATAAATAATTAATTTGTAAAGTCAATGAGAAATCTGAGGCTATCCCGGCCTTTTTTGTGCGACACTTGGAAACTCCCGTGCACTAGTGACATCAACAT
>NW_017304247.1:354-564 GCF_001594115.1 Trachymyrmex septentrionalis | reverse complement strand
TCTTAAATTCTTCTAGTAATTTTCGCATAATAATGTAATCCACAGAAACATTCCCAGTTAACACGTTCATAGTTAAACGTCTGCTGAGTAAGGAGCACTGCACAACAAAAGGAATAGGGAATAGAGAACAGAGAACAAGAATTTCAACCTATCAGAAATTGTGTATTCCACAATACATGATTTCTGATAGGTTGAAATTCTTATTCTCTG
>NW_017304247.1:0-254 GCF_001594115.1 Trachymyrmex septentrionalis | reverse complement strand
TTCTCTGTTCCCTATTTCTTTTATTGTGCAGAGCCCCTAACAATTTTAACATGAATTAAAAGAAAAAAAAACAGCAGTTTGTAATAGGAATTGCACAAAACGACTTGTGGGACTATTTTTGTAATTTTTGAGTCCAATTTTCTCAAAAACATGAGACGTAATAATACAATTTCATTTACGGATTTATTTTCAGCTTAAAAAAATTTTTAAGAATTGTTAGTTTGATTTTTAATCTAAAATTAGTGTTGAAGAGT
>NW_017304246.1:0-400 GCF_001594115.1 Trachymyrmex septentrionalis | reverse complement strand
GACTTCCGGTCGAGGTGAGTTACAGAGAAGACATATTTTGCGCACTTCGTGAGGAAATTAAAGATTTCGTAGCTGTTAAGGAATTGCCCTGCGGGGAGTTTTTGTTATAGGGACGAGAGTCGTTAAATCGAGAGCTAGGCAAAAAAGTAGCTCGCTTCATCAGGAAACGGGCTAATGGTGGTAAAAGTAGACGGAACAAGGGGAACATAACCTACAACTGGCATAGGTCTACAACCGAGAGCATCGTGGTCCAGGTAGCCTGAAAGCCTGTATTGCATAAGATAAGGAGTGGTCATTAGGGGACAGGAGTGCAGTGGGTGAGCCTTGCATAAGTCGGAAGGGAAAAAGTACAATAATTAGGCCCGGCGCACGTGGCAGAAAAACCGAGGTGCGCAAGTGC
>NW_017304245.1:383-695 GCF_001594115.1 Trachymyrmex septentrionalis | reverse complement strand
AAATCAATGCTTTTAAACGATCCAACTAGATTTTAATTCTTATATGATTTTTGTGTGAATTTATATATTACGTATGTAATTCTCAGAAACGCTCGTCAAAATGATTTTTCGGTTTTGAAACACAAACTCTACTAAATTATCGCAATAATATCACGAGTTAAATCGACTAGTAATTTAATAAATTTTTGATATTTAATCGCATCTTTGAAACGATCTTAATAATATTGAATGATACATTAAAATCTGAGAATAATTAATTCTTATTGCAAAAAATTACCTTGGCCCGGAGATGATCCCGGATCGCATGGAATA
>NW_017304245.1:0-283 GCF_001594115.1 Trachymyrmex septentrionalis | reverse complement strand
GGAATACAAGAGATCCAGGTTCGACTCCCGGCTGAGATGATATTTTTTGCAATAAGAATTAATTTTTAAAGACTTTGATTTCTATAGTTTGTGTTATCACATATCCTATGATATATTATATGAAACAATTGATTATTTTATATTAATTTATTTGAAATGTATTATATTAATTACTAATTAACTTTGATGTAATGAATACATTACAATAATTCGTTAAATAAATTGGAAATTAATTCCATTTTTTAATAATTAATAAAATGTATTTTGTATTAATTATGAATAA
>NW_017304244.1:354-1560 GCF_001594115.1 Trachymyrmex septentrionalis | reverse complement strand
CCTCATACGGGCAATAGTGCTTTGACACCGAACGCTGATTGATGAAAGCCGATTGTGGAGGTAAAATTCACCTCCATTACCCGTTGTTCACCAAGTGTTTGATATCAAATCACTGTTGTCTGAGGATTCGGCTAATGCATCCAACTGAAATGTAATTCGCTATAAGTTTGCTACGAATCCGGAACCGAATCTGATATCTTGTATAACTGAATTTGGATTCCACTTTTAATATTCGGATTTCAGCTTCAAATATCTCAAAAAATTTAAATCTCCGAATTTGAAGCATCACATTCATTCGTAATTCGGATAAACGGGTATTCGGATAGCTTTAAATCTGAATTAATCTTGAAGCCCTACTGCTTACGTCTTGCTGCCTTAAGTTAAGTTATATGTCATGGTCCTTAGTTAATAAACAGGGTATAATTTTGTTACCGCTCAATCTTCTTTTGTTAAATATCAATTCATTATAAGCAAATAGAAATCAATAACGAATAAATCACTTTTTCATTATCATTTCCTAACTTAGTTAATAATTACCAGCGTGTAATTTTGTTTCCAGCTGATCTCCTTTTGTTAAATATTAAGTTACAAACAAATGGAGATCGATATCGAATAAATTCCTCTTCATTATCATTTCCTCTTCATTATCAATTCATTATCATTTCCTAGCTCAGTTAACAAATACCAGTGTATATAACAATGTATGTTTCTTTTCCATTCGATCTCCTTTTGTTATGAATTAATTCATAACAAATAGAGATCGACGAATAGATTACTTTTTCATTATCCTAACTTACGCTACGTTCCAAAACTTCCTCTCCGAGGAAGATTTTACTCTATATGCTATAGTATATGTTATGTGTACATACATTTCAAGTACTATACATTTCAAGTAAAATTTTCCTCAGAGAGGAAGTTTTAGAACGTAGCCTTAGTTACCCGAACTCCGCCGAATACCATCGATCTGTATCGTTTTCCGCTCGTATTACTGGTTGGTAAAAAACACCGAGTAAGGGCCGATTGTTCCATCTTTTAAATTTTACTTATTGAGTAAGTAGCAAGATTATCCAATCACATGCGCAGATTTATCTAACAGGTAAAATTTACCAAAAACAATCGGAACTAAAACCAGAACAATACGAGTGGGAGTAATAATTCGTATATAATGACTCCTGCACACAGAACGCGGCAACGCTTGCTGCGCGG
>NW_017304244.1:0-254 GCF_001594115.1 Trachymyrmex septentrionalis | reverse complement strand
GTAAAAGTCATATTACATCATTTTTAGAAGTTTTGCATGATGAGACCGACTTAAGACAGTAGAATTATTAGTACGATAATCCAACTTCCGTCGCAATCTTTGCCATGTTCTGTGTGCAGGAGCTATAAGATTTTAATGGATTATGTAACCTTTCTAACCAATTAAAATGTGAAATTCGTTCACGTAAATTTTTTCGCTGTGTGTATGTTAATTATTTGATTGAAGCAAACATGCGTAAATATTCATAAATATAT
>NW_017304243.1:0-538 GCF_001594115.1 Trachymyrmex septentrionalis | reverse complement strand
CCAAAAGTTAGGTTTTATTGATAAAATTTTTTTATTAATAATTTTTTAAGGAACACTGAGCGATGGCTAAAATTTGTCTAAGGTCACTCGGAATCATGATCTTAACAACATATGTCAAGATCAAAGTCATTGGAGGATAGTCTCTTAAAGTAAATAATTAATAAAGTTAATTTTAAAAAAAATTATTTTTGAGATCAGAATGTCTTAATTTTTCTTAAAATGAGATTACTTTAAATAGCACTTACAAATATAGATTATTAATCTAAAAAGTGAATTTAATTTTATATTCACACACACATGTAAAGTACTCATGTATAATAAGAATCACATCATAAGGCGTTTTTATCAAAATTTTGCAAGAGCGAAAGGTATATGCATTATTTCTCTTTCTTTAACTTTTACCTAATTCGCTTTAACTTCTGAAACGATTGCTCATGGATGTTTACGACTACATCGATTAGATATTTATTAAAAAAATTTACGTAAAAATTTAGAAAATGAGGGGATGTGCATACTATTCTACAACAATTTTTCATAA
>NW_017304242.1:0-232 GCF_001594115.1 Trachymyrmex septentrionalis | reverse complement strand
CCCAACTCATCACCGTGATCGATCGTAAATTTAATACGTTCGTGATATCGACATCGTATTGTAGTAGTCATTTTATTTGTCGGGTCCCTGTTTATTAATCTGTAAGTGTTTTTGTCTGAAAGTATGTCCTGCATTTTCTCTATGTATTCCCGGTATGTCAAAATTACCAAATTGACCGGTATACCAAAATGACTACTACAATACGATCTCTCTTAATGAGTTGGAGATCGAA
>NW_017304241.1:601-892 GCF_001594115.1 Trachymyrmex septentrionalis | reverse complement strand
TAACAAATTCGTATATTAGTGAAAATTACGTGTTTCAAAGAGAGGATTAGAATTATATAATATATAGTTTTGGTAAAAAAATGATAGATACTCATAATTTTTTCATTCATTCAGAAATCTTTTATCTGCATTGCTAATGTTATCATCTATTGATCACTAACATTATACACAAGTTTAAAGGATTCTTGAAACAAAAGATAATTTACAATAATAATTAGCAAATACCTTAATCAATTCTTGAACTAAAACTTTAAATAATAATTAATAAAATGCTCAATATTTTTGTTGTAT
>NW_017304241.1:0-501 GCF_001594115.1 Trachymyrmex septentrionalis | reverse complement strand
TTGTATATTCTAGAGAAGTAACGTGTTAAACAAAAAATATCAAATTTTTTTTTCTTTGTATTCCTTGTATTCCTTTACTTGTATTCCAATATTAACTTCCTAACATACTTCTCCTTCATTCGTAAGTGCGAGAATGTGAGACCCATTGCCATAAGCAAATGTCTTAATATTCTTCTTACAAAGAGCGTCCACCTTCCTTGGATACAATGTAGAGTTTGCATCCCCTGTTCCCAAAAAGCCATTGAAGTTCTTACCCATGGCATACACCATTTTATTCTTCATTACCATCAAAATTTCTTTACCGTCTTCACCTGTTATCAAACAAGATAAACAACATTACCAAAAGTGCCAAAATGAGTGACGGCAAGGATGAATACGTTTATGCTTTGATTCCGAGTGATTCATCCTTTTTAATTTTACGATGAATATTTTTCATAAAACTCGAATATGTCTTGACTGAACACAGTCTCTTGACTAGAAATATTACGCACCCTGTCAACA
>NW_017304240.1:0-545 GCF_001594115.1 Trachymyrmex septentrionalis | reverse complement strand
AAAAATATGTCCTCCTCGAAATCGTTTCACTTTTATTTGAAATACACATTTCTGTATTGTTCCTAAATAATTTGATGCAGCAGTTAAAACGAGAAACCTTATATATGTATGTACATATATACAAGAATAATTAATTTCAATTATGTGAAATAATCATACATTGTGAACTGTAAGTTATAATACTCGTTTATATCGAATTCTACGTTAAAAATTTGTATTGCTTAGTACTTCTCGTATATGTTTCTTGTATATGTCTCACGTTTGATTAATTATAACAATTACAATTTATTTACAGGCACGTTCATTTACAACTATGCTATACTAATCACGCAAACTAAACATAGCATACAAAGTACAAATATTAATACAAATGATATGGCACTTTCATAAAGCTATAGTATTCTGTCATTTAATGTATCAATTGCTTGGAGCGCATCAGATTATATGAACATTTACTATTATTATCTGGCATTTAATAATGTGTTTTAATTTTGTTTTGTATAGCACTTTATTTCTCACATTAAACTACATATGTCAAACTGTTT
>NW_017304239.1:374327-374882 GCF_001594115.1 Trachymyrmex septentrionalis | reverse complement strand
CTCCCCGGGACCCTTTTTATTCACCTTCCCTTTCTTCTTCCTCTTTTAAGCATCTGGTTTTGACTTGGAAGTATTCCCAGGCCCCAATCACTGGCGCAGCGTTCCCGTTTTCGGGTGCCTTTTGCCCTGTCAGCCCCAGTTCTCTTAAGACGGCTATAATTACGCCCCTGAGCTCTGAGGCCGTCTGTTTCCCTCGCTCCTCCCGAGTTTGTTGCGGTAAGGGTCTTGGCTCGTTTTCATCCAGTCTCCTAGAGACTCCCTGTAGGGATGGTCTATAAACCGGGGGAAGCATCTCCCCCGTCCCAGAACGAGTCTCGCGGGTGTTGGAGGCGCGTTGTCCATCTATGTTTGTTC
Source organism: Trachymyrmex septentrionalis (assembly GCF_001594115.1). NCBI lineage: Eukaryota > Metazoa > Arthropoda > Insecta > Hymenoptera > Formicidae > Trachymyrmex > Trachymyrmex septentrionalis. The sequence goes on along the minus strand of NW_017304239.1, from coordinate 374,528 downwards.
TGGCAAGCGTGTCTCCCAGCTCCTCCACCTCCATGGTCGTTTCCGGCTCAGGATCCATGTTATTCTCCGTCTCCGAGTCCGAATCGTAGGTCCTCCTCACCTTAACAGAGGTCCCGCGTGCCGTCCTCTTGGGGGAGTCCAAGAGTGCCGCCGCGCACTGGGTCTTAAGCTTGGCTATTTCCTCGTTTGCCTTCGAAAGGT
>NW_017304239.1:372017-373022 GCF_001594115.1 Trachymyrmex septentrionalis | reverse complement strand
ACGTGACTTTGACCACGTGACCTTAACCACACGTGACCTTGACCACACGTGACCTTGACCACGTGACCTTGACCACACGTGACCTTGACCACGTGATCTTGACCACGTGACCTTGACCACACGTGACCTTGACCACGTGACCTTGACCACGTGATCTTGACCAGACGTGACCTTGACCACACGTGACCTTGACTACGTAACTTTGACCACACGTGACTTTGACCACGTGACCTTGACAACGTGACCCTGACCACGCGTGACCTTTACCACGGGACCATGACCACGTGACCTTGACCACACGTGACCTTGACCAAGTGACCTTGACCACACGTGACCTTGACCACGTGACCTTAACCACAAGTAACCTGGACCACGTGACTTTGACCACACGTGATCTTGACCATGTGACCTTGACCACACGTGACTTTGACCACGTGACCTAGACCACGCGTGACCTTGACCACAAGTGACCTGGACCACGTGACCTTGACCACACGTGCCCTGGAACACACGTGACCTTGACCACGTGACCTTGACCACGTGACCTTGACCACACCTGACCTTGAACACGTGACCTTGATCACACGTGACCTTGACCACGTGACCTAGACCTCACGTGACCTTGACCACGTGACCTTGACCTCTTGACCTTGACCACGTGACCTTCACCACGTGAACTTGACCACTCGTGACCTTGACCACGTGACCTTGAACACACGTGACCTTGACCACGTGACCTTGACCACACGCGACCTTGACCAGACGTGATCTTGACCGCATGACCTTGACTGCGTGACCTTGACCACACGTGACCTTGACCACACGTGACCTTGACAACGTGACCTTGACCACACGTGACTTTGACCACGTGACCTAGACCACACCTGTCCTTGACCACGTGACCTTGACCACACGTGACCTTGACCACAGGTGACCTTGACCTCACGTGACCTTGACCACGTGACCTTGACCACGTGACCGTAACCGCACGTGACCTTGACCACG
>NW_017304239.1:363639-370709 GCF_001594115.1 Trachymyrmex septentrionalis | reverse complement strand
CACGTGACCTTGACCACGTGACCTTGACCACGCGTGAACTTGACACCGTGACCGTGACCACACGTGACCTTGACCACGTGACCTTGACCACACGTGACCTTGACCACGTGACCTTGACCACGTGACCTTAACCACACGTGGTCTGGACCATACGTGACCTTGACTTCCTGACCATGACCACAAGTGACTTTGACCAAGTGACCTTGACCACACCTGACCTTGACCACACGTGACCTTGACCACGTGACCTTGGCCACACGTGACGTTGACCACGCGTGACCTTGACTACTCGAACTTGGCCACACCGCAGAATCAGGGTACGAAATGTTTCAACAGCTGCTTCAGGTGACTCTAATCGCTCACCACGCATGTTATTTTTAATATTTGAAAAAAAAGGATTCATTAAGTGATAAATCAGGTGAATACGGACAATGAGTCATCAATTCGACATTATTTCTGGTTAAAAAATCAACGGTTTTACGTGCTATGTGAGAACTGACGTTGTCATGATGAAGTATGTTGCGACGATTTTGGTTGTTCTACTCAATTCATTTATGACTTCTGGTAAACAAATTGTTTTATACCAATCAGTATTTACAGTCCTTCGATCTTCTAAAGCCACGGTTGTCACATGTCCGGTATAACTATTATAAAAAAACAATCATTCATTTGCTTGGCAGTATTGCGTGAACGAATAACTTTTGTCGATTTCGGTTCGTTTTGAAATACCCAAACAGTGTATTGTTGTTTACTTTCGGGCTCATACAAATAGATCCATGTTTCGTCCCCAGTTACGATGGTGTAGATTAAATTTGACCGTCCTGGGTTGAATTTCTTGAGCATTTCTTTGCTCCATTTAACACGAACCTGATTTTGTGCTTCGGTCAAATCATGCAAAATCTTATGTATTGCTTTCATGTCAATGCCTAAGGATGCCTGAATCTCGCGGTATGTTATATGCTGGTCTCCCATAATCATTTCAAGCACAGCATCAACATTAGTGGCAACAACATACGTGTATGGACGACCTTCACTGAATTCATCACTAAGAAAGGTACGTCCACGCTGGAATTCGGCAAACCAATTATAAACAGTTCTATTGGATGGTGCTTCATCCCCAAAAGCCAAATGAAGTCGATCGATGCATTGTTTCGGAGTTAGATTATATTTGTAATCGTAAAAAATCATTGCCCGAAAATTTTCACAAAATTTTCATTTTCTTACAGAACTTCTTTTAAAATACCTTGCAAACAAAACTAGTTGGCTTGGGTACAAACGGTCAATTGAATTATAGATTAAAAACGTCTAATTTTACGGATATGATAGTAGCAGAACGGTGGCGCCACTGAAAGTATTAGATTGCAGAATCTTTTCCAGCAGCCTACGTATATTACGTAGAGAAAAATCGCCGATATCGACATACCACTTTGCTTTTAGACAATATTTCTTAAGCAAAAAGAAAAAATGAAACTTTAAAGACATAAGTACCAACTGTGAAAAGTGTATTTTATCGGATAGTATAAGCAATTTTTATAATATTATTGACAATGTTGATATAATTAATTTTTTTCGTAAGGTAAGCAAAAATGAGCGTCTGACAAAATAGGCTGCAAAACTGTCAATAGGCAATAATGTTACGTATTCCTATTCTTTTTCTTTTACAGGAATTATCTGCATAAATTGTCTACAAGTGAATGTATACTCGTATAAGACTTTCTAAAATTTTTTTACTTCATTATAAAACATTTTTATTGAATTATTAGTATGCATATTTACTTTATACTGTTCTGCAAATTTCAAATATGTTACGCGATTTTTCAAGAGATTTTCCATAAGTGCACAATTGTCTTCAGCTTCAATAGAGCTATTTGACATATAATTTGATGAAGCAGCAATATAAAGATTAAGTTAGCTTATAATGTGTTTCACAGATAGGTGTGGCGATTTACGTTGTACCCCAATTTTAAATTTAAAGTCGTATTATGGAAAAACTAAAAGAAAAAATAATATAGATAAAACTGATTTAGGAAATTACAAGTATTTAAAATGACGGATTATTATCAATAATATAGTCACTATTATTTAAAACTACACAATTTGCGAAAAAAAATTTTATTTTCGCATTCGTGGAATTTGTTTTTAACCGATTAGGTACAGAAATCAATATACAAATTACGAGTTTGTACTTCTTTAATTAGCTAAACAGATCATGATTTTATTATTATTAATAAAGTATTAATAAAGTGCAATAGTTAGTTTCTGAGAAATAAGTGGTAGCACTTTAGAAGACCTATGTCAGCATCGACGACTTTCTACCTGACAAAAGTTGTGCGAGCAATTAACTTAAATAAAAAAATTTTCATGTAAAAAGACTTAGCACTACTGAATCGAAAAATGAAACAATAAGAACCGTTCAATCGTAATAATAAATTTAATTTGAATGCTATATTTATTTAAAAAAAAGTTGAATGATGAATATTTAAAAAAAATTACAATGGTATTGCAGTACTACAGTTAAACCTAGTAATTTTCACAATGCGCATAAAAGAAATCAAAATTTAAATACTTATGTCTTATACTTAATTCTAATCTGCACACCGTATTACTTGCTCGCACGTACTACTCACATTGATTATACTCCCATCGTATTTTGTTTCTATAATTCTTTTCATTTCATTTATTTATTATAGACATTATTTACGTCTTAATACTTATTATTGTATTTATGTTTTAGTATTTTTCATTACATTTTTGTACAATCACTATAATAAGAATAGAGACATGAGCGATTCGCCTTCGAGATTGGTCAGTACCATGTTTGAGATCGTGCGTTGTATCAGTAAAAACATTATCATAAAAACAACAAAGTTTTTATATACGTTCTGTGTACGTGTTAATGAAAACGTGAGTTTAAATAATGTACTCTGTACATGTGAGTTGTGTAAACGACGTCTCAACAATGACATCCTTCTCATATCTCGATTCTTAATATAGTGACTCTATAATTTTCGGAGCAGCAGCGTCAAGTGTTCTTATAAAAATTTTTTTATTTAAATTTTTTAATTTCGCACAATAGAGGTTTGTTCGAGATTTATATATGATTTGGAACGAGTGAGACAACAATTTTTAAAGATTATAATTTAGAGCCCATTATTGATATTAAATTTTTTATATACTTTATACGTATCGTTCAAATTAAGTAGAATTTTTATTTAAAAGATTTTAATTTGGTAGCAAAGATATACCAAATTTACTGTTTATTTCTTTTTTCTTTTTTTATGACGCATGTCTTATAAGTCCAAACTTATACTCGTATATCTTAAACTTAAATTTAATAGCTCGCACAACTTTCGTGAGGTAACAATCTATAAAGATTATAATTTAACGTCCATTATAGATATCAAATCTTTTATATACCTGATTCGTATGGTTTAAATTGAATAAAATTTTTATTTATGGGTTATTAGATTTTAACTTGATAGTAAAGATACAAAAATATCACTTAAGTTTCATCATATATAAATTAATAAAGATAAAATTACTTGAAACTTAGATTTTATTTTTTAATTTAATAAATTTCTTTTGCAGAACACGTATATACAACGTTTTTTTACCTTTTTTTAAAAAGGTAAATTTATATTGATATCTCATGCGTAGTATTGATTCGTAGTGTTTAATGTTTTTTTTATAAATAGTACAGAAATTAATCAATTTAGTACACTTTTTTTGAGTATTCATCGAAGAATCGATTACTCATTTTTAGCGCTTTTTTCTATTTTTTTTTTAAAGGGTAAGTTTTATATTAATATGTATTTTGTAGTGTTTAATATTTTCTTATAAATTCATTTTTTAATTTATAGTAAAATCTTTTTGCAAAATATATATTTGTAACGTTTTTGTACCTCTTTTAAAAAGATAAATTTACATACTAATATCATGTATTTTCTAGTCTTTAACGTCTTTTTATATGAAGAGTATAAATTAATTACTTTAGTACACATTTTTTACGAAGATTTTTAATTGTAACATCAGGATTGGAAAGTTACTCAATCGTTACTTACAACGAATTGGAATCACACTTTACTGAAAAAAAATTCATTATTTGTAACTCCTTACTTTTTACTTGTATTTGTAATGAGTAACATTATGCGTGACTCATTACAAATAACTTTTTTTGAAAGTATATATGTAAAGAGTTTTTAAAGTGACTTCCAAGCTTAGCACAAAATTAATGTAGTCAGTTATTGTTGCAATCATATAAAACCGCAATGTTATTATCAAGTTTTTATAAATGACTGTAAACATTTATTTTTACGGCGTTATTTTATTTCCAATCTTTGCATTTTTTATACAAATTTGTATAAAATGTTCCTTTTCAGTTAGCTATTCAAGTGATTCATAAAATAAAAATGGCTTAACTACGTGTACAGATATAAGTTACAATTAGAATTACTCTTTTCCGTAACTTTTAGTTAATTTTATTCAATCTGTAATTATTACTTAACATAGACCTGCGGCATAAGATACTTGTTTTTCTGCTATTGTACATTTCCTGTAATCTTCGGATTTCGCAGGTACCCATCACACGTTAAAAAATTATTAAAAATGAAATAAGGAATTCAACTTCGATGATGCTGGCCTTGACATATATTATCAAGGTGATAACCCTGAGTGATTACTGAAAGGTTTTGGCAGTCGCTTGTTGATTATTAAAAAGTTATTGAAAATAAAATGGATAATTCACTTCCGAGGACTTTGACTCTCCAATACATTATAAAAGTCATCACACCGAATAATCTTCGGAAAGTTTTAATAGTTGTCCGTCGCAAGTTAAAAAGTTATTAAAAATGAAACAGCAAACTCAACTCTGATTATGATGACTTTGACATATATTGTCAAGATCATGACCTTGAGTAACTATCGAAGGATTTTGGCAGTCGCTCGTTGATTATTAAGATGTTACAAAAATTAAAATACAATAGATAATTCATCTTCGATGACCTTGACCCCTTCCGTATATTATGAAAGTCATCATACCGGATAACTTTCGATAGGTTGTCGCCCATCACACGTTACAAAGTTATTAAAAATGAAATAGAGAAACTACAATAATGTTGACTTTGATATGTAACAAGCTTCTTACATACCTTGGTTAAAATTTTTTCTCTTGAGAGGAAAAATAATAATAAAACAAATACGATATTAATTATTTTAATTTTAATTTTAATTTGTGTATAAATAATCTTTATAAACAAAAAATATACAATATTATTCACATATATTATATTATATTATTTTAGGTTGATTTTTGACTCTGCTCAGATGTCGAAGCGTTGAGCAGCAATTTCACTCGTAACATACAAATGAAATTTTCGTAGACTCCGTTCTCTTATACTAAAGCTCTTAGTTCATTATTACAAGCATAGTATTGTTCTTTGAGGTTTTCTGTAGAGTGCCAGCAACTTTCAAACGTACAAAGCCTGAAATTGTTATATGCAGCACATTTTTTACTTGACTCGGATGTAAAAGTGTCAAACGGCACTTAGTAGGAAGTGTCATTTCTCTTATCGCCCGTGCGCAAATATAGAAATAGATTGAATCATTATGTAACCAGCAATATATTATCAGTTGGAAACGTCATAATAATAACATATTTTTCTATATACAATATAAAAAAATATAAAATATTAAAATAGAATCATTGCTTAGAAAAGGAGTCGTGCATCTTTGCTGCATCGACGATGATGGTAAATCAGAACTGATAGAACACATTCTTAAATTACAGAGCGAATTATCGAAACAGAAGTACGACAGAATGAGACAGAGAAAAAAATAAAGAAAAGATAGAAGCTGCGATTGTAATCAATGAGCGTGCTTCGCACGCCAAGCTGGACTCGTCGAGTGAAACAGCTATCCTTCAAAGTCTCTCTCTCTCTCTCTCTCTCTCTCTCTCTCTCTCTCTCTCTCTCTCTATGATCGCTTGTTTCTCGCGACCAAAAATGCTTTCTTAGCAATTTCGGTCGCTCAACGTGTATAAATAAGAGGAGAAGTGACAATATAGATAACGTACAAGTTTTAATAAATTATATTAATTGTATATCCCTCCAATTTATGTACAATAACCAAAATAATTTCAAAACACGATAATTTATGATATTGACATTTCCATGATTTTCCATGACTGTTGTATACCATAGAAATGGTTTGCAAGACCTCGGCGTAGTCTCGCGCGTAGGGTACGATATTAGAATGTTAGAGATCCCACGATCGATTCCTTTTTTCTTTTTTCATAATTTTTTTTTTAAATAAGTAACATTGTTAATAAATACATGTTATAGGCTAAATATAATTTTATATAACAGTATAATGGCTCAATAATTTAAAAACAAGTTAAAAGAAAAAGAGCTACGAGCCAAAATTTGACTTGTAAAAATTAATAAATAAATAAAAGTATTAATCAAATAATTATAAAATTTAATAATAGGTCAGCTATCAACAAACATTTCGATCACGATCGGATCATTATCAATGTTTACAAAATAGGTTTAAACGGTAAAAAACACAACATAAAGTCGATCGAAGATTAAACATGTAATTCGCATTTAATAATTACTCGTATAACTACGTAGGCTGCTGGAAAAGTTTCTGCAATCTAGTACATACTTCCAGTGGCGCCAACGTTGTGCTACTATCATATCCGTAAAATTAAACGTTTTCAACCTATAATTCAATTGACAGTTTGTACCCAAGCAAACTAGTTTTGTTTGCATAGTATTTTAAATGAAGTTATTTTGTAAGAAAATGGAAATTTCGCGTGAAAATTTTCGGGCAATGATTTTTTACGATTACAAATGTAATTTAACTCCGAAACAATGCATCGATCAACTTTATTTGGCTTTTGGGGATAAAGCACCATTCAATAGGACTGTTTATAATTGATTTGCCGAATTCCAGCGTAAACGTACCTTTCTTAGTGATGAATTCCGTGAAGGTCGTCCATCCACGTCTGTTGTTGCCACTAATGTTGATGCTGTGCGTGAAATGATTGAGCGAGACCGGCATATAACATA
>NW_017304239.1:353948-362745 GCF_001594115.1 Trachymyrmex septentrionalis | reverse complement strand
CAAACATTAAAAATAAGATGCGTGATGAGCGATTTGAGTCGTCTGAAGCAGCTGTTGAAACATTTCGTATACTGATTTCTGAGGTTACAGCCTTAGAGTGGAAAAAAATGCTTCGAAAATTGGTTCGAGCGTATGCAAAAATGTATCGATCTTAAAGACGAATACTTCGAAAAACAATAAAACCATTTAGCGAATTTTACATGTTTTTTTTTATATTGTTTACAGAAACTTTTCCAGCAGCCTACGTATATAATTATATATATTATTACTATATAATTGTTGTTGTATAAATAAATTAAGAAAGATCTTTGTCTTGTTAGTTGAATGGAAGAGTAACATACATAAAATACATATATTAGAATTCGTCAGAAAGGTAAAAACTTATACTGTATACTTTCGATGGCAAATAAAAATATACTTTACAATATCAAAACATCAAACTGTTGGTATCAGAATCCTTATCTCACTAGAAAAATTGTACAGCTAAAAAGCATCGGTGTATGAGTATAAAATGGTATCCAGAACGAAAAATAACGCTTTTTATAGCTATAATAATAATGTAAGATTATAAGAATGACAGAACAACACAATATTGATATATAAGTGAAAGTATAAAATGTAAAACTATCTGTTCAATTAAATTAATTAAATATTCTTTAAAATTAAAGAAAAATACTTTACATAATTGTAGTTAAGAGTTCAGAAAAAAAATTAATATACAATAAATAAAGTACAATGCGATGAGAGAAAGATATCTCTAATCTTTGACGTTATTAGACAAAATAAATTTAAAATGACTTTCAGAGAAAGAAAAAGAGGTGATGTGATGAAGAAAATAATTGGAAGCAACAATAAAAAAGGGGGATAGGTACAAGGAAAATAGGAGAGGCGATGTATAGAGAGGACAGAAAGATAATTATGAGGAAGAAAGAGATTGTATGATTTGTGAGTAGAATTCTGGTAATGATTTAGTATCGTTCTGTTTATTTAAACTTCGACTCTGTCTTTTAATGTGAATCATTTCGAATATCAATCATTTATTATAAGAAGACTCACTGTCTAAAATCTTCACATCACTCCATCTGAAATTATGATTAAAATTAACGCGATGATCGGATAGAACAGATGGAGAACCGGTCTTTATGTTAATATGAAATGTGTTCACGCAATCTAGTTTTCTCTTGATTTGGCTAACACAGCTGATGTCACAATCATCACATGAGATCTTATACAAAACATTTTGATTCGAAAGCAATTCCAACTTATCTTTACTTCTCAATAAAATTTTTTAAAATATTTGTGATGGTAAAAGCTAGGTTACAATGAAACATGTTAGAAATAGGTAGAAAACTTTCTGATATAGAATGTACATAAGGAATAGTAAAATATTTTTCTTTGATTTGTAAATTATGTGTAGTATTTTTATTAAATATATGAAATTTTAATCTTTGTTCTATCTTAAAATAAATTCTAATCTTTGTTAAGGAAAAAATAAAGGAGAGAGGATAACCATTTTCATGAAAAGTGTGAATTGCGTCGATCAAATTTTTTTGTTGGAAGCGAGGGTGTGACATATAAAAGAGAGACAATATTATTTGTCTAAAAAATTGATAATAGTGCCTCTTTTGTGACAAACAGAGTGATTCGAAAAGAAATTGAGAAACTTGCCAGAAAAGGTTGCTTTGCGATATATATTAGGTGTAGTAAAAAGTCATCGCGTATTTTTTAGCTCAAAGTTGTATATACAATATCTTCGTCAATAATAAATGAAATTCAAATTTAAAAAAAGGGTTTTAAAGCTTGAAATCTCTACTTTTAAAAGCTTATCACATTTTTTAAGTTTATATGAGTTTGATAATTTTTACATACCAAAAACTACGAGCTGAAAAAGACGAAAAATTTTCTTCTCACTTTGTGGATTTGTAACGTGTCCAAAACGAATTTGAGAAAATTTTCGATTACCTATCGTGAAAGCTTGATACTTTCCCTACAAAATCGTTTTTTTTAAATATTCCTACGACTTTTGATTACTGAGTTATCGCGGATTAAATAAAAGAATTATTTTGACTTTAATTGCTCATAACTCCATTAAAAATTGTCGTATCGTATAATTTAAAAAAGAGATTTTTAAAGCTGAGACTTTACTCTATCAAGATATATTTATATTGTTGGTAAGAAAGTAATTGCGGTTTTTACTGATAGATGTCTTTTAAAAAAACGCGATGACTTTTTACTACACCTAATATCAAAAATGATTTTCTTATTATCGATGATTGTTGTATCAAGGAAACACATTCTGCCATTAACCTCCATAGTAAACTATATTCTTGTAAGTAGAGAATTGAAAATATTCAGTGTACTATTAATCGTATATTAGGTTCGTAGCTCTTTTTCTTTTAATTTGTTCTTAAATATATTTTTATTTAATTATTGTAATTATATGTGTATTGCGTTCGACGCATACTACGTCAAATTATTTTTGCTACAATTGTTGGTTTAATACTTGAAATAGATAGAAAACCAGTATTTTTATATGTAAATGAAATCTGTTTACTTTTAGAAAAAATCCGAAAAGAAATCATGTTTTTGTAATAATGTTACGTTTGGTATCGAGATTAGTACTTTCTGTTAAATGTTTCTTTTTTAACTATCATCCGAATGTATGAAAATTCTGATAATGAACCAAATTGCAAAAGTGCGATAATTAATATCGTATAATTATAAAGATGATGTCAATATATTTATAATTCACAAATTAAAAAGCCTTTGTATGTTGTGCAATATACAAATAATTTTTTATTTATCTATTAAAGTGATTCGGTATTCTTCCTACAGTTGTGGAGTACATGTTAAATTTTCCGATGCTCGGAAATAGTTGCACATTTTGGGCCGACTTTTGAAGCATGTCTTTTTTTCCGCCGCCGTCTATTACCGCTCAACGCTTGACGGGCATCACCGCGCCGCACCGAATCGCGTGCGGACGTGTATCTTAGGAGCACTATAAGAAATATGCTGCGACTTTCCAGCAAATTATCAATCCTTTACTTTTCTTCCTACATAATTATAATTTTTTTTATTAAATCAAACTTTCTACTAATATTGTGACGTGACGTTTTCCGTCCGTCACAAGGGTCGCACTATCCGACCGAATAGTGCAGTCCGGTGTCTTTCCACGTTTTTAGAGCGGACGCACCTGCGCATTTTCGTGGCGTCGTTTTTGTGTGTTTCACGTCTGTTGCGTTCCGTTCATGCGTCTCGCGTTGTTGTTTTCTTTTTCTCTTTTCATGCATTATTGTACCGCGAGTTATAGAAACTGGTGGCCTTCCCTTACAACCTTGTAAAGCTGACGCCCATTCACCGAACTGTGGAGGAAGGAAGAAGACGACCAGGACTGAGAGTCAGGGAACAGCCGTTAAGGACGGATTGTCCGGGGCGCACAACATTCTATCCCCCGAGGTACCACGCAGGTGATATCGTATCACATTCCAGACGCAAGGCGAAACGACGGGATCGCAGAAGGGGATGGCCACTCTGCGCCTCCCAGTGACGGCGAGAGCCTTGTAAAAGGCGTCTTCGAGGCGGCCAGAAGAGATCCTGCGATCCCTCAAATTTCGCGCATCAAGACATAGGCATGATGCGACTCACGCGATTAGTGGAGCGGGGCCAGTGAGACGCGATAGCGTCTCCTCGCGAGCCCTGCGTGCCGCCGGGAGAATCAGCGCCCGGCACTTGTGCTGTGGCCAGCGTGGAGAACATGCGAAAGAAGGACCTAGGATTTATCGGGAGTGCAGAGAAACATACTGAGAGAGAAGCTGTCGAAACGAGAGCCTGCAGGAGGTTACGGTCAGATCTCAAGACAAGCGTCGCATATTGTAAGGTCGCCGGTTTCCGAGTCTGGAAGGCGCGACATTATCGCTATCGGACAGGTAATAGTGTACGCACGTGGCATTGCCATGCGCTAGATTTCCGTGAGATTTGCGGTTAAACGTGTCGCCTCCCGGGACGGTTGATAATATTCTCGGGAGAATTCTTTTCTGCGTCCGCCTAAGCCACAGCCTCATCATTTACCGTCCAGTCTTGTCGCGTGTCAAATTATCGTATCCTATCGTATCGGAATTTTGTATTGTAATATTTGCGTGTATTCTGTCCCTTGTCTGACTTTCTGTAGAGCGGCTCGAAGCCCCGCGGACGAGCACGAGGTCACGCCATAAAAATCGTTACCATATCCTATCGCAGTTATTGAGGCGGTGAATTATTGTTCGTATAATTCGCGAGAAATATGCTTATGTGGCGTGAACTCGTGTCGCCGAGATTCAGCGTAATTAATACGCACCGCGTAGAGCATGTCGGGGCCTGTGCGAGGCTTAGTTACCATGTTTTGATCGAATCTTATCGCCGCGATTTTGTCAATGAATACAAACGAAAGTCGGAGACTACTTAAATATATTTGTTATTTTTTCTATTACTAATTCTGGTGTAATTTATTGTCGTCGCCATTCGCTTTTTCAAACGATCCTCTATCCTCGATCACGAACCGTCCTCTCTGCCATTTCCGAGGATGAGCTATCGAATGCGAGGTCGGCGTTCACAGTTCGTTAGAATATTGTATAAAGAAAATAACGCGTGATTTTGAGAAAGAGTGGCACGCTCCCTCGTGCTTGGCGCCCAACTACCGTTTCGAGACTGTGTGTTGCCTTTGAGAGTGATCGCGTGAAGACTCATTTCTGTCGCGTTTTCTTTGAAGTCACTCGCGGTCTTGTATGAGAAGAGCTGCAACGAAGTTGCGCCACGCTCGCGAGTGCGTATATACGTATATATATATATATATATGAATATATATAAATATATATATATATATATACATATATATATTACAATATAATTGACAATAATACAATAATTACAATACAATAATTGTAATGAACAATAACTTTCTATATTACAGAATTTTTGTAATATCGTTTATCCAGATACGGTGAACGCTAAGGGCATTGATCAAGTAACCTTTTCTCTAGAGCGAAAACGTGAAAAGTAAAAAATTTTATGCATGTACGTATATCTGGTCATCTATTTGTATTTTTTTTTAGTGGAATAAACCTGGAGAATGCATTTAAATGACGTATCAATAATAAAACTTCAAAGATAATAGAGAGTTTTTGCAATAACGTAGATCCAGATGAACGCCTTTTTTTAATTAGTTGCTAGGAAAAAGATAACGTGACCATGATATCGATTATGTATCTTTTTTCCTAGGGTGAAAACGTAAAAAGTGAAATTTTTTTGTGTGATGTGTATATGTACATGCATACATATACCGTTTTGCGTGACGCTGACGCGTAGAAAATACTCACACAATGACGAGTCAATCAGCAGTAACCAGTATGATTCGCGTTCACAGTACCGTTGCCGCGCAACAGTACTGTCAATTCAGTGTAGTGTAGTAGTGTTCTACATACACCCATATGTGTGTGTGTGTGTGTGTGTGTGTATTTATATAGTGTCCACAAAATGGAAAAAATATAGTAGCAAAAAATTGTTTGCCTTTGGTAAGAGAAAATTATGAGTGCTTTCTAACAAGCGACTCACTTAGTACAACACAGTGATTATCTCATTCTTGTATAATACACGAAATTAAACTCAGATTAATCACCCGTTGCATAGAAAAAAATTTACGAAATTCTTATATACTGAAGATGGCCTAATACAAGGCCAAAACGTCTATGTAATATGTAATTATTTGTCATTCGATTATAATTTATTGTAATCAAATATAATTACTCACTAACGATATCTTATGTTGTAGTGTATGCCTTTATTCTTTTGTTTTGACATATGTCGTTGAGGTCATGACTCTGAGTAAGTAAAAATTAACAAAAAAAGTATAAAAACAATGTATGCATTTTTGCTATAACGAAAGTTGAAAACTCATGTAGAACCTCTCTTTGTGTGTTTCCTCCTCTCCCACTGCTTGAAGGCGCACGACTGCCACGCGAAGAGACTCCCACTTCACCTCTTCCCTACTTAGGGGCACACGAGTTCCACGCGAACAAATCTTATTCCGCCTTTCTCCCTGTTTATGTTAGAAATAGAGAATTTTTGTTTTATATAATAGAAAAGAGACGTTATTTTTTTAAACTTCTTTTGTTAATAACTTTTTAACAAATGGCAACTACCGGCTAAAATCTGTTGAAGATTATTCAGGGTCATGACTTTGACAACACATATCAAAGTTAAGATGATCGGTGAGGTTAACTTTTTTACAATAATTATCCCACAGCTTTATTAGTAATTCCCATCACTATACCTTTTTTCTGAGAGAAAAGAGTGTGAGAATAGAAAATTGAGGTACTGAAAATGTTGGTTTATGATATTAATCATTCTAAGCAATTTTTATTCTTGATAATTGTCACATCTGAAAAATTAATTCAAGCTCCGATCTTTAATGTAAACAATTTAGTGAAAGAAGTTAAAGGTTATTTAAATATTATATATTCTATTAAATTAGAGGAAACTGTCATTACAACGTCATCAACATATCATAAAACGTAAAACGATAATTTAATAATACGTAAAATGGTAATTGCACTCAAAGAAATAATAAAGTTATAATACAGTTATAACATATTTCTCGCGCACGTAACAGATATTCTCACATTATTTACTAAATATTTTTTATTAAGTAGAAATATTGTGTAAATAAATTTTTGTTCTTAAAAATTTGTGTTATACGTAGGCTGCTGGAAAAATTTTTGCAAACAATGAAAAAAAACATTTAAAATTCGGTAAATGGCTTTATTGTTTTTCGAAGTATTCGCCTTTAAGATCGATACATTTTTGCATACGTTTGAACCAATTTTCGAAGCATTTTTTCCACTCTAAGGCTGTAACCTCAGAAATCAGTGTATAAAATGTTTCAATAGCTGCTTCAGACGACTCAAATCGCTCACCACGCATCTTATTTTTAACGTTTGGGAACAAAAAGAAGTCATTAGGTGATAAATCAGGTGAATACGGACAATGAGTCAATTCGACATTATTATTGGATAAAAAATCAACGGTTTGATGTGCTATGTGACAGCTGGCGTTGTCATGATAAAGGATGATGCGACAATTTCGATTTGTTCTACGCAATTCATTTATGACTTCTGGCAAATTGTTGCATACCAATCAGTATTTACAGTCATTCGATCCTCTAAAGCCATGGTTGTCACATGTCCGGTATAACCGAAGAAACAAGCAATCATTTGCTTGGCAGCACTGCGTAAATGAACAACTTCTGTTGGTTTCGGTTCATTTTGAAATACCCAAACAGTGGATTGTTGTTTACTTTCGGGCTCATACGAATAGATCCATGTTTCGTCCCCGTAACGATATTGTAGACCAAACTTGATCGACCTCGGTTGAATTTCTTTGCTCCTTTTAACACAAGCCTGTTTTTGAGCTTCGGTAAAATTATGTGGGATCCAACGATTGCAAAGTTTCCGTACGCTCAAGTGATCATGCAAAATCGTATATATTGCTTTCAATGCCTAAGGATGCCTGAATCTCGCGGTATGTTATATGCCGGTCTTGCTCAATCATTCACGCACAACATTAGTGGCAAAAACAGACGTGGATGGACGACCTTCATGGAATTCATCACTAAGAAAGGTACGTCCATGGTGGAATTTGGCAAACCAATTATAAACAGTCCTATTAAATGGTGCTTCATCCCCAAAAGCCAAATAAAGTCGAAGATGCATTGTTTCGGAGTTAGATTACATTTGTAATCGTAAAAAATCATTACCCGAAAATTTTCACGCGAAATTTCCATTTTCTTACAAAATAACTTCTTTTAAAATACTATGCAAACAAAACTAGTTGGCTTGGGTACAAACTGTCAATTGAATTATAGGTTAAAAACGTCTAATTTTATGGATATAATAATAGAACATTGGCGTCACTGGAAGTACTAGATTACAGAAACTTTTCCAGCAGCCTACGTATTTTGTTATTAATAAACTATAAAAACAATTGTTACAGTAAAATTCAAATTTCAAAGCAATAAGACCAATAATTTTTTAACAAAAGTAGCAGCAAATATGTGATACGAATATCAAGTGCTTAATTTGATTAATTTCTTATTGTTGAAAATATGCAGCATAAATAATTGTTAGGAGCATTGATCTTTTGACAAATTAGATTTACACAGGGTGTTTGATAATTGTTCTGACGGAGTTTGTGGACATGTAGAGCGGACTAAACTGAGACGGAAAGTCCTTTATCATTTTATAGTTTTCGCGATAGTTAACAAGATATTAATCGCTAAAAATTGCTGAAAATTAGTTCAATAATTTTTTACTCAAATACTATCAACTTTACAGAAAAACTGTAAAAAACAAAAATTGTTAATTTTCTTCTTATAGAGCTCTAAAAATTTTTTAAGAATTTTTTCATCATATTTTCTTATGTTGATAAAAATGAGAAAATACAGTATTAAAAAGTTAATAAAAAATTCTTAAAAAATTCGTAGAATTCTATGAGAAGAAAATAAACAATTTTTCTCGCAATTTTCTGTAAAGTTAGTAACATTTGAGTAAAAAATTATTGAAGATCAATTTTCGGCAATTTTTAGCATTTAATATCTTGTTAACTATTACGAAAATTGCAAAATGGTACAAGACTTTCCGTCTCAATTTAGTTCCGTTCCATTCATGTCTACAAATTCCGTCAGAACAATTATCAGATACCCTGTGTATATATATATATTTTTTAAATATTAAATATATATATATATATATATATATATATATAAAAC
>NW_017304239.1:343626-352780 GCF_001594115.1 Trachymyrmex septentrionalis | reverse complement strand
ATATATATATATATATATATACATATATATATTACAATATAATTGACAATAATACAATAATTACAATACAATAATTGTAATGAACAATAACTTTCTATATTACAGAATTTTTGTAATATCGTTTATCCAGATACGGTGAACGCTAAGGGCATTGATCAAGTAACCTTTTCTCTAGAGCGAAAACGTGAAAAGTAAAAAATTTTATGCATGTACGTATATCTGGTCATCTATTTGTATTTTTTTTTAGTGGAATAAACCTGGAGAATGCATTTAAATGACGTATCAATAATAAAACTTCAAAGATAATAGAGAGTTTTTGCAATAACGTAGATCCAGATGAACGCCTTTTTTTAATTAGTTGCTAGGAAAAAGATAACGTGACCATGATATCGATTATGTATCTTTTTTCCTAGGGTGAAAACGTAAAAAGTGAAATTTTTTTGTGTGATGTGTATATGTACATGCATACATATACCGTTTTGCGTGACGCTGACGCGTAGAAAATACTCACACAATGACGAGTCAATCAGCAGTAACCAGTATGATTCGCGTTCACAGTACCGTTGCCGCGCAACAGTACTGTCAATTCAGTGTAGTGTAGTAGTGTTCTACATACACCCATAGTGTGTGTGTGTGTGTGTGTGTGTATTTTATATAGTGTCCACAAAATGGAAAAAATATAGTAGCAAAAAATTGTTTGCCTTTGGTAAGAGAAAATTATGAGTGCTTTCTAACAAGCGACTCACTTAGTACAACACAGTGATTATCTCATTCTTGTATAATACACGAAATTAAACTCAGATTAATCACCCGTTGCATAGAAAAAAATTTACGAAATTCTTATATACTGAAGATGGCCTAATACAAGGCCAAAACGTCTATGTAATATGTAATTATTTGTCATTCGATTATAATTTATTGTAATCAAATATAATTACTCACTAACGATATCTTATGTTGTAGTGTATGCCTTTATTCTTTTGTTTTGACATATGTCGTTGAGGTCATGACTCTGAGTAAGTAAAAATTA
This sequence comes from Trachymyrmex septentrionalis, assembly GCF_001594115.1. Lineage (NCBI taxonomy): Eukaryota > Metazoa > Arthropoda > Insecta > Hymenoptera > Formicidae > Trachymyrmex > Trachymyrmex septentrionalis. Next base: position 351,750 of record NW_017304239.1, on the reverse strand, counting down.
ACAAAAAAAGTATAAAAACAATGTATGCATTTTTGCTATAACGAAAGTTGAAAACTCATGTAGAACCTCTCTTTGTGTGTTTCCTCCTCTCCCACTGCTTGAAGGCGCACGACTGCCACGCGAAGAGACTCCCACTTCACCTCTTCCCTACTTAGGGGCACACGAGTTCCACGCGAACAAATCTTATTCCGCCTTTCTCCCTGTTTATGTTAGAAATAGAGAATTTTTGTTTTATATAATAGAAAAGAGACGTTATTTTTTTAAACTTCTTTTGTTAATAACTTTTTAACAAATGGCAACTACCGGCTAAAATCTGTTGAAGATTATTCAGGGTCATGACTTTGACAACACATATCAAAGTTAAGATGATCGGTGAGGTTAACTTTTTTACAATAATTATCCCACAGCTTTATTAGTAATTCCCATCACTATACCTTTTTTCTGAGAGAAAAGAGTGTGAGAATAGAAAATTGAGGTACTGAAAATGTTGGTTTATGATATTAATCATTCTAAGCAATTTTTATTCTTGATAATTGTCACATCTGAAAAATTAATTCAAGCTCCGATCTTTAATGTAAACAATTTAGTGAAAGAAGTTAAAGGTTATTTAAATATTATATATTCTATTAAATTAGAGGAAACTGTCATTACAACGTCATCAACATATCATAAAACGTAAAACGATAATTTAATAATACGTAAAATGGTAATTGCACTCAAAGAAATAATAAAGTTATAATACAGTTATAACATATTTCTCGCGCACGTAACAGATATTCTCACATTATTTACTAAATATTTTTTATTAAGTAGAAATATTGTGTAAATAAATTTTTGTTCTTAAAAATTTGTGTTATACGTAGGCTGCTGGAAAAATTTTTGCAAACAATGAAAAAAAACATTTAAAATTCGGTAAATGGCTTTATTGTTTTTCGAAGTATTCGCCTTTAAGATCGATACATTTTTGCATACGTTTGAACCAATTTTCGAAGCATTTTTTCCACTCTAAGGCTGTAACCTCAGAAATCAGTGTATAAAATGTTTCAATAGCTGCTTCAGACGACTCAAATCGCTCACCACGCATCTTATTTTTAACGTTTGGGAACAAAAAGAAGTCATTAGGTGATAAATCAGGTGAATACGGACAATGAGTCAATTCGACATTATTATTGGATAAAAAATCAACGGTTTGATGTGCTATGTGACAGCTGGCGTTGTCATGATAAAGGATGATGCGACAATTTCGATTTGTTCTACGCAATTCATTTATGACTTCTGGCAAATTGTTGCATACCAATCAGTATTTACAGTCATTCGATCCTCTAAAGCCATGGTTGTCACATGTCCGGTATAACCGAAGAAACAAGCAATCATTTGCTTGGCAGCACTGCGTAAATGAACAACTTCTGTTGGTTTCGGTTCATTTTGAAATACCCAAACAGTGGATTGTTGTTTACTTTCGGGCTCATACGAATAGATCCATGTTTCGTCCCCAGTAACGATATTGTAGACCAAACTTGATCGACCTCGGTTGAATTTCTTTGCTCCTTTTAACACAAGCCTGTTTTTGAGCTTCGGTAAAATTATGTGGGATCCAACGATTGCAAAGTTTCCGTACGCTCAAGTGATCATGCAAAATCGTATATATTGCTTTCAATGCCTAAGGATGCCTGAATCTCGCGGTATGTTATATGCCGGTCTTGCTCAATCATTCACGCACAACATTAGTGGCAAAAACAGACGTGGATGGACGACCTTCATGGAATTCATCACTAAGAAAGGTACGTCCATGGTGGAATTTGGCAAACCAATTATAAACAGTCCTATTAAATGGTGCTTCATCCCCAAAAGCCAAATAAAGTCGAAGATGCATTGTTTCGGAGTTAGATTACATTTGTAATCGTAAAAAATCATTACCCGAAAATTTTCACGCGAAATTTCCATTTTCTTACAAAATAACTTCTTTTAAAATACTATGCAAACAAAACTAGTTGGCTTGGGTACAAACTGTCAATTGAATTATAGGTTAAAAACGTCTAATTTTATGGATATAATAATAGAACATTGGCGTCACTGGAAGTACTAGATTACAGAAACTTTTCCAGCAGCCTACGTATTTTGTTATTAATAAACTATAAAAACAATTGTTACAGTAAAATTCAAATTTCAAAGCAATAAGACCAATAATTTTTTAACAAAAGTAGCAGCAAATATGTGATACGAATATCAAGTGCTTAATTTGATTAATTTCTTATTGTTGAAAATATGCAGCATAAATAATTGTTAGGAGCATTGATCTTTTGACAAATTAGATTTACACAGGGTGTTTGATAATTGTTCTGACGGAGTTTGTGGACATGTAGAGCGGACTAAACTGAGACGGAAAGTCCTTTATCATTTTATAGTTTTCGCGATAGTTAACAAGATATTAATCGCTAAAAATTGCTGAAAATTAGTTCAATAATTTTTTACTCAAATACTATCAACTTTACAGAAAAACTGTAAAAAACAAAAATTGTTAATTTTCTTCTTATAGAGCTCTAAAAATTTTTTAAGAATTTTTTCATCATATTTTCTTATGTTGATAAAAATGAGAAAATACAGTATTAAAAAGTTAATAAAAAATTCTTAAAAAATTCGTAGAATTCTATGAGAAGAAAATAAACAATTTTTCTCGCAATTTTCTGTAAAGTTAGTAACATTTGAGTAAAAAATTATTGAAGATCAATTTTCGGCAATTTTTAGCATTTAATATCTTGTTAACTATTACGAAAATTGCAAAATGGTACAAGACTTTCCGTCTCAATTTAGTTCCGTTCCATTCATGTCTACAAATTCCGTCAGAACAATTATCAGATACCCTGTGTATATATATATATTTTTTAAATATTAAATATATATATATATATATATATATATATATAAAACGAAGTACAACCGATAATAACTGATTATTCGCATCTAATCATTAGGCACTAGATGTGACAACGAGAGATAACGTTATCCTTTAATATCTTTATCGATATAATTTTACAGGCGATATAAGATCGATATCAAAAAATATTATCGCTACGTGAGAATTAGCAGGCACTACGGTATATCGACTTTGTTGTTCCGCTCACATGGTTTTCCCACTTAAGCAATATCATCAGTTTTTTACATAATTTGCAGCGCATGAATTATTAATGTTCACGTATCTTGTTATGCAAATTCTGGTATGCTTCCTTTATTTTCACTTTTTTTGTTTATAATATTTGTAATATTCTACATAATGTGATAACTTTTATATAATAATATCCGTAATAATATTGAAAAAAGTATGGTGTAAGGATAATGATAAAACAAATAAATTTAGAATATAATATGTAATATTTAAATATAATGTATAAAAATTAATAAAATAACTTTTTAGACATTATAAGTCCATACATAAAATAATAAGACTAAATAAATAGTATCTGTCATAAATCCATTTTAAGCCTTGTTATATTAAATTTAGAGTTTTAATGTAAGTGCGCGCATGTGAATGTGTGAAATGTATTTTTTTATACCATTATCTTCTAAATAAGTCAAAAGTTTATTATTAATAAATAACGCACTTATTAATCTTAGTGTCTTTATAGATAAAAATTAATACGCACGCACGCACGCACGCACATATATATATGAGATAGTTACTAAATGCGTACTGGTCGCCTAAATCGTACCTCATTAATATTTTATATTATTACTTAGTATAGGCAACATTTAATAACCATAATATAAAATTAATGATAAATGAGTAGTATAGACAAAAATATAGTCTACATCTTATTTATGGAGCGAAGTTTTAAAAAATCAGGTACGTCAGATATTAATTTTTACTTTCCTTTTTTTTTAAATGACGCGTCATGAGAAACATACACAAGTTTATATTCAGAAGAACAGCGAGTATCTAATATACATTTTAACTTTCGTTTTTAATTTTATAATTGTAAATCATTATTTCTGAGCTTTATTTCTGCGTTATTCATTAAGTGTATTGATTGATGCATTTCTGCTAATCTGTAAGTGACTTGCTCTTAATGGAAGAATCTTGATTTTGTATTCACTAAGGAGAACTCCAAATGGAGCCGAAACGTTCGAAATAAATGAAGATAACCGTCAACACTTGAGTAATATCTGCTTCTTCTATCTTTTCGCTTTTACATTAGCATATGACTCTCATAAGCCTTTTTCAAATTCTATTTTATTGTTTAAGATTGAGAGTTTTTATTTATATTTATTTATATATTTTATGTAATTGTGTTCATTAATTTTAAATCAACTTACGTAGCTAATAACAACGCAATCACTCAATTTTATTATAAATTTTTGTACTTTTTTAATAGAAGATTTATTGTAGAATATTTTACATTCACTAAATTAACATAATATATACAAATATATCTAATATATATAAATATAATTTGTGCAACCATTATAAGGCTTAAATCGATATTATTACAAAATTCATCAAGTTTTCTACATCGTATCATCATGTAAGATAAAACTGATAATTAACAATAATAAAACTAATAATTAATATAAATACAAATGTCAATTGTAAAAATATATTTGAGCCAATTTTATTTTGATGTCATTTTTCTTTTTATTATTGTTATTTAATATAATAATTATAAAATATTTAATTTTTTTCAATAAACAATATTAAGAATCTTTATTTTAGACTGCATATATGAGAAACACAATAAATACTAGAAAAATGCCTATTACGGTTCAAGCTGGAGCTTCATTGCTTTAAATAATTCAATCTTGAATTACTAATATACACTATATATGTACTTGCATATATACCATCTTGTAGTCTTTTTAGAACTGCGCGTCGAATTATTTTTCTGGACTATAAGTGCAATTAAAACTACTCTAGTAACTGCGAATTAAATGGTCTCGGTGGTCTAATGGCTTAGGACGCTCGTACGGAATACAAGAAATCCAGGTTCAAGTCCTGGCTGAGGTAATATTTTCCGCTAATATTTAAAATAAATTTATTAACAGTTTCAACATATTAACATCTTTATAATATGATGCTTGATGGTAGCATCAAATTATTAAATTGCTTGTCAATATTGCTTGTCATAATATTATTCAATTGCTTGTCATAAATTTGATAGTTTTAGATAAAAGCATAATCAAGAGATCTACTTTAAATATGCTTCAGACAACTAGTTGCCTAAATTGTACCAATTGTATGATTATTTATTTTATGTAGATACACACGCACATTACACAATTGTTACATGAGTTACATTAATACGTTCAATAAAAGGAGTATCAAAAAACCGTTTTTAGGCCGCATATGAATTTGGTATATTAGATCAATTTGATTTTTTAGATGGATCTCACGTTTTACTAAAACTGTTTTGCGTAATGACAAATAGTTCTTTTCAAATATTATATTGTTTTAAAATTGATTCTTCCATGTTTTAGACTATGTTCTTATTGTAACTAACAATAAGTTTTGACATTATTTCTGAGTCCTAATAATTCAATTTCTTAAAATTTTCACACAAGTGAATTAAAAAATGAGAGCTCGAGAATGATCATCCACTTAAGTGCCATTACAATTAAATTCTGAATATGGTACAAATGTTTTTTGCCTACCAATTTATATAGTAAAGGAGTGCTGTAGTAAAGGATCCAGCAGTAAAGAAGAAAGAGTTTATTATCGCGGGTTTTAGATCATTTTAAATAATTTTAAATAATTTATCGTTTTTAAACACATTTTAGTCCTATATTAGATTGTTTTTTACAGCGTGATGTACATAAATTGAATATACAAGTGAAATAAATGGAAAACTGTTTATACAATGTATATAAAAATAAAATATGTAATAAACTTTAAATATACTTTAAAAATTAAGTGATTTATAGTATATAGATACAATTGCGCATGAAAATTGTAAATAATAATCATGATTTAAATATTTGTTTTTAGAAAAAATATATTATTAAGTAATACGTTTTTCACATATAAACTAGAAAACTCTGATCAAAAAGTTACCCATTTGATTTTGGACTTATGTTGAAAAAATTTATTAATGGTAATTTATTTATTATTTTAGGATAATTATTTATTTACTATTTTATGATTGCATAATAATTTATACGTGATTTATACGAAATAAGCTAAATGTGATAGTCTAATTATGGTATTGGTATATATCAAATATGTTCCAATTTTATTATTATTTTAAAAAGATTATGTTTTGAATATAATTAAACAAATATATTATTTTCTTTATTATTCTAATAAAAATTTTAAGTAGTCGATGATTTGTCAATACTTAAAGATGATACAAATGCAAAAATAAATTTAGAATAATATTGTTAGATTACACTGTAACTGAATTATTGTAGTTATTAAAATATTATTAAAATATTATATGATATTGTACTATTTAAAACAGAAATTAACCAAGTGCAGAATAATTTTATAAATGAAAAAGTAATATTTAATTAATTAAATATTATTTTATTGAATAAAAAGAGATACAGAAATAATTAATGACCAATATACCTAATTGTTATATAAATAAATCACATATTTAATATATTTAATGTGAAAATGTATTATTTTTTTTAATATTTATTATTTTTTATCCTACAAAATATAATTTGATGAACTCTTTATCCAAAGATATAATTCAAATTTTAAATAAGAACCTATCTTTGGATAAAGCGGAATGTAGTGCTTAAATGCATATCCCTTGAGTGAATTTATGTACACTTTGATTCTGCATATCGCGTACCGAAATGTTTTTCCATACTTAAAATCCATTCATGAGCAAAACCAGAAATCAGGATAATGATATCACTTATTATACATTGTATAAATAATTTGTCTCAGTAGTCTAACTGTGAGGACACTCGCTCGGCAAGCGAGAGATTCGAATTTGATTCTCAACCAAGATAATCTTAATATGGTAAATGAAAAATGAACATGTTAATTCGACGTCAATTTGATTTAATTAACGATTATTTTTCACTAGGTAATATGTTTTGCAATAAATTATTTGCAATTTTTTAATTTCATCAACATATGACTATTAATATTACTATATATGTTGATGTGTTAACGATTTGTATGCTGCTGTTTTCCCTTCTTCAAAAATAGATCAGTTTTTGGAGTGCTTTAATTCTTTTCATACTCGTCTTCAATTTACTAGAAATAAGTCATGACTCACTAAACTGTTTAAATGTTTCAATCATGACTATTGGTCCAACTAAATTTTGATTGGTATCATAAACCGACTTTTTCGGGGAAATTTTTTTTCAAATCATTCTCTCTCACAAAAAAGAGAAATAATCATTAGTTTAGTAGATAGATCTTTTTTTTCAAATTCAAAACATCATACTAAAAATTTAACAATCGTAATCAAAATATTATTACTTAATGATTACTCTTTTAAATTTATTTCTGAAATACTAAACAACAGAATCAAATGCATTTTAAGAAGAAGGACAGTATCGCATAATGATTTAGAGGAGAAGAACGAATCATCAGTGTCCCCATCGTGATTCATAGTTCTTTTAATTTCACCATTGACGGATAAATTAAAAAAATTTAATAAAGATGACATCAAGGTTTCTTTGTATAGTACGAATAAATAATTAAGAATATATAATTAAGAAAATATATTAAAGTACATAAAGACCTTCGACATTATTTTTTTAAAAATAATGTTGTCTATAAGATCGATTGAGTTGAATGTGATGCAACATATGTAGGACAGACTGGTAGAAAAGATAAGAATTAATGAACACGAAAATTACATCCGGTAGAACACATCTACTCGATCAGTGATAACTTATTATAATACAGCATAGGTTGCAGCACAGACATAACTTTGATTGGGACAATATTAAAATTTTAGACGAAAAACTTTGTTATAATAAGCGTTATAATAATCTCCGAAATGTTGAACATTAAAAAAACAAAAAAAAAACAGTCTAAACCTAAACAGATACCAAAGGTCTACATAAAGCTTACATATCATTAATAAACAAAATCTGATATTGCAATATCAAGATTATTCTATTATTCATCAGTCAATGTTTGTCTGTCGTGATGGGGGGGGGGGG
>NW_017304239.1:338328-343501 GCF_001594115.1 Trachymyrmex septentrionalis | reverse complement strand
GGTGGTGGGGGGGGGGGGGTAATATATATGTTTACTAAGTGTCTCATTTTTAATATCTTTTTATACAACATTTATTATCTACAATATATATCTTTAATTTTATATTGTGACTAATTATTTAGACTAACACATTGACGCTTAATAATTTAGAAATTGATGAGCATCTTCTCGACATGCGAAATTTTATTTTATTACTAGCTAGGTGAATTGTTTTGATCAGAGTGACGATTTTACTTCAATTTTTTATTATTCTCTTAATTTATTTCCAACTTGTTACCAGAACACCGAAAAATTTCAAACATCCGGTCGTCCAGCCGTTTGCGAGTGATTTTCGTTTTTCAGCAAAGCATCTCACTGATCATTATTACTATGTATATAATTTTGTCTATCTATTTGATTGCTCTCATCCAATGTAACATTTCCTGTATATATATTTGAAGAAGACTCGATTGTGAGATCAAAATATGTTATATTATTAATCAATTATAGAATATTATATTATACATACTATTTTTTGATTTTTTATGTTTTAAAATAGTTCTTTATATTTGATATACTGATGACATTCTTATGTGTCCTTCATTCTCTCGTTATTATTAATATTCTTGTTAAAGAATATGCTTATTAGCATAAAAAAATTATTAAATTGCTTGTATAATTTAATAAGTAATATCATTATTCTGGTTTTGCTTCTCACATTAATGCCAAAAAAAATTTCGACATATGCAAATCAGAATACAAATTCACACAAGATTTATTAGCATTAAGATCCGCTTTGACTGCGCGAATATAGTCTTATTTATCTTTAGAAATTGATTTATTTATATTGATCCAACTTTATATTGTTCAAAGCAGGGTTGTAACGCGTTACTTGTAACGTTGTTACTATTACAAGTTACTTTTTTCGGTAACGATTGGGTAACGAAGTTACATTTTCTTCTGAATAACGTTCATGATAACGCAGTTACATTTTTGGGATAATGGTAACAATTTCAGTAGTTATTTTTATTGTTACTTTATTTTTATTTACGTTTCTATTTCTATTTAAAAGTTTTAATCGTAACTAGAGGGCATACATGTATATATATTTCAGTTTTTGAGTTTTATTCCTCTATAATTAAAAAATAGAATTCTGATATCTTTCCTGTAATTACTGCAAGAATTTGCATATAATAGTTTTTTATTGGCAGAACTAATGCGCATTCAGTGCACTATAATATTAGTGTTAAGAAAAAAAAAAGACGAAAATATAACAACTCATTATATTTTGAGTGACGGTAACGAATTATTTTTGCAATAACGAGTAATGATAATAAGTTACTTTTTAGGAAACAGTAACGAGTTAGTTTTATGAGGTAACGTTAACAACCCTGATTTAAAGATAAAATCTCTATATTCCGAAATAAAAATTCTTGTAATTTTAACGAAGCACATTAATGCATAAGAACAACAAGATCTGCAAAGAGCATAAATCCGAAGAGCCCTTAAATGTTTTTGAGTCGATTGATTCTCATATAGCATCAAAATTTTTCAGAAATATATCAGAAATATTTCAATTAAAAAATGAAACATTTCATAAAAATTGCGAAATGTGTCTGCAATATTTCTTGACAGCTCTGAAATAATAATATGTCCGCGATTCTTGTACATGAAACTTTATTGAAAGATTGCTGAAATATTACAGAAAAAAATTTGCAATCTTTTTGAATTATTACCAAAAAAAAATTCCAACAATAGCTAGTACTTAAAAAATGATATTTAAATATTATTTCTAAAATATTTAAAATTTATTAATATTTTTAATTTATATACTATAAAACTTATTAAAATAAAAAACTTAAAAATTTCTTAAAAATGGTAACTATTTTGATTAATTGATCACATTATATGTGTATGCACATACGTAATTACTATTAAAAAGTCATTTACACCTGCATACAATATCATTACTCTCTCATATATAAAAGTTTTTCGCACTTCTCCATTATATTTACAACTTTAATCGGTGGCTACTCTGTACAAAGCGTACATCGCAATGAAAGTTGGAGTTTTTTGCTTGACACTAGTGTTAACACATCTTAGAAGACATCTGATAACATCTAATACGTGCCGTATTCGTCTTATTAATGCAACGTGAGTTACGTGAGTATGGTAACAGTCATGTGCTTATCAGGCGTGAAGCGCTTGCACACAAGAAAATTTCGCTAGTGACATCTTACATTTTTTTGCCATTTACTTAAGAACTCACTCTTACGATAATCGCATCTAATATCGATCTCGACTTATAGGACTTTGCTCACCGATCTCTTGTCCATCATTCACATTAATGCTGCAGTTGCTGACGTATTACGAGGAAAAAGTTTGCACATCATAGTTCTGTTTCATAGACAATTATCTGTTTGAAATATCAAGACAAAAGTGCATACGCATATTTCCATTATTAACTTATGTAAGTAACATTACCTTTCATCTCATCCTTTTTTAAGTTAGGACTAATTGTCTCTTTGTTAATTATGCATTGGGTATATAAGGTGATATATATTGAGCCCAATGTGAACCTCTTAAGCTTTAAGAAATTTTTTAATTTTGTGCTGAGGTCGAAATTAAAAATTAATGATTACATTTAAAAGAGAGGGAACATTTCTCAACACTGAAAAACAGAGAATCATAATCATGTATTTATACAAATACAGTAAAGATTTAAAAAAAAGGTAGCATTTGTGGCAAAATGTGTACTCAATGTAAGCCGGGCATATATTTAGTATGTCTTTCCTTTTTTATTAAAAATATTAAAAATATGGAAGAGGTAAAGTGATATAACGTTATTTTTATAAGTTTATAATTTTATTGCATAAATATCCCATGTAGAAAATTGTTGCTTAAAGAAGAATTTGATTAGTATGCCCTAAAGTTAATTGAGCCCTATTATTATTTAGATAATTGGACTCTATATGTAACAAATTGTTTATCAGGATTCTATAAGATAAATTCAGGGCTCTATAAGGAAAAATTATCAGGACCTTACAAGGAAAAATTATCAGGAGCCATATAAGGACAAATTATTAGAGCCCTATAAGGAAAAACCATCAGGGTCGTGTAAGCAAAACTTATCAGGGTTCTGTAAGAAAAAATTATCAGGAGCTTATGAGAAAATATTATGGGAATTAATTTTAAGATATTTTGAAACGATTACCCATCCGAATGCGCATCATCATTCGTGTTGCTTGACTTCTGTAATCGTATGAAAACTGCTACTTCGATGATCCGAACATTGTTAATGAATGTATAGATATATCTGTCAATACAATCCTGATAGAAATTTGTGCAATTTAATTGAACATCCAATCAGTTACTATTACTTATTATAGAATACTATATATTAATTTCTCTTCAATACTATATATTAATTCCTCTTATACGAAAATAATGCAACTAAACCAAATTAATTAAATAATTATTCAATTTAATATTCTCAACGCCAATAATCAAAATTATGTTCAGTAGACGCATTTTTATACAAAATGAAAAAATTTGGCAGAAAAAAAGATTGCTGTACCCTGCAAAATATTTAACTTAACTTAAAGTTAACAACTGTTTATAAGTTAGGAAATCTGTCACATATACCGCTTGGCATCTTTAATAAATCCTTTCTAAGCTCATATAAGTTAGCCCTAATAAATAAATATTTATAAAGTTGATGCATTCCTATCAAATCCCGATGAGGGCCTTATTAGATATAAATAAGGAAGTTTTACTCTTATGACATCCCTAATAAATTATGATCCGGTCATTAAGAAAGAGAAGTTAACACAAATATTCAACGTTTAAGCTGCTAAATAATTTTTTTAAATTATTCGTACATCAGTATCACGTGTAGAAAATTGTTAGGGATAATCCTATGTAACATGAGGCCCTGATTATTATTTATTAAGGATGCCATAAGAAAAATTTCCTTATTTTAATCTACAATTTTTTACAGCTATCTCTAACAATTTTCTACACGGGACATTGATGTATAAATATTTTAAAAAAGTTATTTAAACGTTATAGCAAGTTAAACGTTGAATACTTGCGTTAACTTCTCTTTCATGGAACTATACTTATGGGTCTACTCGCATTTCGGAAAAGTAGAAGGCCCTTTATCATTTTTACTTAATTCCACACAATCTTTATAAACGGATTTTGTAACAAATGTTATACTTACGCACGTGCTCTGATATAACCCACATTGGTATTATCATACAGAGAGTTCCTTTTTTTTAATTATGAACAAATTGTTGTGACAAAAATATAAACTAAATATAGTGCTATAAAGTATAAATATACAATAACATAAATTACGGAAATTAATCCTTAAAAACATTTTGGGATATGGCATACTCAGGTGTTTTTATTTCTAAGATTAGAACTTTTTTGTTTTTAAAAGCTGGCTACATTTTGGGTCTCGGGTTAGAAAATAAACTTTATGGTTTTATCTTTATATTCCATAAAACTTTAGATATGTTGCAATGAGGATTTCAGAAAATATCAGGCATTGAAAATTGCCATGAGTATCATGTGTGTGCACACACACACGTGTATGCGCGTGCATATGCGTGCGTGTGCGTGTGCATATGCGTGCGTGCGCGCGCGCGCGTGTGTGTGTGTGTGTGTGTGTGTGTGTGCAAATTTAAGTTCCAAATTGGTGCAGGAATTGGGAAGAATCATACACGACGATTTATCGCAATAAAAAGATTTTAATTGCTTAGCCTAATAACATACTCTTAAGAAATAATTTCTTTATGTGATCGCTTCAAAGTAATAAAAGTATTATCTCAGTAAATGAAATATAATTATTGAATGAACAGAAACTGGATTAAATATACAAAATGAAAAAAATCAAGAAAAGTCAAAAAATTTGTTAGAATACTGAAAATGACTGAATAAAAGATCGAAATTTATTATCATTAGTTTTACAAAAACAATAGGCAACAGTTATTATTAATGTACGTTACAATTCTTCTTTATTTTTTACCTGTACATTTATTTCCGACGTTTCGACTGCTTTCTTCAGCCATCTTCATGGTGGCAACATTCAGCATAATATTCCAAAATTTAACTGTAATTATTATGAATGTAGGCGCAATTAGTCAACCTCGAGTTTGTAATAAATTGAATGGCTTCAAAAGTATTA
>NW_017304239.1:318362-338228 GCF_001594115.1 Trachymyrmex septentrionalis | reverse complement strand
AAAAATTATTAATAAAAAAAAATTTTTTTTTATTATAGTTATAAATTATTATTAATGCTATTTAATTTTTATTCTGAAAAATTTTTTTTTCTTACAATTCCGGCAATATTTGCTTTGAAAAAGAAAAACCAATTTTTTTCTAAATGGTGTTTTATCCATTAAAAGTACATACATATGCATATATAACAAAAGATATGTCGCTTATTTTTTATTTTTAGAAAAACATACTAAAGCCTTATTAAAATCGAAAGAGGACAGTTAGATTCTTTTCCTCTAACAAAAACTTGTAAGCTTGATTTAATCGAAAAATCATTATTCAATTCTTGTAAAAAGAATTAATTTTTAGCCAAAATGAATTCTTTTAAATCCCATTTAAAGATTCTTGCTTGTCCTATTATATTTTATTTACTGGGATACAAGCAACAAATCGCACAAAATTCCAATAGTATTTTTATAATATTTTTATAATAACACTTCAGTTATATTTTTGCAAGATTCACATTACATGCATGCAAAATTCACGTAATCAGCGCGCAAGATTCATGTAACTGTAGTAACATGTGTATAAGAATCAAGAAACATACTTATAAGATTCATGTAACATGGGTATAAGATTCATGTAAGATTCTTGACTTATAGATATCATATTCGATATATTCTTATACGATCTTGTATGTTTCTGTCCGAAATTTATATGTAAAAATTTTCTTAAAAGGTCTCACAAGAATTTTGCTTATAAGTGTAGAAAAATGAGCTCGTGTATATGCAATGTATATAATATAATTAATAAGTCAAGGCTTTTATAAACGAGTTCAATTATAATCATTTATAAAATAAAAATCATTTTTTAATTAAAATAGTACAATGCTATAAAGTTTTCCAAACGTTTCGACATACAAAGTCTTCCTCAGTGAAATATATAACAACATTTTTAAATAATCCCCCTCACAAAGTCAACGAATTTACAATAATAAAAATTATCGTCCTAGGCTAATCTTATATATTATACTTATTTCTTCATTTAGATATAAAATAAATAACAAATCAAAGGACTCTTTCTATACAAAACAAATAATAATAAATAACGGGCAAAGTAAAAGTCGACACATTTCTTTGAAATTAACAAAAGAATATATTACAATTAACAGAGGTAAAATTACATAAAGCAAAAATAAAATCAAAATTAAGAAAATAATTACGCGCAAAAATAATCCGCGTTTGCAATTTACTTCAGAAGTGGAGGGTGATGAAATTAATTTTCTGGATGTTACTATATCTATTAATGAGAACAGGTTTGGTTTTGATTGGTACCGTAAGCCGACCTTTTCAGAGAGGTTTTTGAATTTCAATTCTAATCATCCCATGGCACAAAAGAGAGGGACGATTCTTTCGCTGATTGACAGAGACATTTTTTGTTATCGGACTTTAGGTTTCATACACAGAATTTGACGTTTATTATCAATATTTTATTAGACAATGATTATCCACTAACCTTCATTTTGGAACCACAATCAATCAACGTATAAAAAATTTAATTAGAAATAGACACATAACACATAGAGTTTTGACTGACAATGTCGGGGCGAATGAATCTGTTTCTTGGCTTACGGTACCATTTATCCCTCTCCACACGGAAAAGTTCAAACGTTTCAATAAAAACGACATCAGGGTATCTTTCCGTAGTCCCAATAAATTGAGCAAATACATTAAAGTACAGAAAGATATTTGTCCACATACATCGAAGAGCAATGTGGTCTACAAGATTTCGTGTAATAATTGTGATGCTTCATAGGACAGACGAGTAGAAAATTAAAAACTAGGATTGCTGAACATCGCAATCACATTAGATACAACGTTCTGTCATAACGGAGCATAGGAGATAGCTTGATCACGAATTCCAATGGGATGAAGTTGTAATTTTAGACGAAGAGCCTTGCTATCGGAGACGTTTGGTTTCCGAGATGCTTAATATCAGGAAGCAGAAGAATGGTCTCAATTTACAAACTGACACCAATGGCCTTCACAAGACTTATATTCCCATCATAAATAAAGTTTAACTTTCTGATACTAACAGTCCGTCTCCTTTCTCAGTCTGTGTTGATCCGCACTACTGAACGTACATAATAATCGACACGTAATGTCTGTCTTACACATCTGCATTCCTTCTTTCTTTATATGTACATTCCAAAAGACTTTTGTTCCTTTTTGGACACGCTTGTTTGAATTTTTTACACATGATTTCTGGTGAGTTTTTATTATTTTTTATTAGATTACCGGTATGTTAATTAATTTATTTACGCGTAGATCTTTTTGTGGTAAGTTTTTAATTTATCTTTTTTATCAAAAGAGTTTTGCCAAGATATTTTTAATACATTTGACTGTTCAATCGTATGGAAATAATGTCGAACTGTACATCAAGGCTCATCCGAACTGTGAATGTTTTGAATATGCGATTATTTGCAATAATTGATTTTATTTTACGATTTTTTTCCTTATGTTAATGTCTGAAGAGGGCTCAATCCGGTAGCCGAAACTTGTAACTTATAATTATTTTCTTAATTTTGATTTTATTTTTGTTTTATGTAATTTTACCTCTGTTAATTGTAATATATTCTTTTGTTAATTTCAAAGAAATGTGTCAACTCTTACTTTGCCCGTTATTTATTATTATTTGTTTTAGATATAAAAGTTATGCGTTTCGCGGGTTTCCTCCGTGTCCAGATCCATTCTTGCAATGTCAACATTTCGTGAACTTTGCACTTCATCAAGTATCAGGCTGCTCCTCGCCCTAATTTATTGTTCGTATCTCAGTAAATAAAATGAAATGAGACAAGAAAGGAGTTGAATAAGATTTAAAAGAATTCATTTTGGCTAAAAATTAATTCTTTTTATTATTTTATAAATTGAATAACGGATTCTCGACTAAATCAAACTTAATTTAAGAAAGGAGCATAAAAAACCTACGCTAGTTATTATAGCGAAATTATAATATAGGTTTTGACTTTCTATTCAGTTATCTTTAGTATTCTAACAAATTCTTAAATTTTTTCTTAATTCTTTTTTATTTTATATATTCAATCAAGTTTCTATTTATTTCATTTCATTTCATTTACTGGGATAATTTATTGGGATATATCTTTATTACTTTGGAGCGATCATGTAAAAAAATTATTTCTTAAGAGTATCTTATTAGGCTAAATTAGCAATTAAGATCTTTTCATTGCGATATAAATCGTGGTGTACGATTCATGCCAGATTCCTGCATCAACTTGAAAAATAAATTATTTCGTAATTATATGTTTTTTAAGACTTATACATGATCTTTCACGTAACATTTAGGAATCATACATAATTAACCTTTCGTTGATATACTGGGTGTGAACTCACAAAATTATTTTTACTCTCTAAAACTCAATTTCCTTTTATTTTGAAGAACAAAAATACTTGTACAATGTTTATAAAAAAAATCTCTGTTTTTTTAATTCCCAAAATACCCTATATTCAATATATCCAAATTAAATACCCTTTAAAAAGATTTGTTTTGAAAATGATTCACATTAAGAGGCAAATTAACAAAATTAATAAGCAGAGCGACACGGAAAAATGAAGACCAGACGTTTACTTCTCGATAATGAATTCTCATCTCTTCTTAAAATCATTTTTATCCTCTCCTAAATTTTCATTGTTTATCAGAATATATAAGTAAGACTTTTTTGAGCATACTAACGGGCAATTTTAATAGTAATAATTTTAGAATATCCCCATTCTCTCGATTCAAGACTTGGCCATCTCGGGTAATTGGATCCTGGACGCAGGTATAAACAATTGTACATAAATTTAACAAAGATTAGAATAAAAATTAGTAATTAGTACGTTTAATAAAATAGAATCTGGAAATTGTGCGTACTTCAAATCAGATATTACTAATTTTTATAATACAACAAGTGAGGTTGAGAAATTGTCACAAGAAATTGACGTGAATAGAATAAAAAAATTTTCTCGTTGAAATAAAATTATTATTACACAATGTCATAGCTTATTTCAAGCTATAATTTAATTAACTTTAAATTAAAATAATAAACACATATGTTGATTATATTAATTTAAAGTTAATTTAATTATAGCTCGAAATAAGTCATGACATTGTGTAATCTTTAAGAAACTGTACGAGCATTTTTACTCTAAAATTATTATTAATAATGGATGTTTTGGGAGTAATTAGATCTTCAAATAAATTAGAATCTGAAAATGCTGCATCTAGCTTAACACAATGATCATTAATTTTTATAAAACAACAATCGAAGTTCAAGAAATTGACGTAGATGTAATAAAGAAAAATTCTCGTCAAAATAAATTTATCATCAATAACGAGCGTTGCAATCAACAAATTTTATAACTATTAACATAACATAACTAAGTCAATTAACATTTAACTTAGTTTCGACCAGTTTTATGTATGACTGCGCGATTTTTTTGTGTAAACAATTATTTTTAATTTTTATTTTTCTATTTTATATTGCTTGTTTATATACTGAAGAAGATTTAGGCTGAGACATTTATATTATCTATACGATATTCTTTAAGAATAAAATTTAATTTTGTTACCCTGCGCTAGTGGTGTATACTCTTTAATTTTACATAATTACTAAATTTATTTGCATCGCAATCCAACAAATTCGTGTAAGTGCTATTGTAGGAACACATTGGAGCATATTAGAGCATGCGACGCGAATAAACCTAATATTATGATGAAATAATTTAAACTTTATGAAAATTAATAAAAATAAATTGTAAATATATTGAGAAATAAAGAAAAAATATAGAAAAATTAGAAAAAATATTAAATTAACTTAAAAATGTATATCTATATAAAGAAATATTTTATAACTATATATCTATGAAAATGTTATGAGAAAGCTAAGAAATATAAAAAAAATTTATGTACATAATATATGTCCAAAAAATAAGTTTAAAATACAATAAATAAAAAGAAATCCTTTTTGCTCGATTTTCTATGTTATTTTTTTACTTTTTTACTTTATCACTTTTTCACAAAAATTTTTCACAAAAAAGACCAATCTCTCGAGATTTCTCACAAATCCATTTTTACCAAATGGACAATACACGTAATACTTTCCTGTAAATTTCTACTCTGAACCATGTATGCTTGAAAAACAAATGTTTAAGTGGAACATTGAAATGCTTATTTAAATAGAGAGAAAAAGAGAGAGAACAATAAAAAAGGGAGAAAAAGAGAAGGGACAACTTACTTATTTCACGCATGCGCACTCCATTTTAACCAACATAAAATCAGAAGAGTTGCGCTACTGTATATATTGTGACAATGTGTACGCCTCTCGTTGTAAAGAAGTAATTACCGCAGAGGCCCGAATGTGGCTAGCTCTGCTTCGCGAAGGCCCGGTAACGAACTCTTTTGCGAGGAAATGCAAAGGCTCGAGGGTAAACTCGCTTGGGATAACGTGAAGACCCGAGGGACTCACTTCACAAGGATATGTCTAATATATACATGTCTAATGTATACTAGAATAGAGGCCCTTATCAAGCTTGCTCTAACTCTAGTGAGAAGATATTGAAGACCTCCTGCAGAGCTCTACTATGAATGGTGAATCATTTTTGCGCGCGGGTTGCTGTTATGCCGCGTGGCCTTCTCGTGGCGGCGGTCGAAACTCGCGCCAGGCGGGCGCTTATGGTCAGCGTTAAGCCGGGCAGAGACACCGGGCGAGAGACTCAGGGGCGGCGTGGATTGCGCGCTCCGGCGACTCAATTAGTGGTGTTTTTAAGCCGCCACAATATATAAATCGTCGTATATGATTAATTTCAGATTCCTAAAATCATAAAATATTACTGGTGAAATTCATATACAAATTATAAGATTTTTGTGATCATGTATGTTTATTTAGTAATTTTGATCACATACAGCTCTTTTAAGATCTAGTACAAAAAACTTACAAGAATTTTAAACAGGGTACTTACTTACTGAATATTACATCACAACCATACATTGCAATTGTAAAATTCTCGAACATGATTGGTTTATACATTTAGATCCAGTGAGGAACTAAGGGCAATATCAATGATATTAATTTTATAAAGTTGCAAAACTGCTTTTTCTGCTGAATGCAGCCAATATGATTTATAAATAGATGCAATCGTGTCGTACGCCTGCTCGAATTACTACTATCATCTGTTTAATTAATCATGTAATTACACTCTGTGACGTGACGTTTTCCATCCGTCACAAAGGTCGTCAGACCTGACCAAATAGCGCAGCTCTGGCATCGTGGGTTCCACTTTTTTATAGAGCGGATGTATTTGCGCACTCTTGTAGCGTTATTTCATCTATTTTGCGTTTGTTTTGTTTGTGCCACCCGCAGATTGTCTGCATCGGTTTGTCGTTCTTTCGTCGCTCTAGCGTACCGCGAATTTTACAGAATAATTGGCAACTCTCTCTTGCGATCTTGTGAATTTTGTGTCATCTCACCGGACCCTAGATGAAGAGAGAAAATGACCAGGACTGAGGGTCAGAAAAAGAGCAATTGAGGACGGATTGGCCGGGGCGCCCAGGATCTTACAGGACGGGACGCAAGTGATATCGTTCTACATTTCGATATTTTTGCTTTGGTCCGAAACTTGTTCTATCACACTATATTACAGGCGCATGGCACAGAGATCGCGAGGGCAGCAGCTGGGAATGGCCACTCTACGCCCAAGTGTCGGCGAGACCCCATGAAGCTTCTAGAGACCTCCTTTGCAAAGTCGGAACCAAGGTCAGAAACGGAGGTATCGGATATTGGGACGCCGAGATGCGAGTCTCCCGCAAAACAAAGATCAGGGTGATCTCCTAAGTGGCCAAGAGAACCCTGCGACCCAGTTGAATTTCGCGCACCAGGACACAGGATACATGGACAACACGGCTCACGCGAGTCGCAGAGCTGCAGAGCCGCGCACCAAATTAAACGCGATAAGGCCCTTGTGAAAATAGTGATCACTGCGTGCTTCCGGAAGGATCAACGTCCGGCACTTGCTGTGACGAGCGAGCGAGTAGCACTAAGGAAGGACATAGGACGAAAAAGAGCCAAATTAACGAGCCGAAGGCCGAAGAAGAGGACTATTGGTGTAAGACGAGCGTCACGCAATTGTAAGGTCGCCAATTTTCGTGTCCGGGAGGCGCGTGCAGTTATCGTTGTCGGGTCTCGTATGTGAAACGCATGCAAAGTTGCTATGCATCAGGTTTTTCGGTAATTGTGTTTAAGCACGCCGCCTCCTACGAGATTTTTGGTAGAGTCATTTGCTGCGTCCGCCTAAGTCACAGCCTAGTCATTTTTGTTAAGTCTTGTCGCGTATTAATTTGTCTCGGAACTCTATATCGTGGTGTCTACGTCCTTTATCTCTTTCTGACATTCTGTAAGATGGTTCGAGATCCTTGTGAACGAGCACGAGGTCACGCCGTGTTTGTAATAGCATTGTAACCGTTTTCTATCTCGGCGTCGAGCTATTGTTTGTGCGATTTGCGAGAAGTATTCTTATGTGGCGTGAGCTCGTGCCGTCAAGAATTAGTGTAATTAATACGCACCGCGTAGAACGTATCGGGGCACGTGCGAAGCAAAAATAACGCATTTTGATCATATGCTGTCGTGACCTTGCCGACAAGTACGAACGAGAGTCGGAGATTAGTAAAATATATTTGTTACTTTTTATTATTACTAATTATTGTGTGGTTTATTGCCGTCGCCCTACTTGTTTCTCCAAACGATTTTATCCTCGTCCATGAACCGCCCCCTCCCGCCATTTCTGAGGCTGAGCTGCCAGTTATGAGAGTCGTCGACGTTTGCAGTTCTGTAAAATATCGCGTGGAGAATATCCCAAATAAAAGAGTGGCACGCTCGTGCATGGAGCCCAACTATCGGTTTTGAGATCTTATGTGGCCCTCAGGAGTGATTGCGTAAAGATACATTTTGTCGCGTTTTTTTTAAAGTCAAACGAATCCTAATTGCAAAAGAAAGAAATCCTACTAGTAGAGAAAGTATCAGTTGCAAACGCGCGACGAAGTTACGCCACGCTCGTGAGTGCGGTTGCATTATAATACATATAAACAGCAAGTGGCCCACTTTGGAAAATGATCCAAATTGAGACCTTAAGGGGATGCCGGAGTGGCGGCCGAACTTAATCGAGATCAGTAACATAGATTTTGTATCGTTATTTCGCTTACGCCCTCTGAAAGTTCAGGCTCTCATGTACTCTGAGTACTGTGAGCACTCACGTTTCCGGCTGTTTCCAGCCGCGCGCCGTTCTATTGGATACTTTCCAGTCGCTCGGTTTGCTTACATGTAGTGTGTGAATATTTAGACAGAACCCAGTCTAAAATATGATTGCGTCCTAAGTCACACTGTCAGCACTAAAAATCTGTAATATAATATATCTGTAATATAATATATGTAACATAAAATACAGATTATATTGACAGTATACACAGTCGTAGTAGCACTTTCCGTTATGATTTAATGCCATTTTAGGTTACATAATGTGTCAAAATGTATCATGAATATTGTACATATAAGTGTAACTACTGCACCTTTTTTTGCTGCAGAGATAAGTCTATTGATATTGTCAGTACTGAAAATCTATAATAGACGTAATGTAAACTATGAATTTTTAGTACTGACAGTGTATGTATATCGACAGCCATAGTAGTATTTTCCCCTATGTTCAATGTAACTTTAGATCAGAACGTAACATGTATTGTCAATACATAAATACATATATTGCACATACTTCTAACTACGTGTGTAGCTATTCCACCCTGTATTGAAAATTCTTACAAGAAAAATTCTTGTGAGAGCTTTCAAAAGAATTTTCACATACAGGGTGGGGCAAAAGTCCCGCTACCATTTTGATTGCCTATAACTTTGTTCAAAGAAAAGATAAGTCAGTTTGGTTTTCATACAATGTTTATTTGGTCTTTACATTTTTTTTGCGTTATGATTAGAAAAGAATATCGGCTAAATGGTGACCGCGATTCGCTATGCGACTTTCGGCTCTTTTTAAGACATTTTTCATGACATCGTGCAACATCTCAGGCTGAATTTCTTCAATTGCGTGACGAATATTGTCTTTAAGATGTTGAATCGTTTGGGGCTTATTCACATAAACTTTTGATTTTAAAAAACCCCATAAGAAAAAGTCTGGTGCTGTTAAATCCGGAGATCTGGCTGGCCATGCTAAATCGCCATTTCGCGAAATTAGTCTTCGTGGAAAAACGTCATTCAATAATTGAATTGTTGAACGGGCTGTGTGTGCTGTGGCCCCATCTTGTTGAAACCACATGTCCTGTAGTCCTTGCTCTTCCATTTCAGGCACAAGAAAATGTCGAATCATGTCTTGGTATCGTTCAGCAGTAACAGTAACTGCAACACCTTGGTCATTTTCAAAAAAATAGGGACCGATTATGTTTCCAGCATGAATACCACACCATACAGTTGTTTTTAGTGGATGCAATGATGTTTCATGAATTAATTGAGGATTCTGTGTTCCTCAAAACCGACTGTTCTGTTTATTGACATGGCCACTAAGAAGAAAATGGGCTTCATCGCTCATTATCAATTTAGACGAAAAATCTTCAATTTCACCAGACAGCCTTAGGATTGCATTACTGTACTCAACTCGTTGATCATGATCTCTCGGTAGTAATGTTTGGACTAATTGAATTTTATACGGGAACATTTTCAAATCAGTTTTCAAAATTCGCCTTAAACTGCGTGCAGAAATGTGTAACTGGGAACCACGTCGCCGAATTGATGTTTCTGGAGACTCTTCAACACTATCGCGCACCACAGCCACATTTTCAGCGTTTCGAGACGTCCGTTGTCTTCCAGAACGAGGTCTGTCTGCTGTCGTACCGTACTGTCGAAAATTCGCATGTAAACGATAAATTGTGGTTTTGTGAGGCACTGGACGATTACGATATTTCTGACGCAATTTCCGCTGAGTGGCAATAATGGAACGATTATTTTCAATAAATATTGTCACTATTTCTGCTCGTTCTTGTGGCGTATATTTATCCATTATAAAATTTGGACGTCTACACAACACAACGGTTAAAGCTAAACTGAGCTATACGTCACATAACCAAGATGGCGCGCAATCAAAATGGTAGCGGGACTTTTGCCCCACCCTGTACAAATTTCGGATAGGAATATACAAAATCGTATAAAAATATACCGCAGTATGTAGATAAATCAAGAATCTTGCATGAATTTTTCATGCATGTTACATGAATCTTATACACATATCACATAAATCTTGCGCGCAAGAATGCATTACATGAATTATTCGTTCATAACGTGAATTTTGTAAAAGTATAACTGCAGTTATTATGAAAATATTACAAGAATATTATTCAAATTTTGTGTGATTTATTATTCGCCCCCAGTAATCCATCCCAGTAAATAAAATGGAATGAGACAAGAAAGGAGTTGAATAAGATTTAAAAGAATTCATTTTGACCAAAAATTAATTCTTTTTATTATTTTATAAATTGAATAATGGATTCTTGACTAAATCAAACTTAATTTAAGTTACGTCCTTAATTTGTTACGTCCAAACCCTTAAAACTAGATTAATGAGATAAGAAGGGGAAATGGAGAGGATGTGGAAGGATGGCTAGACTCAATCTCACAGGTATACGCTGAGAGGCGACGCACCTTTTCGGTCCCGGAATGCGGGTTAACGTCCCAAAAGAACGCTATGACACCTGTTCCTGAGGGACGATGCGAATGTCGGTCCTACTTTTTGGGTCAAGGAACTTAATCCTTTTGACCCGGGACTGGATCTCGTGCGATCTTAGGAATTAAAGAGAGGAATGAAGCGAGGGGTAACATAAAAAAAGGTGGAAAGCCAGCGATTTTCAATTACAATGAATTTACATTTATTTAAATTATGCTTACAGACATTACTAGATTTACATTAAGAGAGAGTGATTATGTGAAGATAAGTAAAAATATCATAATTATCTAGTGGCCGCGTTCGCAAGGTGTGTGTGTGCGTGTGTGTATGTTACGGGGAGGGCGGGTGTACGCTCGGAAGGAATAACAAACGACTTACTTTTTGATCCACGGGATCCCGGACTGACGTTACTCGACTAGCAGGCCCGCTGTCAACGCAAAGAGCCCCAAGAAAGTGGTCCAGTGATTGGTGGCTAAATGACACAAGGCGTATGACGGGTACTGAGATGCGCGACCAATAAAGTCGGAAAAGGTACTGCGAACTAGCGCGACGCGGACTGCCTTTCTTGAAACTGACGCGGATCGACTATGCTGACAATTCTGAGTACACTGACACTCTGTGCTTCCGCGGGGAAGCATCTATTTATATCCCGAAAAATGGGCGTAGTGCCCTTTATCTAGGATGCAATAGTTGGTTGCAATGTCTCGCGAGATATATGATTTTTATAGCGTCTTATCGTTGTTAATCTAAAGTGCATTATTAAAAGGATTTCTAGAAGAAATGATTTATGTTTTTCTCTAAAAGCCAAGATTGCTTCAGACGAATTTGTTATTTTCGCGGAAAATGTGGTTAGGTAAACACGTGGTTATCGTCCACAAGTAGTTTTATGTACAGGGCAAGCATCAGTTGCGAGTCCGACTTTAGATAACGTTACCGTAGAAAGTTATCTATGCGTTTTACGATTTTTTAAACGCGACGTGACGCCTGTTTTCCTAAGATGAAATTGTCATTCTGACGACAAAGCTTGGATTTTGTTATTGCGTGACTTCGATACATTTACGCATTCTTGTCACTTTTTTGAGTCCGCATTAAAATCGTTATTCCTTCCTGGTTGATTCACGTTTTACGAATTTCGCAGAGCCCGCCCTCTTTTTAGATCCATTAGACCGTTATCAGCGCGCTCCACTCGAATCTCATAGGCGCTGTCCGTAGTCGCAACGTGGAGCCAGCTCTTTCGAAAGAAAAGAATCGTAACGTCTATAAGACATAACATAAGAAAGGAGCATAAAAAGCCTATATCAGTTATTATAGCGAAATTATAATATATGTTTCGACCTTCTATTCGACCATCTATTCACCTTATCTTCAGTATTCTAACAAATTTTAAAATTTTTCTTAATTCTTTTTTATTTTATATATTCAATCAAGTTTCTGTTTATTTATTCCATTTCATTTATTGAGATAATTGACATTTTTATTACTTTGGAGCGATCATGTACAAAAATTATTTCTTATTAGGCTAAATCTTATTAGGCTAATCTAAATTAGTAATTAAAATTTTTTAATTATGATATAAATTGTCGTGTATGATTCATGCCAGACTTCTGCACCAACTTGAAAGATAAATTATTTCGTAACTATTATATTTGTTTTTTAAGACTGATAAGATTATATATGTTTTTTAAGACATGATTTTTCATGTAATACTTAGGTATTATACATAATTAATACCATATTCTTGGATCCTGTAAAGAAATTATTTTTTAAGAGTTTCTTATAAGATTAAGGAGATGCTAGAGTTGTCTATATTATCAATAAAACTATTCCAAATTTGGTAGTAGTGACATCTATCATTAATTTCTTGTTATATATCGTTGTGTCTCGCTCAAACGCATACATCTGTCCTTATTTTGTGAAGCCTGGTGAATGTTCTCTATGTGTAGTGACTTAGCTAGAAGAGAATCGTTGCGTAATGATTGATCTAGCTAGTTTTCATGTACATTCTCTGTTGACGAATAAAAGTTCTCTGTACCAATCTCGGTGTCTGCGCAAGTTATACCCTTCACTGGTGACCCCGACGTGATAAATCGGACCGTGCTACGGAGAATTAAGTGTGCTGGTCGGAATTTGTGGAAATTTCGGGCCTTGTCTCGTGCCCGCCGAGGCAATCGGGCAGACACGCAACAAGTCTTTCTGTTGCAACCGTCATTTTTGCATATCTGCCGGGAGGTTTAGACCCAGCCCAAGAATTCCACCCTGTCAGTAGGGTGTCGCGAGATTCGGAAATCAAGTTTTCTGGCCGCGTCCTTGTTTCCACAGGCGTTCGACCGCCTCACAAGGCCATTGTTCAATGCATCAGTCCAAACAAGCAGCTGTCACCGCCATTTGTCTTCAGATTAGTCTTCATCTCAGAGATTGACGTCTCAGACGATGGCGTACACTAATTCAAGGTTCGGTACACCGAGTCGTCTCTTGACTTTTAAAGCGTGATTGGATACTGCGTGCCGGTTCTTAGCGAGTAAGTAGTAGCGAGCGTAGTCTTCGTCAGGCATACGTGCCGTCGACGCTTATTGTGAGTTAATTCGGCGATTACAGCTACATTGTGTGGTAGCGAGTCACGCGTTTTTATTCTATCATGACCAAAGAAAGGGCTCGCGTAGAATCATATCGCATCTCTAAGATTCTGTCCTTTTGAGACAATGCATCGGAAGCCTGGTTCATTCAGATTGAGGCATCGTTCCGTTGTTAACATTACGGTGGATCTACGTATCAAGGATTATTTATTAATCGGCGTTGACTATGAGATGGTCACAAATATAACAGACTTAGTTACTACGGACCCTCCTCCCGAGGACCTATACCAACGTATTAAAGAACGCATTCTATCCGTGTACGCGGTTTCTTCAGAACCCTGCTTACGCCAACTGCTAAAATGTCAGGTGCTTGGCGAAACCGTCGCACTTGTTGAATCACATAAAAAATTTAAGTGACGATCAGTGCAACATCTTGGTGTTAAAATCGTTGTTCCTAAAGCAGTTGCCGGATGCGCATAAAGTTATTTTTCTAGTCACGTCTAACGAACTGGATGTCCAGAAGCTAACAGAAATCATCGACAAACTTGCATCAACAGTAACGGGGCAGCCCTAGTTTCCGTCACAGCGTCCGTTAGTAAATGTAGGCATGGGGACACACCTGATGTGTTGGGCATAGATAAAAAATTGTCTAAATTAACCGACCAGCTAGCGTCTTTGAGTAGAGAAGCGGCTAGATTACGTCGCGGATGTCCTCCCGGTTCGTCCCTCTAGTACTAAAGCCACGGGAAACAATCCGGGTTTTGTTTTATTCACCGTAAATACGGATATCCTGTCAAAAACCCTGCTCTTGGAAATCAGATAGTAATTCAAAAAATTAATACTCGTGCTCCCGTACGGAGGCGGCTGGAGGTAGCAGTTTCTTATAAAATTACCTTCATGTTGATCGAACCTCCGGTCAACGTTCTTATCTATTTGGGGTGGAGATCTCCCTTCTCCCAGCGTCATCTCGCAATAAGAAAACCACGTCCGAGCTTAAATTCTTTATGGCGAACAACACCATGATCGATACCTTCGGTAAGCGTCAAATTACTCTAAATTTACGACTCCATTTATCCTAAGACCCATCTCTTGGAATTTTCGTATAGCCGTCGTCCCGATGGCGATCATCGGGCCAGACCTCTTGAAAGCATTCAAGCTTATAGTGGATTTACATAAACGTCGATTCATTGACAGCTCCATTAACCTCCACGTACTCGGAAAAGTTCGGACAGTGCCCGAATAAAATTTCAACAATTAAACACGAGTCTGAATCTTTGAGCATTCTCGCTAAATTCCATTAGTTAACGGGCGTGAATCAACAAATTCGTTCCGAAATTCAAGAGATTGAGCATCACATTCTAACTTTCCCATTGCGGAATGTCCGCGGCAATTACCGACGTACAAGTTAAAAGCAGCTAAAGTCGAGTTTAAAGCGCTGATGAAAATAGACATTTGCAGGCCATTGAATAGTCTGTGGCTAGCCCCATCCATCTCGTCCGGAAAAAAATGGCGAATGGAGGATTTGTGGCGACTATCGTCGATTAAACGCGGTTATCACTCCAAACAAATACCTCATCTACATGACTTCTTGACTAACCTCCTAGGAAAGAATATTTTTTCATCTCTTGATATCCGTAAGGATTACCATCAATCCCTATAGCAAATACTGATATTAGTAAAATGGCAATCACTCCTTTTGGATTGTTCGAAGTTCTCTCAATGATGTTTGGTCTGCATAACGCCGCCCAAACTTTCCAGCGATATATTCACCGCGTTCTCAAGGATCTAGACTTCGTGTTCGTCTATATAGACATTATAGCTTTATTGTTAGTCGAAGAATACAAGGAATATCTCCATTTAGTTTTTTAAAAACTTAGAAAATTTGGACTATCGCTAAAGTCAAGAATTTGGATCCCGCCAAGTGCATTTTAGAAAGGAAAGAGATAATTTTCTTGGGCCACTCCGTGAATATCAAGAGTATTAGACCGGAAAAAGTCACGGCTATTCAAAATTTGCCTAAACCGCGCACAATCACCGAGCTGTGATGATTCTTAGGAGCATTAAACTTTTACAAGTGTAGCCTTCCGCACGCAGCCTGCGTGCAGGTTTTTCTTTACGAGTATCTCAAAGATTCTTGCAAAAATGACAAACGCGAGATGGTCGGCCGAAGCCAAAACCGCGTTTACATTGGCCAAAACTAGCCTGTCTTACGCAGCATTTTTAGCACACCTTCCGCCATCGCGGAAACGCGCTTAGTCTCGAACGCTTCAGATTTTTCGATGGGAGCAATCCTCGAACAGAAAGCCATAGAGACCTGGACGCCGTTAGCCTTCTTTTCCAAAAAGTTTTTCCCCGCGCAAAGGAATTACAGCACGAGCTGACCGCGATTTACAAAGCAATTAAATTCTTCTGGCATTTTCTAAAAGGTCAAGATTTTAAGATTATAACAAATCATATGCCTCTGACATTTGCGTTTCAACAACGCTCGGATAAAGCTTCTCCAAGGCAATTACGGCAATTGTTATTTATAGCGTAATTCATCACGGACCTGGAATTCCAGACGTGTCCAACAACGTCGTCGACAGTCTTTCTCGCGGGAGGCCCTACGCCTTCTGATCAAGTTCTAACTCGTCGACTTAATAGAAAAAGGACGAGGAATTTAAGTACTTGCAAACCTCTGATTTATCTTCCTTTAAGTTAAAAAGATTCATTTGGAGTTCCTCAAGCTCTACTGCAATTTATCCGGAGAGGTCATACGCCCGTACATCCCGGTGGTCCTGAGAAGGCAGGTTTTTGATCTGTTCGACAATCTCGCACATCGCAGCGCCAAAGTCACCGATTGCATCATATGGCAACGCTACATCTGGCCCAATTTGCATCGCGACGTTGTTAAGTAAGCGATCGGTTGCATCGATTGCCAACAATCGAAAATCTCCAGACACATCAGATACCCGTTCACGCCCCCCAATGGTCGATTTGATTATGTGCATTTAGACATAGTAGGCTCACTTCCAATTAGCAACGGTTTCAGATATTACTTGATTTTAATCGACCGCTTCTCACGTTGGGCAGAGGCAGTTCCTATATTTCAACGAAAACAGTATCTAAAGTATTTTATAATCACTGGATTATTCATTTCGGTGCTCCTCAAATCTTTACCACAGATCAAGGAATGCACTTTGAGTCTTAACTTTTTACAGCGCTCTTATCTCTTATCGGTTGTAAGCGAATCCGCACTATCGCCTACCATCCAGTCTCCAACGGCACGACGATAGAGCGTTGGCACTGCTCACTGAAAGCAGTAATTATGTGTCACGGATCACAAAAATGGGTAGATATTCTTCTTACCGTTTTCCTTGGCCGCACCCACGTGAAGCCCAATACCAAGGCCTCTCCGGCCGAGTTAATTTACGGTACGACTCTTAGAGTATCGGGAGAATTTTTCCTGCAAGAGAACTTTTCGCCGAACAACAAATTTTTGTCAATGATTTTCACCAGTACATATGTCAAATTAAAGCCCGTACTCGTAGCACACCATTACAAGAAACGAGCATTTGTCTTTAAAGAATTGTTTACATACACTGAAGTCTTTCTGCGTAATGACGCGGTGAAAAGACCACTAAAGCGATCGTATTCTGGTCCTTTCAAAATCCTTCAAGGAACCTCTGATAGAGTCTATTCTATCGAGATCAACGGTAAGTCTCACGTTTCAGTGGAGCGCTTAAAACCTGCGCATCTATTAGCAAAGGAAACAGCAGGCATAGCCGCAACGAACAGCGTAGCTTCCCTGACGGCCTCCGCAAGGGCCTATAAAACCTACCCTTGGTAAGTACTAAGGAACGAATACGTTTTAAGATTAATAGCCAACGCTAGAACTTATTTTTTTTTTAATATTATGTTTTCATACAACCAATTAATCTCGTTAAGAGATGGCTTCGCCTGCGTTTTATAATAATCATAATCCTAAATTCTTATGTTAAGTATATTTTATTATACTATTAATTTTAAATATTTTTGTATTTGTCGTAATCTTAGAACTCCATCGTTAGCAACTAACTAGAGCAAAAGTATGTGGGGTCTAGCGAGTGCCTTCTATGTGTAGCGACTTAGAAGAGAATCGTCGCATAGTAATAGGTCTAGAAATTAAGCTACTTTCCATGTACAGGGTGGGCGTACTATTGGTACGTTTTTAAAAATGCGATCAAATGAGCATACATTGATATTTTTTATTAATTTTTTTTTTGTTGTGAAGCTAAAAGTATCCGCGTCAAGAATGAAAAACGATTTCGTTCATGTGGCTCCCTCTACTGGCCTTACAGTATGCCATTCGGTCACCCCAATTATTAATGACATTTTGGACTACCTCGGCGCCAATTTCACTCAAAA
Organism: Trachymyrmex septentrionalis; assembly: GCF_001594115.1. NCBI lineage: Eukaryota > Metazoa > Arthropoda > Insecta > Hymenoptera > Formicidae > Trachymyrmex > Trachymyrmex septentrionalis. Next base: position 320,526 of record NW_017304239.1, on the reverse strand, counting down.
CAGTCGTAATATTGTTTTTCAAAGCTGGAATTGTCTCTGGATTATCCGCATAACATCGGTCTTTAACGGCACCCCACAGGAAAAAGTCCAGCGGTGTCAAATCGCAGCTACGCGCAGGCCAATTGACATCTCCTGAACGGCTGATTATGCGGTTGTTGAACTTGGTGCGCAGAAGGTCGATGGTAAGTCGGCTTGTATGGCATGTGGCGCCATCTTGTTGAAACCAAAGGTCGTCCACATTCATAGTGTCGATTTGAGGCCATAAAAAGTTGGTCAACATGGCTCTGTAGCGTTCGCCATTGACGGTAACGGCGTTTCCAGCATCATTTTCGAAGAAAAATGGGCCAATTATGCCACCACTCCAAAATCCACACCAAACTGTGACTCTTGGAGGATGCATTGGTCTCTCTACGATTGTGTGTGGCTGTTCCGAGCCCCAAATCCGGCAATTTTGCTTGTTCACATATCCGCCGAGATGGAAATGAGCTTCGTCCGAAAAGATGATTTTTCGACCAAAATCGACGTCATTATTGAGCTGGTCTATAGCCCACACAGCAAACTGATATCGAAGCGGATGGTCATTTGCTTTCAACTCCTGAGTCATCTGGATCTTGTAGGCGAATAATCCGAGGTCTTTGTGCAGTATTCTCCTCAGGCTGGTGCGACTAATGCTCAGTTGCTGCGATCGGCGTCGAGTTGAAGTCGTCGGATTCTGTCTCACACTTTGGGCCACAGCCTCAATATTCTCGGGTGTGCGCACTGTCCGAGCTCTGGGACCACTTCTGTCATCCACTAACATCCCTTTCTCACGAACTTTCCTCACCAATTTGCGTATAGCTCCTTCGGTGGGTGCTCTATCACGACCCATATTTCTTTTCAAAATTCGTACAGTTTCGGCGACACAGCACTGACTTTGAAAATAAGTTTTTAAAATTTCAAAACGCTCTTCAAGAGAAAACATGTTGTTTCGTGCCGCGGACGGTATGACTAATAAACTGTCAAAATTTCGGGTCTGTAGCTCGTTTGGTGTTGCCATACGACGAAATTCAAAAACGTACCAATAGATGGCCCACCCTTTACATTCTCTGTTGGCAAATAAAAGTGGTTCTCTGTACCAATCTCAGTGTCTACACAAGTTTATACCCTTCAAAACTAACATATTGCAACGCCATCTCTTAGAAGACTGAACACCTATTGCCAGAGACAATTATTGCCTTGTTTACCATTTCGAGTTGTCGTATATACACGTCATTTATAGATCGATGTAAATCTTTCTTTTAAAGCTTTTAATCTTAGTTTCATAAATTCAGTACTGCTTGTGTATGTCATGCGCTGAGTGGTGCTCTATCGTGTGGTCCATCCGAGCTATAAAACTTTTGTATTAAGATTTACATTAGGTGACAGCTCTACGAGTTAAAAAAAATGTAAGTTTCTAACTTTTTCCGATTTTAATACAAAATATATTGTACTACGGCCAAATTTTACTTCTACTTTAATCCTGTAAAAGGATTTTTTCCGTTCAGTAAATTTGGAGATTTATATCGATCTGCATAATATCAATAATTTGGCAACTCCAATATCCCCTTAAAGTAAGATCTTTTCATTATTATATAAATCGTCATGTACGATTCATGCCAGATTCTTGTATCAACTTGGAAAATAAATTATTTCATAATTATGTCTCTTAAGACTAATTAAATAATCTTTCATGAAACATTTCAGAATCATATATAATAAATACCATTCTTAGATAATTCTGTAAAGGAACTATCTTTTAACACTTTCTTATAAGGCTAAGGAAAGATATTTCCATTGCGATATCGTCGTCTACGATTCATTTCCTAAAGTCATAAAAGATTATTGATGAAATTCATGAACAAATTACATAAGATTCTTATATTATATGATCATGTATGTTTATTTAATAATCTTAATTGATTATATATAACTCTTTTAAGATCTGTTACAACAAATTTACAAGAATTTTCAACAGAGCATATCTTTTTGTTACATGCAATAAAAAGAGATACAAGTTTCTCATGCTCAGATATTTGCGCAGATATTCCCTGTATCTATTTACACGAAACATTACAATTTTACGAATATTACAATATAATGTGTGTCTGTATGTATTATATGTATGTACTTATATATATATATATAT
>NW_017304239.1:316799-318333 GCF_001594115.1 Trachymyrmex septentrionalis | reverse complement strand
TATATATATATATATATACAATATATATATATAAGTATATATATAAATCTTATATTAACTAATATAGCTTTTTATTATAATATGTGTCTGTATATATGTACGTATATATATATATATAATGCATACATAAATATATACATACATATATGTATACAGACAGACACATTATAATATATTATATAAAGGTATATGAGTGAATATTAGAATTATATTTTATGTGCATTATTATGTACACACATTACAAAACATAAAATATATTTCTAATTCATATCCACTATGTGTTTTTTTTGTACTTTGATGTATTGGAAATATAAAATGCACATAAAATTTCAATACATTTATAGGTATAATGGTTATAAAATAAGAAATTACATTTTATGTTTTGTAATGTATATACATAATAATGAACATAAAACATAATTCTAATATTCACTCACATGTCTCTATATCAAGCTCGGCAAGATTTGCACTTTTCGGCTAATTTTTAACTTGACTCCGCCTTTTGCTATTCACCTTATCTCTCGCCCCGCGCTCAGTCCAAATGCCGCTTGACATTTAGGAGCGTATCACACTCGTAGATATGAGGTCCACCCGCTTTGGGTGCTCACATTGTAAACTTCATTCTATTTTTTTTTTGTTCATTGCATAACTAAGATATTGTAGAATGAAGCAATACTTAAAATTGATCGCTTATGCGTTACTTCGTTCTATCTTAGTTATGTAATGAACGAAAAAAAAAGATATAGAATGAAGTTTACAGAGTGAGCGCCCAAAGCGGGTGAACCTTATGTCTACAAGTGTCATACGCTCTTAAATGTTGAGCGGCATTTGAACGGCGCGCGGAGTGAGAGGTGAGGGGAATAGCGGAAGGCAGAACCAAGTCGAAAATCGGCCGAGAAGGTGCAAATCTTGCCGAGCCTCAGTGATGCACATTTCGCTCCGGGTACCACAGAAAACCACTTTATCCTCACCAAGCAGACATCTACTGGCACCGAGTCGTCGACTTCGCCGCTGCGCGAGAGCGAGCGAGACAGCGAGAGAAAGAGCACCCGTCCTTCTCGCTCTACTAGTAACTTGTAAACACAAGCGAGTAACAGAACGAAAAGGATAGCCGCGCTCTCTCTCTCTCTCTCTCTCTCTCTCTCGCTGTTTCGCTTCCTCTATTAGTCGCTTGTTATAAGCGACCGAAAACCGAAAATGTACTTTCTTGGTCGCTCCGCGTGTTTCTGTATAAGGGAGAAAGGGATATACATTCTAGATAACGATAGATTTAAATAAATTTTAATAAACGTATAACTCTTCTATTAGTAGCAAAAATTATTTTAACGGTATAAAAATCGAAATGTGTTTCAAACGTGACGGTTTTTATGATATCTTTTCAGTGCACTCATATATTTTCTTTGGAAATACGCTCGTGTTGATATCTTGATTTTTTTTTAAATATAAAAATTGGCACTTTACAGTTAAAAAGGGTATAAACGAGTAGTCTAATTATTCATTTACTTTTTATTTTTAAAAATGCATATTTCAATAA
>NW_017304239.1:314764-316699 GCF_001594115.1 Trachymyrmex septentrionalis | reverse complement strand
AATTATTATATAATTAATACAATAAGTAATAAATATTATTACAATTGATATTTTAATACAATTAATATTTTTTATTAATACAAATTGCATCATCCTCTAACTTAATGCCACGTTTCATAATGTAGCAAAAATGTCACTACTCGTTTGATTGACACATTAGTTATATTTAATTTAAATTGGAATAAAGGTTATAAGAGTTGATGTGTCTTATACCGACATTGTAAGTAGAGAAGAAAAAAGGCATTCATTTATCAGGAATTTGAATCTGTGTCTCTCCTATGGCGGATATAGATGGGATTCGTGATCGGCAACTCGAGGAAAGATGGAATAGGGGAAATCACCGATGTGTGAAAGTCGGATTCGTCGATTAAATGGGCAGATTGCTTCGAGTGATGTCATAATCGGTACATTCAGATTCAGTGAAGTCATCGAGGGCGAATATATCGATTCTGTAGGCGGTATGATTGACTATAATATAATTGGACATTGTTCGGTTAGATATTGTTGTCAAATTGAAGAACAATGTTGCTCTGACCTCCCCCCTGAACTGAGGTCTATGTAAGGTTTTTGTGCCGTCCAGATTCTGTGCAGTTTTTACCAATGGGAGCATTATTATTAAGTAATTGTATCTGTCCTTGTTTAGCTATCTTTACTAATACGTAGATTCGCGTGCCATCGCTGCTTTCTGTCGGCAAAACCATACTCGTAAATTGAGTCTGCGTGACTGGCGAAACTTTGTTTCGTCCAATTTTTCCATGTTTTCAGTTCGGAATTTCTCAACTATTTATCTTGTTCTTCCGGAAGAGCAACCAGGACAAGCTGAAGGTTCATTTTTGTTTTCTCTGATTCTAGCGAGGCTAATGTAGCGATATTAATCATATTTACATAACATTTACGTTCGACGTAGTGGCGATAGTCAACAGATTTTTTTGCGCTTTATACGAGGCCTGAGTTTCTTTGATGGAAGATTTGAAAATTGTGGGAGTCGTTTGTTTTGATTGAGTGACTGCTTGGAGGTCGGCAAATTTATATTGGTGATAGTGACGAATGATGACGTTTTGTACAATTAACGACATGACGGCTTTGCTCTTTGGTTGCACTTACAGCACCATTGTTACTGTTTGGTGCGTATTGCTCGGCGAAACAATGCCTTGAATTACTTGATATTTACAATGTTGGAATAAAAAGTGCCCAGTGAGAAATAACTAATTAAATTGGTATAAAATTGACATAAATATGAAATCAATTTAATATCAATCACATATCTAATTGTCGGTCATTTCTCGCTGAGTTAGAATCTTTATTCCAATTTAAACTAAGTATAACGAATATGAAATCCAAACGAATGGTGACATTCGTGCTACATTGTGAGATATGACTTTCAGTTAGAAGATGATGGAATATTATATCAATAAAAAATATTAATTTTTAAACTAGCGTATTTTTTCTGAGAAGCAGTATGTAATTTTTGGAGAAACTATTTATGCACATCAAGATTGCGATCTGATATTCATTGCCAGTACTGAAAATATATGGTACACGTAATGTGTACTATAGATTTGAAGTACTCACAATGAATATCGGAACACAATCCAAACACATACATTAAGTTTAGCAGGGAATAAGAGATCAATGTGAAATATCTTACTGATCCATTGCATGAAAAATCATGTTATAAAAGCTTACAATTAAAGAAAAGTAAATCAAACAAAAAAAAAACTAAAAAGAAAAGAGATATCCAAGAAATAAGTACGAGGTCTGTTCAAAAAGTATCGCGAATTTTGTGTTTTTTCAAAAATTATTTATTTATTCATGAATATCTATTTTGTCCCCTTCAAAGTAATCCCCATCAGATATTATACACTTGTGCCAACGTTTTTTCCAATCCTCGAAGCACTTCAAAAAATTATTTTTTGTGATCTTGTTCAGCTCCTC
>NW_017304239.1:313799-314060 GCF_001594115.1 Trachymyrmex septentrionalis | reverse complement strand
AATATGATTGGAAACAAGACCGTCTATATAAATATTAAAACTTTAAATACAAAGCGCCTTCCCGGTCCGAGTATTAAGTTGAACTACAATACTATTTAATATACATTCAATTAAATTGAATTAATATTTCAGAAATAAATATATTACAGTTTTTTAAGATTTGGAAGAATTTGGGGGGATTATTTGTTTCAGATTGATTGTGTGAATCCGATAATTTCATCGGCTCTCAATTTATTTCTGAAATATTAATTCAATTTAATT
>NW_017304239.1:308911-313235 GCF_001594115.1 Trachymyrmex septentrionalis | reverse complement strand
CAGAAATCATATGTAAGAAGTTTGAATTAATATGTCCAAAAAGAAATAAAAAACTTATGAAATATGTACAGTGAGAAGGAGCGCAGATATGTAAGACAGACATTATGTATCGATTTTTATGTATGTTCAGTAGTGCGGATCAACACAGACTGAGAGAGGAGACGGACTGTTCGTAACCGAAAGTCAAACTCTATTTATGATTGGAATATAAGCTTTGTGGAGGCCATCGGTATCAGTCTGTAAATTGAGACCATTCTTTTGTTTCTTGATGTTAATCATCTCTGAAACCAAACGTCTCCGATAGCAGGGCTCTTCGTCTAAGATTTCGACCTCATCCCATTTAAATTTATGGTCTAGTTGTCTCCTATGCTCTGTTATGACAGATCGTGCCATGATTTCTGGTGAGTTTTTTATGAAATAATTTTTATTGATTTTGTTGGATTTTCGGTATTTTATATTATTTTATTTATGCGTAGTTGTCGGTAGTACGTTTTTTTGTTTTTTAATTTATCCTTTTTATTAACTAGAACTTTACCAATGACATTTTTAATACTTTTGACTGTTCAACCATACGGAAATTATGTTTCGAGATCAAGACTCACCCGAACTGAGATTATTCTGAATATGCGAACATTTGCGACAATTGATTTTATTCTGTTATTTTTTCGTTATACTAATGTCTGAAGAGGGCTCAAATCGGTAGCCGAAACTTGTAATTTATTAGTTTATAGTCTAATTTTTGCGTGATGTTTTATCGCAGTTAATATAATATATAATTTTATGAAAATTTTAAAAAATGTGGTTGACTCTTACTTCGCCCGTTGATTGAGTTTTGTTATTATGTTTTGAAAGAGTCCTTTGAATTTGTTTATTTATTTCAATTTAATTGAATGTATTATATATTAGATAGTAGTTCAACATCTTAACACTCGGACCGGGAAGGCGCTTTGTATTTAAAATTTTAATATTTATATAGACGGTCTTGTTTCCAATCATATTAGGAAGTAAGTTACAATATATGTTTGTAACTTTCGATTAATATTAATCGATTTATTAATAATAATAGAAAAGCTATTAATGTTTTATAGACGTACATTATACAGGATGATATAAATCAACAACAAGAAAAACAAATATTTATTGCATTATGAACATCTTACAAATGAATTTTTGTTGTAGACATAATAACTTTTTCTAATATCTGACGGAAAGCAGATTTGATTGACATTATGGAAATAGCTTCTTTTAGGAATCAATTTGATAAGAATCAAATTTTTCATTATAAAATGAAATTCATTCGTAAGAATAAATTTTCACAATGCAATAAATATTTATGTTTTTCTTGTTTTTAAGATTTATATCATCCCGTTCAATGTATGTCTACAAAACACGATTAGTTTTCTTAATATTATTATTAATAAATTGATTAATGTTAATTAAAAGAAGCTTACAAACATATAACTTACTTGTTCCTAATCATAATTTCCAATTTTTAATTTCATCGGAAACTGTAAGTTTTTACAATCTTATTTATACGTTCATGTAAATAACAACGACGACGATAATGATGATAATAATATATATTGCAATAAATAAGTGTGTGGCGATTGCATCGACACAAATAAGTAGATCCGCGAAAGCAGTGACATAAACACAGATACACTCGAGAAACACGAAGCACTCAAATACGTTGGCTGCGAAAATAAGAACGGTAAGCATTTAAAGCCGTAAATTTCTTTCTCTAGTTTTTTCTCATCCGAGTCTTTATATTGGTGGCATACGAAGGTAAAGGCTAGGCAAATGACAATTCAGAACGTAGGAGAAAAATCGTATTTTATTAATCTGTACTGTAACTCTATAGGAAAATAATTATTGTCACGCGTAATAATACTTTAAAGTTTCAAAGTTAACGACAGTGAGCGAAAAACATACATGAATAATAATATTTATAGGATAGAGAAAGTTCTAGAAAGACGCGAGCAAGAGGAGAAGCGATGGTGAAATCGGGAAGACAAAAGAGTCGATCAACGAACGCTAACGGATATACGAGTAGATACATTCCGCGGACATTATAATTATCCGGTCGATTTCGATTACGCGATGCTTTCTTCGGAGTATCAATTCGCATAACTGTGACAATCTCGCGTTCTTACTCATTTATTTTATTTTATTTTATGTTATGTGTTTCTCTTTTCTCGTATGAATAAACTTTGTCGATCAAGCCGATATCGAATCTATTTTATTTCCTTATTTGAGTGATCCATACATACGGCGAAATTATAATTCGCCCGCGCAATCCACCAAAAAGTGTTTAATTATCCATAATACTAATATGTAATTTCACAGAATTTTGTTACAATTAAAAAGTAATTAAAATTAACATCAAGTTAAAATAAAAATAAAAATTTTGACATTTTCATTTATACAGTATGTTTTTCAAATTATTACAATAATTATTTAAAAAATCAATTTCTTGAAAACTATGAGCCAATAGCTGAAACAGCCTGTAAAAAGCGTATAAAAATCCCCGATCCCGTCATCTGGTGTTCCCTTTGTTAATAAAAATATATACTTACTGTAGTTTGCTGTAGTCAATATATATATTACCAGTAAATGTATACATTTACTAAAATACTTTAAATGTAATATATACATATCATAAACGCACAGCGTCGTATGAAAATTATGCGTATGACTAATGGCCATGTATAACAGGAATTAAATATTAGTTGTAGTTAGGCTCATTAGAGATGAATCAGTCCATAAGTTGATGCCTTTTGGAGCACAGGATGTCAATGCGTAATAAGATTTATTAGTTCCAATGTCTTATACCATATATACGATTCGATTCAGCTTCGGATCCTTTTCAATGCAAATTGAACGAACTCATTGAGTTTCCCAACGCACTGTACTGTTACGTCAAAGCTCCGCGCGCATGCGGAGCTGAGGGGGTGAACGTACCGAGGAACCGAATTGTTAGACCGATTTGGTCGTGTCCGGGCTCCGGACCGCAAGGGAGCCGTGGGGAAGGACCAACGCAAATCGGGAGGCGCTTCGCTTCGCCCTGAGGCTCCTAACGAGCCGGGGGTCGAACGGAGGACGAAGCGGAAACCTCTGCTCGTGCTCCGCTAAACGGACACACGAGTCGGACGTAGTTTGAAAAAGGGCCCAAACTGGGTCAGTGTGCCGAGAGGGGCGCACTTTAACGCCAGCTGCGCCAGTACGGCCGTATGCCCTGACTTTCGGTCATGGAACTTAATCCAAGTGACCGGGGAGAAGGCTAAGTGCAATCGCGGGAGAGCTTAAGAATACGAGGAGAGGTTTTATTTGAAAGAAAGAAAAACTACCGGGGAGTTAATTTAATAATAATATAATAAAAAAAACACAAACTTTTGAGTAATACATTTTGAGAAGAAAAAAAAATAAATAAATACAATTTTGTCAAGTAAATACAATTTTTTGGATCTCAACTCTGAGTCATACATACGAGTACGCTTTTATGAATGCGTGAGAGTGTGTATGTGTGTGTGTGCGTGTGTGTGTGTGTAGTATCGTGGCAGAATGAAGGAGTTATGGAGAGAATAGCGACAGAATAAAAAGGAAAGAGGTTTTGGTGAATGGATTTGAGAAGAAGAAAGGGGGGGAGGGGAGGTGCTATTAGTACAAGCTAGGATTATAGGGATTGAGGGAGAAAAGGTCGAGGGGGACGAGGGATGCTACTGGCACCGAGAAAAGGCCGTCCTGGGATCCTCACGACCAAATCTTGGTGGGTGGGGGTGGAGTGTGCCACGTACTCTAAGAGTTCCTGGGCATCGTGGAAAAGATGGGGGAAGGGAGCAGCGGGAGAATAGCCATGGTGTAGGATCGAGGGGGTGGTATCTATCTGAGGGGGTGATGGTGGATGCGGGGGGAAATTAGCAGGGGGAATAGGGGATGGATTCGAAATTGGTGAATAGGAGATTTCGAGGGGTGGAGATAGAGTAGCTAAGGGGAATTGTATAAAGGGAATCTGTTCCGAGACCGCGAGTTGGTTTTGCTGGAAAATCTGGACGCGGGCGGCGAATCGGCGCGATCGGGCGGTTCTCGTCAAGCGACGGCGACGAGGGGCAAACTGCCGGCGTGAACGCACTAAAAAAATTTTGTTTTAATGAAGGTCCCAAAAAGCAAGAGGGAAAGACGGGGAGGGACCACTCGAGGTTAGATAATGTGAACTTACTGGTGATGGCCCAACCGCGGACAAGGTGGCGTCGAATGTTGTAGGTTGAACGGACTTCCTCGATCAAGGCTGTTGATTTGGGGTGATTCCCGATGATAGAATTGGTTG
>NW_017304239.1:294615-308607 GCF_001594115.1 Trachymyrmex septentrionalis | reverse complement strand
CTATCTATCTGCTCTGCTATCTATCTGCCCTGCTATCTATCTGCTCTGCTATCTATCTGCTCTGCTATCTATCTGCGGCAAGGGTTGCGGAATCGCGATTTTTATACTAATCGCCCCAGATTACTCAAATTTGGATTGGTGGAATAGGTTTCGTTGGCTGGTAGTAGGATTTTCTTTTGCTCTTGGGTTGGTCAAGATTTTGGGGGAGGAAAGGATGTTGACAGGAATCAGTAGAGTGGGAAAGTGAAACTCCAAATTTTTATGACCCTAAGATTTATGGGGAAACGCGCGTCTCAGGCGCCGAGAAGTCGCGGATGCATCGTCGCCACGGGACCACCCAGAATCTACCCCTGAACATCGCGTGCCGTTTCTTAAATTTTATAATTATGAATTAGCGAGAATCGTTCGCGACTTGATCGTTAATCTTGGCGTTAATCTGGCCAGTCTTACGCTTTCCATACATATTGATTTTTATCTCGGAGCGACATTCATGAGGAGATAACGGATTCTTAGTTTTTAAGATAAAAAAAAAATAAAAAAGGAAAGAATAATAAAATTTTAAAGTTTCGAGGAATTCGAGATCTCTATGAAAGAAAAGAGTCGCGTGAGTCCGCCGGACGTAACAGTACAAATATAATCGATATCTCAGTAGTAACATAATTATAAAAAATAAAGTTTTGACAAGAAATAATAATCTAATACAATATATTCAAGTCGTGAACAACTACTAATTTGAAAAATTTACATGATATTCATGAAGACTCCTGACTACTCAGTCAAGAACTCTATGTTGACAGTGGTGACACAGAATCAGATTGCGGTCTGGCAAAACCGGTAGCCACACACTTAAGCATGAGCCCATGTCCATGTGTTCGCCTGCGGCATGCCAAGAGTGAACGAGACAGCGAGCTCCTTCTCACACTAATCACTTATTTTAAGCAACCGAAAATGCTTTCTCGGCTGCTCGGCGGCCCTAGGCATCAATAAGGGACGGAAGGCATTTTAAATAACATACAAGATTTAATAAATTGTAGTAATAGTGTATCCCTCCTTTTAATTCAGAATAGTTTAAATCATGTTAAAAAAACGCAACAGTTTATGAGATATTTAATTGTTTATATGATTGTTTAATTGTTTGTTTTTCATGCGCGTTATACAGTATATCCCTCCTTCGTAAAACTCGAATAGCAAGAATAATTTAGTAAAAGTATAATCTTATCGGAAAAAAATTATAAACCAGCATTTCTCTTCACGAAAGTTTCGAAAGGCCATCAGAAAAGAAATGTGTATGTTTTAGACTCCAGAAGTGAAGAAAATAAAGACTTGCGAAAAAAATCGAATAGTTGCAAAGTTTTTTGCTTATAAAACGAAAGATATTGATTGTATGGAAAAAAATCAATATAAAAATGTAGGTATTTGAAATATCTACAAAATGAGACGTATGTAGAACATGAAAATCGATCTATTAGTTCAATAAAAAAAAAAATAATAAACACAGAAAAAGATCTTTTTTTTACTCGCTCTGTGTTCATTGAGATTTAAACGCAAAGCTTTGAAATTCTCGTAAAATATAGCCCTCGTAATGACGAACAAATCTAGCTCTGAACAAGTCTGAAATCAGTTCTTCATTAGTTTTTGCAAAAAGCCATTTGTTCACTAAAAACTAATCTGCAAAAAACTTAATTTCTTCATCTTTAAGTAATGGCACAATAATTTACAAAGGTGATTTTTTTTCTTTAAGAGTTGCACTATCACGTACACTTAATAACAAAATAATGTTTTGCTTTGAATTATTATAAAATGAGTTTAAAAAGTGGGTATCTCTTTCCGTACATAAAAATATGAAAATAATTTCATTAATATGCATCATATGCATCATATCAAATAGTGTGAAGCATTCAAAATCTGACATTTTTCTACGAATTTAAAAAAAAAAGATTACCCTTCGATTATCAGGAACCTAGATAACAATTTTTTTTCAAAAAATCATTGTGGTTCTAGTTTTTAAGCTTAAGAGTTCCGTCTGGCATTTATCAAGGAAGAATTTAATTTGCTGTTAAATAAATCTCGAATTGTAATCATAAAATTTTTAGTTTAAAAATTTTTTCTTTCTTGAATTTTTATTTTTTCGGTTTATTATTAAAAAATCACGTTTGAACATGTCTGATTAACAAATTTAAGTCACATTTGCTATGTTTCTTTATTTAATATGCTGTAAAAAGTATTCAATTGAACAATTAAATGTATGAAATTATCAGTACAAAATTGTTTTTGTGAATTTAATTGCAGATATGACATATGTAAACAAATAATTAATAAGTAATTTGGCAAATGTTAGCATAACTGTTAAAGATATATACACTAATTTTTGCAAATATAAAAGTAAATTATATTACATGAAAAATATAATATATTTTGCAACTATATGCAACAGTTACACTAACATTTAGCAAATTATTGTATTTATTATTTGTTTTCATTTATGTCATATTTGCATTTGCAATTAAATTCACAAAAACAATTTTGTACTGATAATTCCGTACATTTAATTGTCCAATTGGACACTTTTTACAGCATGTTAAATAAAGAAATATAGCTAATGTGACCTAAATTTGTTAATCAGACATGCACTTCATATACTCAAACGTGATTTTTTAGTAATAAACCAAAAAAATAAAATTTCAAGAAACAAAAAACTAAAATTTTCAAGGTTACAATTACTTTGCGAAATATTTGGTTAAACTATTTGTTTATATCTTGTCGAGCTACTCCAGATTTTAAAAAATCAGGTTTCTACGTCAATTTATTTAAAGCAAAAAATCGTTTTGTTATTAAGTATATGTGATACAATTCTTGAAGAAGAAAAATCATCCTAAATTGCTGTGCGACTGTTCAAAGATGAATAAATTAAGTTCTCCGCAGACAGGTTTTTAAGAACAAATGGCTTTTTGCAAGAACTGAACATTTCAGGCTTGTTCAGTGCTAAATTTGTTCGTTATTACGAGGGCTACATTTTACGAGAATTTCAAATTTTTTCATTTAAATCTTAATGAACAGACAGCGAGTAAAAAAAGGGCTTTTTCATCAAAAAGTTTATTTTTTTTCTACTGAACTAATAGATCGATTTTAATGTTCCGCGTCTCATTTTGTAGTTATTTCAAATATCTAAATTTTGTATATTAAATTTTTTTCCATACAATCAATATTTTTTGTTTTATAAGCGAGAAACGTGCTTTTTGTAACTATTCTTTTGTAACTAAACGTGCGTTTTGTAACGATTTTTTTTCTCATTTTTTCTTCACAAATCTCGAGTCTCAAACATACGCATTTCTTTTCTGGCCTTTCGAGACTTTCGTGAAAAGAAATGCTGGTTTATAATTTTTTTCCGGTAAAATTCTACTTCTATTGAGCTATTCTTGCTCGAGTTTACGAAGGAGAAGTATACTGTATAACCCGCATAAAAAATCGTAAACAATTAAATATCTCGTAAACTGTTGCGTTTTAATGATTTACTATTCTGAATTAAGAAGAGGAGTACACTATTACTACAATTTATTAAAACTTATATGTTATTTAGGATGCCCCCCTACCCCTTAGTGATGCCTAGGGCCGCCGAGCGGCTGAGAAAGCATTTTCTGTCGCTTGAAACAAGCGACTAGTGTAAGAAAGAGCTCGCTGTCTTTTGGCTTCACTCTCGGCGCGCCGCAGGCAAGCACACGGACATGAGTTTGCTTGTGTGTACAGTACCGCACCACGATAAATGAACTTATAGGCATGGAAAACTAACATTTTGATGGTGAAATTTATGTTGCGTTAAATTGACATTTCGTTATTATTTGCTTAATTGTGAAAATATGACTTGTCTCGCACTTATCAAAGTCTAATTATCTATAAAAACTAAAGTTATCTTGGAATTTTATATGTAAAAATGTATATTTTGCTCGTTTCAACAGCTGTCGAACCGTGTGTTCTATATATAGCTCGAATATAGACTTACTTTACGTGCCTTTTACAATCATTTACTGACTATCAAGGAAAAAAAAGGACAGTTTTCATCAATTTTTTTTAAAAGTTTAAATTTTTTACAAGTGTTTTAAAGTGATTTTGTCATTTCGTTTTATCCAAATTATCTTTATTTAAAAATAGCACGCAACATAAATTAATGTGTCATTCCTCGCTTCTGACGTCATGATTCCAACATGACCGTCGCGACTAGTCAGGAGCATTAAGCTTATAAAATACATATGTCATCTGTACGTTACAATACATCTAAACAATGTTAAGCTAAAGTACAAATCACGAGTTAAACAAATGACAGAGATATTGAAGAGAGGAGAAATTCTGTTATTTTCAAATAAAAAGTTATATGCTTTGTTTAATAAATCCGTATTTAATTATATATTTAAACTATTTTTCTGTTTGCGGATGAAAATCATTTTATGAGTCTTTTGTTTTATATTTTTTCTTGATCTCTAACATCTTAACATTGTCCCAGTCAAAATTGTGTGCTTGTTCTAGTCGATGTTCTGATAATTGATTTTTGGTATATATTTTGATTGATATGGTTTCTGTGTTCGCTAATTCTGGTCTTTTGAGGATTCTTCCTGTTTGATCTACGTATGATGCATCACAGTCCTTACATTCAATTTTATAAACTACGTCAGTATGTGGAAGTTTATCTTTCTGTACTCTAATGTAGTTATATAATTTGTTGATACCTTTGTATGCTATTTTAATTATGTTTGTCTTCTTTAAAAAGTTTTTAATTTTTTTAGAAACGCCAGCAATAAAAGGCACTGTAAAAAAAAATTTGTTTCTATTTTTTTATTATTTGTTTGATTGTTGTCAAGGCTGTTCTATTTACAGAATTTCTTGTGTAATCTTTTATTTATGGTGGAAAAAATCATATGTAATGGGTAACTATTATTTAGTAATATTCGGATAATTTTTATTATTTTTATCGAAATTCTTAGCATGAAAAAAAAATGCGACAACAGTAGTACTCTATCTATTAGACTCACTATAACTCCAATTTTCTAGCACAGAAAAAAGAAAAATAATTAAGATAACGTCCAGAAGATGTAGGTTTCTAATACCAGTCATAGAATATGGAGTTATTATGTTTAATCAACGTTATGTCTAAAAAATTAAGCCTGTCATTTCCCTCCTCCAACGTGAATTTAAGTAGATAGTAGCTATTAAATGTAAGAGATCATTAATGTGTGTTTTGTTGATTGCTAATGCAATGTCATCTACATAACGTATGTAAAATAAAGGTTCTATAATCAATCTGTTAAAGGCAAATATCTCTAAGTCTTGCAAGACTATGTTTGAAATTATAGGAGATAACGGTGAGTCCATGGGTACTCCAAAGGTTTGTCTATAATATTTGTCATTAAAGATAAAAAATGTGGACTCAAGGATTAGTTTTATTGCGTTAAAAAATTCTGTCTTAAGCATGTGTTAACTTGTATCAGATGCTATCTACTATTGATTCCATCTATCACTAAATTTATTGGAACATTTATAAACAGAGAAACCACATCTAACGAAAAAAAAAATATCATTATTGGAAATTTTTAGTTTATCTAAATTATTAGTGAGTTGAATGCTGTTATCTATGAAATCTTTGCCGGGGATAAACTTTTTACTAGAATTTTGTGTGCAAAAATATTACTAGATTATTTAGTGGACTTCCTATGAAAGATATTATTATGCGTAACGGATAACCACTTTTATGAACTTTAGTCACACCATATGCTCTTGGTGAAAATTGGGTTAGATGTGTTAAGATATCCGTAATTAGAATCGCTTATCATTTTATCTCGTTTCCATCTCTTCAACATACTCTTCAAACTGATGATTATCCTTTTCACCGGGTTACGCGAAATTCCAGTATGTGTCTTGACCGTTAAGCATCAATTCCATCTTTGTAATATATTTTGCCTTGTCCATTGCAACCACTATATCACCCTTGTTCACATACATAAATAAAATATCTGAGTTACAAATCAAACTAACCAAGATCCTTATAAATCAAAGAATTGGAAAGGATACGGGCAGTAGGAGTCAAGTGCAGAAGACATCGCGCAAATAATACATCTATGAAGTGTAAAACTTCTTTATTCATTAAAACGCTATGTTTTAGCTCACCCTTTCGAGCCCTCCTCAGAGACAACACAAATTAACATAATAAACTGTAAATAAAAATGATCTTATCGTGGTGAGTTTCTCTATCTTGAGAATTTAAATGCCAAAAAAGTGAAAGAAAAAGAAAAAGAAAAAAAAACAAAAAAAAGAAAATTATATTGAAATAGAGAATATATAATAAAAAATTAATTTATCAAAAATCTTAAGATTAATTATCCCGAAAATAAGGACGCTCACCTTGATCACAAATCACAAACTATATTGCAAACATTACTATGAATTATTCAAAAACCGATTCTCGATATTTTGGCCAGTCAGTATCAGACACAGTGAGTCACTTTTAGTGATAGTTCTAGTGATAGTTTGTGTGTATTATAATATTTAACAGATTTTGGAACGTGAATCTGTCTGTAGACACCCTATTGATTCGAGAATTTTAATTGTTTGTAATATGATCCATTTGATCATTACGTTGCCATTTAATGTTATTTAATTTATTAATATCAATAGTGTGCCTTCTTACCAGCCAATCGAATTTTCTGTTTAGTCTATTCTGTTCAAATTTATATTATTTATTTAATGCTATGTCTTGTGTATAAAAAATGTATTATATAATAACCATCAGTACATACCATTATATAGTATAATAACTTGTCAGTACGTTACACATTATTTGTTTTGAAAGATTGGAAATTTTAGATTTTAAATGATTACGATGAAAATACGCGTCCGAGATTTCTAATTTACTTAATAGATACATGTTTTGACTTTTTTGTCCGATCTTTATTTGAGTTTGTGTTCATAAAATTAAAGTTTAAATGAAGAATTGTTCTTGAAATGCCCTGGATATATTCCTACCTCTCTACATCTACATACAAATTCTATTTTTAAGGAGATTAATATTAAGTTTTTATTGAATTTGTTCCATTTCTTTAAAATATTAACACTATATCAACTGAATAAAGTATTAATATAATTAAAAATAAGATAATCACTGTGTTGTACTGAGTGAATCGTTTATTAGAAAGCACCCACTTTCTCTTACCAAAGACAATTTTCTGCAATTATATTTTTTGTATTTTGTGAATCTATCTATAAATCAGTTTAGAACGTTTTTCTATGTTGTCCGACGCCTAACTTCCATTCTCCTCGCAGTCCTCTGGTGTTAGCATTTTTTTACTCATTGATTTATGGATTGATTTTTGCCACTCCAGTCTAGATCTTTTTCTCTTCCTTATTCCCGCTGGCTGCCATTGTAGGACTCGTTTGGGCAATCTTGTATCAACATCCTGGGAAATGGTGCCTTCTATTCCTATCTATTTCCTTACCATCTTATTCTTTATCCTGTCTCTTCTTGAAATGTGCATGGTTCTTCTCATTGCATCCATTTCCACAATTTTCACTTTTTTTTGTATTTGTCGGTAATTCTCCAAGTTTCTACACTATACAATAATGTACTTTTTATCATGGTATTATAGATGTTATATTTATATTTTTTGTTATTTCTTTACTTTATAATATTCCGTTGAGGCATCCAATGACTTTCTTTGCTTTAATTACGTGTTTTTTAATTTTCTTCGCATCGGTAGTATCGAAAGTAAAGTCTAGGTATACATATTTTCGACATTCTGAGATTTCTTGATTATTTTCCAATTCTAAATTTTCGTTTTGACTTTCTATACAAATGTATTTTATTTTGTCGATGTTAACTGTCAAGCCTCATTTACTGTGCTCCTCTATGATTTTCATATACATACTGCATATCTTCTTTGTCGTTGGCTATAATAATCTGGTCGTCAGCAAATTGTAAAGCGAATATGCATCCGTCATCCAGTTCTATCCCCATTCCGTGAATCTTTTCTTTCCAGTATTTTAGCGCTTCTGACGTATATCTTAAACAGTATTAATGAAACATCTCTGACGTAATCCCTTATTTACTATGAACTCTTCTGTGAAGTGTTTTTTTTTGCTATCCTTATTCTTGATTTCGACTTTTTATACAATTCTCTAAGTGCAATTATATATATGTGATTAATGTTTAACTGTTCTAGTACTTTCTATAGATTTCAAGATTGGATAGTAGCGTACGCTTTCTGCAGGTTCACAAATGTGACGTGAGTTTCTAAGTTTCTTGCAGTTCTTTTTTCAATAATTTGTTTTAGACAGAACACATTGTGCGTACATGATCTTCTTCTGAAACTATATTTTCTTAAACCATTATTCTTTTTCTTCTTTCTCTTTAAAATCCTCTTTGATCAAATTATGCAGTATTTTCCCGTACAGTCTGCTTATTGTATTTGTCATTGAGATATTCCGATAGTTATTACAGTCCTGTTTATTTCTTTTTTTATGGATTTGAGGAAATATATTTTTATGGATTTGAGGAAATATATGCTACCTTCCATTCTTCTGGGACCGAATGTCCGTTTGTTTATAACAAACGTTAATCATTTAAATAATTTTTTAGTTCCGTATTTTAACATTTCTGAGTATACATATATCTCCCAGTCCACTAGCTTTGCCTGACTTAAAGATTTTTAATGGCTTTTGTCACTGTTTTCATTAATATTTTGACTTTTTCTCCATGTACCTAATGTTTTTTTGGGAGATTCTGTGAAAATTGAGATATTCTTGTCTTGTCTCTTGAGATAAACGCTTGCAGTGTTCTAATTAATTTTCGGTTTTAATTATTTGAATATAGGTTCCATCCTTTCTTGGATTCTTAACATTAGTTATAAACTTCTATATTTCTAAGTATTTCCTTTCTCCTATGTAAGTGTTTTACGACATTTTTTGTCCCAAGATTCATTCTTTTCCTTGTTGATCTGTCTTCTCAGTTGTCTTTTTGTTTCTTTGTAATCTTCGTGATCTTGTTCGTTTTTTGTGGATAGTCATTTAAGGTATTTCTATTTTTTCTTCTGTATTAATGTTTTTATTTCCTCGCTCCACCATTATCTGTTAACCATATTTTTCTGTTCTCTAACAGCTTCCAGCGTGGCTTCCTTTAAACTTTTAACAATATTACCATATATTTTATTAAAAGTTGCTCTTTTGAGATTAATTAGTTTTGCTATCAAGTCGTTGCTGGTATACCTAAATGTACTTTTATCTCTGTAGCTATCAAAATTGTATCTTTAAGTGTCAAGTACGTTCATGTTTGTCGTACTGGTGTCCTGTCCGTTTTGTTTTTGCTCGTTTATTTTTTTATATAGTAGCATTATCTTGGCTCTTATTAAGAAGTGATTCGACCCGCAAGTGATTTCCCTGAGTACTCTCACATCATTTATTTGCAGCTTTGAGTTTTATTTGTTAATTACATAGTCGATAATTATTCTCAAGATTCTTGTATTTTGTGTCCATGTATAACAGTGATAATATCCTTATGTTTGAAAAAACCGTTATTGATTTTTAAACTATAGATTTTGCATAGGCTAATAAGTCTTTGGTCGTTGTTATTGGTCTCCTCTCCAAAAAGTGCTACAATTTGAGTGTTTTTCTGTCGTTCAATTTTCCCGTTTAGATCGCCCAGCATAATGATTTCTCTGTTTATGTCTATTCCCGCTATGATCTCATATAGCTTTTCGAAGAATTCCTGTTTTACATCAACATGTTCATCTTTTGAAGGTGCATATGCCGCCATTGATGTGATATTATGACCGTATATTTTTAGATTAATCTTCAGAATATTCTCATGGATTGCTTTTCAATTTGTAATTCTATTTTTTAAGTTTTTCCTTATCAATATTGAAATTGTCCTGGCTACTCTTTTCTCCTTCGATACTTCCGTAAAGATTTTGCACGTATTTTCCAACAAAGCCGGTATCAGAGAGAAACCTGAGAGAGGACATGTCGGCCCAAAATCTGTAACCGCAAAATGCTGCCTCGTACTACTATTCCCTGACAAAGTAAATGTAAACTACACAGCTCTGAGGGTCATACGTCCACTTTTCTGAGAGTAATACGTCCACTTTTCAACTCTAGATGATAAATCAATACTTGGTTTACAATAATACGTAGGCTGCTGAAAAGTTTCTGCAATCTAGTATTTCCAGTTGCGCCAACGTTTTGCTACTACCATATCCGTAAAATTAGACGTTTTTAATTTATAATTCAATTGACAGTTTGTACCCAAGCCAACTAGTTTTGTTTGCATTTTAAAAGAAGTTATTTTGTAAGAAAATAAAAATTTCGCGTGAAAATTTTCGGGCAATGATTTTTTACGAATACAAATGTAATCTATTATAACTCCGAAACAATGCATCGATCGACTTCATTTGGCTTTTGGGGATGAAGCACCATCCAATAGGACTGTTTATAATTAATTTGCCGAATTCCAGCGTGGACGTACCTTTCTTAGTGATGAATTCCGTGAAGGTCGTCCATCAACGTCTGTTGTTGCCACTAATGTTGATGCTGTGCGTGAAATGATTGAGCGAGACCGGCATATAACATACCACGAGATTCAGGCATCCTTAGGCATTGACATGAAAACAATACATATGATTTTGCATGATCACTTGAGCGTACGGAAACTTTGCAGTCGTTGGATCCCACACAATTTGACCGAAGCTCAAAAACAGATTCGTGTTAAAAGGAGCAAAGAAATTCAACCGAGGTTGATCAAATTTGATCTACAACATCGTTACTGGGGACGAAACATGGATCTATTCGTGAGCCCGAAAGTAAACAACAATCCACTGTTTGGGTATTTCAATGAACCGAAACCAACAAAAGATGTTCGTTCACGCAGTGCTGCCAAGCAAATGATTGCTTGTTTCTTCGGTTATACCGGACATGTAGCAACCGTGGCTTTAGAGGATCGAAGGACTGTAAATACTGATTAATATACAACAATTTATTTGCCGGAAGTCATAAATGAATTGCATAGAACGAACCGAAATCGCATCATCCATCATCATGACAACGCCAGCTGTCACACAGCACGTCAAACCATTGATTTTTTATCAAGTAATAATGTCGAATTGATGACTCATTGTCCATATTCACCTAATTTATCACCTAATGACTTTTTTTTGTTCCCAAAGATTAAAAATAAGATGCGTGGTAAGCGATTTGAATCGCCTGAAGCAGCTGTTGAAACATTTCGTACACTGATTTCTGAGGTTACAGCCTTAGAGTGGAAAAAATGCTTCGAAAATTGGTTCGAGCGTATGCAAAAATGTATCGATCTTAAAGGCGAACACTTCGAAAAACAATAAAGCCATTTACCGAATTTTACAGGTTCTTTTTCATATTATTTACAGAAACTTTTCCAGCAGCTTACGTATAATCGTGCTACATTCACAAATTGTGCATGAGAAATATTCATCTCTGTAATCTTACATGCGCGGGATGTTTATTTCTCTTAAGGGGATGCTGGAATGCCCTGTTTTATCAACGAAGTATGATTAATTTTCCCCGGCTCGTTTCTCTTAATTACACTTACGGATTGAAAGGTCCTTCTCTACAATTAAAGTATCGACAACAATACTGGCTACCAGCTACAATTTAATACGAAAAACGAAAAAAAATAAAAAATTGTAGTTTTGTCGATTCCTGCAATCGACTCATTGCAGTGTTGCATATAAGAGTTTCAGATTTTACCTGTTTGAAATAAATAGCCAGCAGCCTACAGAAAACCTCGGAGAACAATACTACTATGCCTGTAGAGCTAAGAGCTTTAGTATAAGAAAACAGGGTCGCCAAAAATTTATATGCTACGAATAAAATTGACATGAAGCTATGACTATTAATTCCTCGATATTGCAATAGCGACGCTGTCATCAAGTGTGCCTCGTTGGATCAGCAGAAACGATCAGAATTATCGACCTACCCTACAGGCCCGTAAGAAGCTTCTGGTCAAAATTTTTTCTCTTGAAAGGAAAAATAATAATAAAACAAATATAATTTTAGTTATTTCAATTTTGTACAAATAATTTCTTTATAAACAAAAAATGTACAATATTATTCATATATATTATATTCGGTTGATTTCCGAACTCTGCTCGGATGTCGAAGCATCGAGCGGCAATTTCAATCGTAGCATACAAATAAAATTTTCCTTTGCTCCGTTCTCTTATAGTAAAGCTCTTAGTTTATTTTTACAAGCATAGTATTGTTCTTTCAAGTATTCTCTACACTGCTAGTTACTTATTTCAAACGTACAAAGTCTGAAATTGTTACATACAGCACATTTTAGACTTGGCTCGGATGTCGAAGTGTCAAACGGTACTTAGTAGGAAACGTCATTCCTGTTATCGCCCGCGTGCAAATATGGAAATAGATTGAATCATTATTACGTAAACCAGCAATATATTATTAGTTAGAAATGCCATAATAACATATTTTTCTATATATAAAAATATATTTATTAAAATAATATCGTTGCTTAAAAAAAGAGTCGTGCATCCTTGCTGTATCGACGATGATAGTAAATCGATAAATACATTTTTGAATTGCAGAACAAATTCTCGAAATGGAAGTACCGCACAAAGGACTCAGATTTCGAAAAAATATATATTTATATATCTCCAACATAGGTTATATATTTCCAAAACACAGAACCATTTATGTATAGATGTATCTTTCTCAACAAAGATATACAAATCGAAAATTTATTTTGTCGCACTAAATAAGTCGCTTGTTAGGTGAATATCAGTAATAACTATTACATTATGTAAAAAATTTAATTATAAATATGCGACATTGTATAAAAAAATTGAATGAAGTATCCAAGTCGTTTTCTTACATGAAATTACGTCTAAGGTAATTATAGTGAATAAAAAGATTGTGATATTTACTTTGATTACTTTATTGAAACAGAATAAAGAACATTACAAATTAAACAGCATTGACAGGAAATCCAAAATATATAACAGTTTCCAAAATCATGAAATATTTAAACATTACGATTTTAATAAGATGTATTACGTGCTTTGTGGGCATCACATTACGTTGCATTACAGCCTACGCGCAGATAAGAATGTATACTTCCACACATTTCATAAAACTGCATAGTGATATCAGTAGGGGTATAGGGCGGGTTGTAACTCAGGTCCTCTGAGGGGAGCGCGGGGCGCGGGGGGTACTCGTAGGCGCGAGGGGAGCGCGAGCGGAGGAAGGCGCGGCAGAGGGGGAAAGCGCGGGAAGTCTCGGCGTCATCGTTGTTGACTCAGGTCGGTTGATTACATAAACAATGCATTCCTTATTTTTTTATTACTCGCCGCCGTCGTTATCGCCACCGCCGCCACCGCCGCCGCTGCTGTGGGCCCTACGCCCCTCCAAAAAATGCGTGGATAACAAGGGTTCACACGTTAGAGAAAGATAGAGCGTGCACGACGCAATTATCTGGCATGTGTCAGATTAATAACGTGACTGATATTATAACATAGTATGCTTTGTAGACGATAGAGCGCGTGATATGAGTGAAGAAAGGATAGAAGAAATGAATCCTCTTTTTTGATGACGCAGTTTTTTCAATACACTTTTTTATTAGCGCGTCGAGGTATAAGATGGATGGATGGATGGAGATTAAAATAAAGTACATATATATAAAATGATGTGGACGAAAATTTTTTTATTCACATGTTATTACATCATGTTTTTTTTCATTAAAAAGTAAAGTTAAAAGCTCGCAATCGATGAGCTGGCGCCTATTGAAGAAGTCGCTATTGTGTATGGCGTTCTCAGACGTATTGGAGAATCGAGTATATTTTGCATCAACCGTATCGACGAGTCAGGCTAATCGTTCGAACGTTACATCGATACACCCGTCAAAGTCAAACATACGACGTAGCGTCGTTTCCGTCATTGTAATGCGTACCGGCGAAGAATCGAGACGTA
>NW_017304239.1:286332-294159 GCF_001594115.1 Trachymyrmex septentrionalis | reverse complement strand
ACACACACACACACACACACACACACACACACACACACACACACACACACACACATACATACATACATACATACATTTATACATATGTTTATACATACGTTTATGCATAAACGTTTATATTACATACATACATACGTACGTTTATATATATACGTTTATACGAGCACATGTATTATAAAGGAAGGGAAAAAAGAAATATGTAATAAATACGTTAACTTATTTTTATTTAAAAATTCTTTTGCAACCATCAGTTATATATTTTTAATACATTTGTAACGCACAATTCTTAACATGTTGTCCACATCGCATAGTATTAGTAACATCCAGATTAGTTAAAGATTCGATGTCTTCGTCAACTGCATCCAAGGTGTCGATGTACATGCGTTCTCGCTCATCGTCCAGAAGCAAGTTCCACAGCCACGTTCGTTTCTCGCGTCCCTTAACGTACACGATAGCATCTTCAAATACTGCTGCTGTGATCAGACGTTTTGCCTCGTTGTACGGAATCATCCCGTCCTCCCATCGCAATCCATGATGATAAGCACTCAACCAGGAAGCGCAAGACCTGTCGGATCTTGTCAAAAATTTCCATGGTACGGGACTCGTAAAAATATAATGCGTGAGAACGGTCCCCTGTTTCAGCACCGTCACTTCCTTCACGATAAATTTCTTGTTAACGATGAATCCTTGCAGATCCACGAACGTTGCCATAGACATGTGTCGAGAATACTGCGATCGATTGCGGTGTATCGTAGATTTTATATCATGTCGGAGATGCATTTAGGTGATTTTGCGCATAACGTTGGTCAACGGATTATACTGAACTACACGATCGTGTATGATGAGACAATAGGCTGTTGTATTTGCGGGCACGTTCTCCTTATATTCAAAGTCTAATCGCACGTCCACGGTGCCACTCTTGACCGATTCGTTCTGTCGAGAGCAATCGATGATCACGAATGGGCCATTACGTAAAAAAGTTGTAAAGGTGAGACTCGGCTCGAGATACTCGTATCCATAGTAGCCCTTGCAGAAACGTGCGTAAAAGTCGTACAGAATCGCACATCTGTTTTTATCAAAATCTAGATTCAAATCATCGTACGGATAACATTCCGTATTCAAATAGAGTTTAGCATTGGTTAATTTGCAGTGGTCGAATTGACTTGCATCCCCAGACATGATATTTTTTCGACCTGTTTGCATAGCGAAAATGACATAGCGCGACTTCTCGAGCTGACTAGCCGTCTTGATGGCCCACGAATGCTTGGTTGTGCTCTGCAAGAGCGGAAACTCGTACAGATCCCAAGAGCGAAAAGCCATTCTCAGATATCGTCCGCTCTCCAAAGCGCGCAGCATCGACAGCTTATTTATCTCGCTCAATAACACGTGTGGCATTCGCCACTGTACTTTGAATAATTCGAGCGTCGGCTCTGTCGCCGAATCCCCCGTCAGACAATTGTTGTCGTTGCGCGCTCGTATTAAAATCAATTCGTGACGAGCGTTGATCACCACACGTCTGTAATCATCGCAAAATCCCAACAGTAAGTAGAGCGGTACACAGAAATTAAAGTATCCAGCCGCAGTAGTCTGCGCATCCCAGCCGGCATTCCGCAGAATCACGCTTCTGTCGGATGACGCTGTTACATAGTTTTTGATCGTGCTAGTTATGCCCAAGTTTCTGTTACGATCAATCTCCACACCGTTGAGTTCATATCGAATCTCATCGAATATAAACGCGATGCAATTACTTCCCAATGACACACTAGCACCCTGGACCACTTTGTTCTTCGTCAGTTTTCCCTCGACGTATAGAAAGCTTTCGTACGGCAATGTGTATAGATCCTGTTGCTGTATGGGTATTCTTATCTCGTCGCTGTATCCGAACGTTGTGTTGGCGAACGGGTTGTACGTGTGAGTCTCAATCTTGACGATGCGATCGTCGAAGATCGGCTCGTTTTTAATGTTTAAGATATCAGTCATCTCAAATGTTGCGCACCGCAAATCCCAAAGACTTTAAAAATGTAACGTTCGACGCACTGAGCTTCTTGTTCTTCCTAATGCAGTCGGATGAGCGAGTGTTATCGAGCTGTGACGTGGTTGGCCTTGTAAAGAATACGTTATCTCTCTGCGTGCGCTCCGTTCCGTTCAACACGAGCATCTCATTCTCACGTTATCACTGCAGACGTCGTACGTACAATCTAACGGTGATCTCGTCTCCTCGAAAATCGAGTAATCGTCCGTTCTGGTCGACGACGCTTATCGTTAGATCCGTAATGCTCCGTGCGATGGTAGGTAAATGATCTGCGTCGGCCTTTCCGATATCTTATATCCTGGCGGCACGCTCGGTGAAAATTCGTGTATCGTGTGCGCGCTTTTGTCGTTGCTGTACGCACCCGCGGTCACGTTGCACTCTACGCGGATAACGTTTACATTCATTATGTTCATCGACATGTCCGATTCGTGCCATTTTCGCGGTCGCAGTATACGCTTCGACGAGAATCCCAGCAGCGATCCAATACTGTTGGGCTTGTCAAAATTTATTCTGTACGCACATCTAATCTCGCATCTCATCGTGTTGTAGTTTGCGCGGAGCGTAATCGGGTTCTCCAATAATTCTCCATCCTCACCGTTATCATCATCATAGGCGTCATTGTTCTTAATGTCACCGCGCACTACGTCAACGGTTTTAAGCGCGTCGCAACGTTTCCGTAAAATCGCGCGTTTCAGAAATTCATTTATGTCTCGCACTTTGTACGAACCTTCGGGTATTGTAATTTCCACATCATTTTTGTCAAAATAAAATTTGTTGTTCGATTTATTCACGTTCGGTATCGTGTGATAAGTCTCAAAAATCGCCAGACCGAGCTCGTAATCGCCGTCACTCAAATCTATGGCGGGAAAGTAGTTTGCCACGAGGACGGTGCTCTTCCCGCTCAGCGTAAGCGTCAGCGACATGACGGCGTTCGACTAATACTGAGATTTCACAGCATCTCGCCGAGCTTTTTAAATTCACGGGCGTCTACCGTTTGTAGAAACCGCAGGCACATCTGTCCGCAGAAGCTCTGATCGTACGTTTGATAGGACGTACGATTGTACTCTATCGTCGTAGCACCGTTCCCGAAATATCGCGCCAGTTCCTTGGGAGGTCGAAGATTACCGAAACTGTCAAAGTATACGACGCAGTTGTTCCTCTTCGCGTACGCTACCCAGTGAGTACCAGGCCCCGTCGCATCGTCCAGATTCACGATACCGCTTTCGTTTCGACGCGCACCGCTCGTCGGTATACATGAAAACGCCTCTAAAGTATGGTATGCGCATATGTCTCGTGAGCTCGTTTAATTGCACATTAGTAGTTGTGCCGGCATTTTTATAGTCTCTTTGGCGTTTTTTTTTCTTTGCAGCTGCACCCTGTCCATGTTTGTACGGGCCGAGATACAGTCCGCGCCCCTGTTCCATCGCGCGGTCGTGACGTTGCAGCTCCTCGAGCTGACGTCGCGCGGCTTTGTTGTCGTTTACCGCTTTCGCCACGCTGGTCGCTCCGCCGATCAAGGACCCGAGCACGCCCAACATTGGCAGAAACGGTAACGCACCACCTCGTTTCGCCGTTGGAAGTATCCGCCTTTTCATCGTCTTCTTCTTCGTCGTCGTCGTCGTCATTGTCTTCTTCTTCTTCGGTTTCATGTCCATGCCGATCTTGGTCTTGGCTTTCATCGCTGCCCAGACGGCGGCAGCGGCGGCTCTCTCGCCCAGAGCCGAATCACTCGCGGTAATACGTTTCCGCGCCTTCTCGGCTAGTATATTGTCTGCCGCGTGTCTGTCGGTGAGATCGTTGCTGTGCGAATACGCAATGTTGTGGTCTCGACACGCCGCATCCAGCGGATTTATGCCAGCGTCACCTCTGGCTAATCGCTTCGCAAGTCGAGTGCCTGGGCCGCAAAACTGGTAGCCCGGAATATGTAACTCGAAAGGAAGCGCGTTTACCGCTCGATTCCACAGACTACAACCCGACGCTGACATTCGTTACAGTCCTTTATCTTAGGTGCGGGACCGTCGATGTGCGTTCGCTGCCACAGCTGATTGTAGTGCTCGTCGCATCGACGAAAGGTTCGAACCTCCGAATCTGCCTTTACGTGTTCCGGAAGCTGGTCCCAGACGTGTTCGATGTAATCGCCGTACACGCGTAAAAGTACGACCTTCGGTATGTATTGCAACTGCTCGGCGCCCAAGTTTCGAATATCGGAAGGATGACTCAGCGCGAGATACATTTTGCTACTGCGCGATTCGCGGGATTCGCACGTCTTTAAATAGTCGTTCGAGAGCGCACAGCCTGTAGTGCGAGCATGAAATTCGTACTGCAACCGCTGACGATACGCGTTACGAACTGTGACGCGAAATCGCGAATGATGGGAGGTAGCGCGGAGAAGTGCAAGCACGGCGAAATGCTGCCGAGTACTATACGCGCGATCATTTGCGGCCCGTCGAATTGCGGTAAAACCAACGTTCTCATAAACTTACTCGAGAGCCCGAACGGTATACGTTTCGAGAACGTGTACGTCCATTCGAAATCGTTGCAACAGTCAAAGTATCGATATCTCGAAAATTTGTTTACGTCTATCGACGAAATCGGCTATTTTACGTTCTCCAACAACAGCGACGTCATTCCACCGAGTGAGGCGCGTCCAAATTCTATTTTTATCTTTGAGGACGTGACATGCGACAAGCAGGATGCGGTGAGAGAATACTTTTCGATGGGTAGCCACGCGAACATTGACTGCTTCTATCTCTGCCAAACGTACGCGAGGATACCTAAACATCTAATACGCGACAACGCGAACCTTCTGATCCTATTCAAACAGGACGGTACCAACTTGAAACACGTTTACAATGATCATGTAAATACCGTCATGTCGTACAACGAATTTTGCGCGTTGTGCCACGCCTGTTGGCAACAAAAATATGGATTCGTAGTGATAGACAAAGACAGTGCGCTCACAAATGGACGATACAGAAAAGGATTTAACGAGTTCGCGATACCGTAACGCGACCAGTCGTTGTCGATACTTAGTCACAGACGAGCATGGCAGATGTGCGCGAGCGTGAAAAAATCGTGAGATCGAGAAGACGAGCGAGTCGATCCGCAAGAAACATCGTCCTCTGAAGACCGGTAGAATCGAGGAGGGCATCGCGTTGGGCAGAGTTTTAAGCCTCTTATCGAGCCGCTGCGACTTTTCGTCGACAGCCCCGGCGTGCGCGCGACAAAGAGAGAGTCGCACGACGAAGATGCAGCGTCTGCCCATAAACGCGAGAGGAAGGAGGAAGAGGAACAAGAGGAGAGAGAAGAAGCGAGCGAGACCTTCGAGCGTTCCACGACTCTGCATAAATCAAATGATCGATCGCACGATGATGTACAACCAATAACCTCCACCCCGCGTGCCAAAATCGTACCAACGATAGAGTCGTTGAAGAACGTTTTCGAAACGACGGAAGATTCGCTAGCGACGAAGGTCAAAATCAGCTGCAAACGTCGGAAGGTCGAGAGGCGTTACGAGCTGGTTTGGGCCCGCTGGGTCAAAAATACGTAGAGGCCGTCCTGAGGGGAGCGCGAGATAAAGAGAGCGACATAGATCGCGTGTACGGCGTTTACCTACACAAGGATAGGCTGATGTTTGGCAATAAACATTTCGACGTGGATGACGCGGACAACATAATTATCGACGGCGTACGATACGCCGGTACACCAGGTCTTTACGAGTTGATTTTCAAGAGAATTCCTGACGATGCGCTCTACACGGAAGACGATATGCACAAGTACAAAAGCATGCTGTTGGTGACGAACGCCCACAAACACAAGTACCATTTGCAGGGCCGATTATTGAGTAACAGAGGATACAAGTACAAACATGTAATCGCGCCGTTGATGTCGGTCACACCCAAGAAACAGAAGAAATCTGGAAAGGGATTACCTCACGCAATGACATTGAACGACAACGCGATCGATTACGTGCACTGGGATGATCCCAACGAGCTGGTGGATTGTCTACGATTGCTCGACGCTTCGCACCGAGCGGGCAACAACGCTCACGACAACGAGATACTGTCGATCATCGAGGAACTTCGCGAAGCCGGTCTTATTATAAATTAAATCGCGTATTCATTAAACGAGTCAGTCGAGTGATACCAGCGAGAAAAATACATTAATTTCTTGTACTCTGTATATTACACGTCGGATCATGAAAAAGAAATCCGATAAAAAGAGAGAAAAAAATTAGCTCGGAGAAACGTCGGCTCGTCGAGGAATTGCACGCTCCGGCGAGAAGAAATTTTCCGCGAAGGCGTGTCATAGTCCGGGGGTACGACGATCTGTGGCAGGCTGATATCGTTGAGATGCGCCCGTACTCGAGTTTCAACAGAGGTTACCACTACATACTCACCGTCATCGATGTGTTGAGCAAGTACGCGTGGGCCGTTCCGCTTAAGAGCAAGGGTGGAAGCGAGACGGCTAACGCTATCGCTGAGATAGTTCTAGGCTGAGATCGTTCGAGAGAGCGAAAGATGTCCGAAAAATTTACAAACGGATATGGGGAAAGAATTTTACAATGCAGATGTACAGAGTATCTTGAAAAAACACAACGTTAATCAGTATTCCACGTATTCGACGTTGAAAGCGTCAGTGGTCGAGCGATTCAATCGCACGCTCAAAAACGACATGTGGAAGATGTTCTCACTCAACGGCAATTACAAGTGGGTCGACGAGTTGTCGCGTCTGGTGTCAGATTACAACGCGCGCAAGCATCGCACCATCGGCATGCGACCCTCTGACGTAACTTCTGCGATCGCCGAAAAACTCTTAGGTACAGTGTACAGTGCGATAAAGATAGCGGTTCCTGCAAAATTCAAAGTAGGTGATTCGGTACGCGTGAGAAAGTACAAGACGATTTTTGAGAAGGGTTACACATCAAATTGGACCACCGAAGTGTTTACGATCGTTAAGGTGCAGCGTACCAATCCTGTAACTTATTTACTCGAGGACTATCGTGGAAATTCCGTCGTTGGAGCGTTCTACGAGCACGAGTTGCATCGCACTACTCAGCCGGACGTGTATCTCGTGGAGAAAGTGTTGCGCAGGAAGGGCGACAAAGTGTACGTCAAGTGGCTGGGATTCGATGGATCGCACAATTCATGGATACACAAAACCAATGTTATTTGATAAATTTTTAATTGATATTTTTTGTATACATATCACAATATAAGAATATAAACGTGTAAAATATTTTTTTATTATCCTTTCCATTTTTAGAATATAATACAGATATAAAATATGTATATAAATGTACGATACATGAAAAATAACAGTAATACATAATAAATGATACTACATAAAACATAATAGCAATACTTATATACAACGTAAAAACATAATGCGTAAATTATAATAATAATAGTACATAATAGTAACAGGTACGTAGATTGTACAATATGAGAATATTTAAAAAAATGTAAAAAGACATACACAAAGTAGTACAAATTAAGATAATACATAAAGCATAATAATAGTAATATATATACGCTGTATGAAAATATAAAAAACATGTAAAAATATAATATAAATGTTGATATGTACATATATTACAAAGGTATCCACCAATGTCCCCACGGTAACGTCTTCGTCGAATTCGGTACGACGTATCGTTTGTCATCGTATGGACTCAGAGCGATTTTCGATTCGGATATCGTGTATACCTCGTGCAGTTTAGATCGTATACACGATTGACGACGAGTCATTTCGATCTCTTCGTTCAAACATCGCGTGTAATCGTCGAACGTTAT
>NW_017304239.1:283093-283900 GCF_001594115.1 Trachymyrmex septentrionalis | reverse complement strand
GTACTCGCCGAGCGTTCGGATGGAGAATCGCTGCCATACGTTCGCCGCGTGAGCGTAATCGCTCTCGGATACGGTATCGCCCGTTAACGAACTGTAAAAAGATTCGCGCTGTGGTAAGCGCGTGTCCTGCAATTTTTCAGCACAGTCAACGTACTCGTACGGAAAGACACCTTTACGAGTCAGTAATTCAAATTCATCATCCTATAGTGTTGAAAATTTTGAACGTATAATTTTTAATTTGTCTTTATCGAGATACGACGCTAATTTATCGAGACTTGTACTGAGAAATTTGAAAGAATCAATAAAACGTAATTTTACATAATTTCTTTGAGAATTATTTTTAGTTTTATCTTTAGTGCTATCGACATGTTTTGTGAAGGAGATATATTTTTCCTTGGTTATCGGTAATACATCTACGCGTCCTTCATATGCTGTAGCGATTTCCTTAATTATGAAATGCGCGTCGTAGCCCGATAAATTGTGAAAAACGATCGGAATATATAATGAATTTTTGTAATTTAAATTACAGTTTGAATGCGCTGGACCGCGATATCTATCGGTTAAGTGGCAATGATCGCGTACCCGCGTGTCGTCCGACGCAAACGGTTTTTCGCAAATGTGACAACGCGTCGCGCTACGGTACACCTCCCATTGTCCTTTCGACAACGTTTCCATGGGCACGTTGGCGGATACGATATTTTTCACGCGATGCGCCAAATCGTTGAGTTGTCGCGCGAACCACGCTATACAGTCTTTATCGCGACGGAACTGATACGACGATAACGCGTCATCGTACGAGCAACGCAC
>NW_017304239.1:280933-283038 GCF_001594115.1 Trachymyrmex septentrionalis | reverse complement strand
CGACGCATCTTCCCTGTCGGGTTCCGTCTTCCGTAAAATGCACTCCAGGTCGGCGTAGACGACGAATGGAACGCGCTCCTTGTTGCAGAAGTTCCCAAATTCAAGCCACTTTTCATCCTCGCTCGGCAGTCGAATAGCGCAATCGTTTATCTTCTGGCAGTCCATTGTGTGTGATTGCAATTTCTCATTCGTGCTGAAGTAATGCAAGCATCTAAAAAAACAAAAAAGTTATAGTAGTTATCTATATTTTATTAATAAGATGAGAAATTATAATAATTTTTCTTGTGTACTTATCGATCGCAGAAATATTTCTTGTTCTTTTTTTTGCTTAGTTGCGAGCTCACGAGACGCGACAGTTTCTTGATCCACGCAAAGTGTGTAATGTTGTCGTTGCATGAATCTTGCATGTACAGGAGATTGACATGCTTGTCCTTCTTGTCACTAGTGAGCCGCAGAGGAAGAACTTGTTTATTCTCGATGCTATACACGTTGATTGATATGTTGTTGAGATTTTCGAATTTAGAAATGTCTTTGAACGTTATCGGAAATTCGATACCCGCGAGATTCAGCACCGTCGTATAATGCGGATACGATGACTCTCGAGTTACATTTCTTTCAGCCGGGTACAGAGCGGCGACCACCGACCACGCGAAGCACGCATTGTCCATCGTACTAACGTTGATCACCGCTCGTTTCGTCGCTATTTCCCGCGGCACTTCGAAGTAACATCCCGCGCGCATGGGATTTAGTTTGTTCACATTCACTATCAAATTGAGGATTCGCGACAATGCCCACCCGCTGTCGCGTTCTTGGAACTCTTCGAGTGATGTCAATGTAGGTTCGATGATATGCTGCTCGTACCACTCGCGCAAATCGGTGTATCGGTATATCTCGCGGTTCTTAGTGTTTATACTTTTAATGTCACGTTTGATGTTTGTCATAAACTCGCCGTTGAACGCAGTGTTCACTTTTGCATTACCGTGTCTTTCTACGGCGTCTCGCACACGTTCGAGCACTATTTCTCTCGCGTCTTCCAAAACCGCCGCGGCTCGATGTAATCGACGTTGACCACTGCACTCGTCGATATACGGTTTTCGAACGAGGCGTCGATCTCTCGCCAGACGAGAGATCTTCCGTCGCGACTCGCGTACCCACCACCAACGTGCACGAAACGTCGCTCTAATCGTGTCTTTACACCCGCGAGTCGCGCGATCCTCGCCACCATGGATTGTCTGTGTCCAACGGTGAGACGCGGACGCTTGGCACGACAAAGCTCTTCGAGCCGCTCGATGCACTCGTCGCATCGTTGCAGCCACGCGAAACATTCCACCAGAGTAGCGACCTGGCTGCACTGCTCCAGCAGTTCGCGTTCCACTCACTCGTGATTTTCCATTTTTTTTTCTTTAGATCACGTCACACTCTTCCACGGAGCACTTGCACGTGACTCGTTCACACACGTTGCAGCATCGCGACATATTCAGAAAATCATAATGTTCTAACACTTTTTCATTATGTTTGTTTGCGAAAATGCACTGTTTACACTCAAAGCTCGATCGTTGCATCTGTCGAAAAATAGTTTTAGTGCATGATCGCGATCACGAAACTCCATCCATATTTTGTCGATAATCAGCAGTTCGACGCACTTTTCCCTACCTGCAGGAATCTTAATGCAGATGCACCAACCTTGGCTCTTATCTGCGATTTTCTTCGCCCAATAATAATCGTCCTTTATTACATTGACATTTCTACTCCACCAATGCCTCTTTTCATATTCATCGTCCTCGTAACATTTGTCTAGTAATACACTTTCTGTCGCGCGAGTAAAGACCCCTCAGAAACGGGCTCTCTGATAACTGTTCCATGTTTCTCACCACGTATACCTAATTCACGATCGCGTAGGAATTGCACTGGGGATATTCGTGCACCTATGTCTCTTTTTTGCAGATTACCGAGAACATACAACACATCATCTACGTTATAGCCTTCCCATATATTTTTCAATAGTGTCTCGCTCACAATACAGTTCACAATAGTTTTTTCAATGTGTGCAGAGTGGACACATGCTGCACGGAAATATAGTGTACATTGACACTCCACAATTCTTG
>NW_017304239.1:275148-279467 GCF_001594115.1 Trachymyrmex septentrionalis | reverse complement strand
AGCGGCGGTGGCGGTGGCGGCGGCCGATGAAAAACAATAAGAAACGCATTGTTTATGCGGGTCCAACCTATTGTTTATGTGGGTCCTATTACAACGATGCCGCCGGAACTTCCCGCCCCTTCCCCCTCTACCGCGCCTTCCACCGCTCGCGCTCCCCCCGCACCTACGAGTTCCCCCCGCGCCCCGCGCTCCCCTCAGAGGACCTGGGTTAGAACCCGCCTAGTATATCTATTTTTGAAAAAAACGCAAATTTTTTTAAAACTTGACATTTTTCATTGGTGTCAAAGAATTATTCTTAAATGATGTGTTTATGTTGAATTATTCTACGAAATATCGTTTTTGTTTAACATTCATTAAATTAAATCGACTTTCAATTATTTTAATGCAAAGTTATCCATTCTAACATTTAATGCTTCGCTATTGCTATCCGAAATTGTGACGTTATAAGCGAGAAAATAAAGAATAAATGCAAGTTAAATTTAAATACTATCCAATATACCATAACAGATCCTTTTTTTATTCCTGTACTACATTGCACTAAAACTTTTTTTAATTTTTGCTTTCGCCAAATATCAAAGGTCATCTCATTTTAGATTGCTAAAGTGTACACTGATTCCCCACCACATAAATCACATTATTATACACATTATTATACAATACTTAAAATTATGTACATTTAACAGTCTGCAGCTCGATAAAAAATACATTTTAAAAAAATTTGATACTTTTACATAAAAGTATAGAGTTTTACTTATACAAAATGTTTCTTTTTATTTCCTCACAATTTTTCTTGATCACGTCTAATGTAAATGTATTAATAAATACACACGCACGCACGCACGCATGCACACACACACGCACACGCACACACACGACAAGCACACACACGCACACATATATCATACCCAAAAGAAACCTTACGACTAAATTTTTTCATAAATTTTTAATATTTTTCAATAGTAATAACTCAGTGAAAAATCATCGTAGCGAAATGTTTAAAAAAGCTTTTTAAAGCTTGAAATCTCTACTTTCCAAATCCGTACTTTAAAAAACACTGATCATACTGACATTATGTGAAGTTACATAAATAAAGATGCATAAATTCTCAAAATTTTTTATAAAATTTGCGAAGTTTCACGGCGCCAATTAAAAATTGCGCACAAATGGGATTTACAGCTTTCGAAAGAGTGAATCTTTATTTTTAATTATTTTTTTATAGACCTGTGTACAATTTTTTTTCACTGAGTTATTAAACGTTGAAGCAAAAAACGATCTTTTTCTTCAATGTTGAATAACTCGTCAAAAAAAAATCGTACAGAGGTCTATAAAAAAGCAAATTGAAGGTAAAAATTCACACTTTGATTTGCTGTTTCGCTCGACGAGTCCAGAACAGCTATTATGGAAATTTTACGATTCCGATCGGAAACTCGAGATTCCGACTGGTGAATTTCCGACCGCGATTTTGTTTTTGTTTTTACTATTATGGCTTTCGTGTGGAATGGGCTTTCTGCCTGTTTTTCCATATCCGGAATGAATCAAACGAGAGGAATGAGAAAATTTTGACGACTAATCACAATGTAAGTCTATAGGAAAAATCGATAGATTCAAAATGTCCGATACTTATACTGTGAAAACGTTACAGCACATAGCTGTGAATAGTGAATTGAAAGTTGAACATATTGAGATCCTAATAGCAATCCGCAAAAACAAGCGAGATTGAAACAAATTAATCTGGAGACACTGGTAATATCTCGGCGCTAAACTACGCGCAGCGACACTGCTGTGGCTACTTTAAGCGAGCCGGCGAGTTGCCAGGGATTGAGATTATTGGATCTCAATAAAGGCTGAATTGATCAGGTTCTAAGTGTGCTCAATCGATTGCATCTGGTCTAAATATATAATGAAAGTATTTTTTTTTCTACGTGCCCTACGAGCCGAGATATTGCGACGCAAAATCCAAATCTGAAATTTTTATATTAAGATTAAGAAACGTCGTCATTGCCGACTACGGAGTGAGATTTGTCCTTTTGGAATTTTTGGCGCAAGAGGCAAATGTGGCGCTGGCAATGTATGGTCACATCACACATGTCTGTTTTCTGTGACTGATGATGAACTAGTGTACACTTTTGGAATTAAAGTAAGTAATAAGTAGTTTAAGTTAAGAAATTCGTCACATCGATGGCATAGAGGGGCACATAAGTGATTTTCTGCTTCTGCAATTACACAAATTAGACTTACACGTTTTTGTACAAAATAAATGAATCTGGCAAAAAAAAAATGTATTGCTTTACCTCGTGGATCGAGATATTAATCGTTAAAGTTGTTGATATTCAAGTTAGGAAATCTGTCACATCGATGGCATAGAACCTGAGAACATGTAATTGAAGCTAGAATAAGTATTTTCTGCTTCAATTACACAAATTTTTTGCTTTAAGAATACAAATTATTTTCTATATAATTTTTATTTTTACAGCAGAGTATTGTCTTGGTTAAATATTTGTTTGTAAAGCAGAAAATTTGTTTAACTCTCTATGCCATCGATGCAACAGATTTCTTAATCTGTCAACTTTAACAATTAATAACTCGGTTCGCGAGGCAGAGCGACACAATTTTTTGCCATTTATTCATGTAGTGCAAAAACGCTTTGAATGAGTCTAATTTTATCAACCTCGAGGAGGTGAGGAGACTAAATTCAACAATTACTGAATGTTGACATTTTGCATATACCTAATTGTTTAGTGCGTTATAATTCGACCTTGTACGTACATTATTATGTAACTTGTAATGTATTTTCAGGATTTATTAACATGTTTTCGGCATCACAACTGTGAGACAAGATGCTTTGAAATAATTAAAAGACATCTTACAAAATCCTCTAAAATCTTTACATTCGCAATTAAATTCTCTGTTACATAGTATCGT
The DNA here is from genome assembly GCF_001594115.1 of Trachymyrmex septentrionalis. Taxonomy (NCBI): domain Eukaryota; kingdom Metazoa; phylum Arthropoda; class Insecta; order Hymenoptera; family Formicidae; genus Trachymyrmex; species Trachymyrmex septentrionalis. The sequence goes on along the minus strand of NW_017304239.1, from coordinate 276,545 downwards.
AGTTTTATCTCTTGATAAAGAGAAAGAAATACGCACAAATTCATTTCATGCAGTTAATTTTCTTGGCCTTATCTCAAATAAACAGTTGACATCTTTACGTGAAATTATATATCGTATCTGAGCTGTGCAATGACACATATTGATCCACGTGTAAAAGAAGATTCTCTATTTTTCTTAGATGTGCTTGCTCAAAATTGTAATCTCTGTGTAACTCTCAACTTTCTCATCTGGACATACTTCGAGCCAAATATCAGACATTAGTGGCATCAATAAATTTACATATTTTACAAATTCTTCTATAGGTAAGGTTTTTTTCTCATGATTCTCTGAAGATCATATATCTTCGTTAAGATTAATTGCATAAAATTGAGTCGCACTATCGTTATAAACTGGAATATATTTTTTCGTTTTCACAAACAGAGGCATAATCGATTGTGTATACAAAATTTCCTGTAGTCAACAAACAATAGAGATAAATAAATTAGTTAAACAGTTCCAGACTTTAATTCTCCATTTTACATTTATATTTTTGGAATGTAACGTTATCATTAATTGTGCCACAGGGCTACATTCATTATGTATCTTGCATATTATACCCAAAAAATTAGGTAATATTTTATGACTTTCTTTCGCCAATGCATTATTACAATTTTGTACAAACAACGAATAAGTATACGAAAAAAAAGATTTTGCTGAAATATCTGAAAATTTATTTAAATACAGATCTAAAAATAATTTAGTTGAATTATCAAAATATTTAAGTATGTATCACTAATAACTAAATAAAAATAAAATACGACACAAAGATACTAATATGAATACTAATATTTATTCCGTATAACGTTAAGCTTCCTTTTATACTACTTTTCTTTCATTTTTTTTATCATTTTTTTCTTTTTCTCTTTCTTTATTTTACTTTTCTCTTTCTTTTCTTTTAATTTTTTCCATTCTATAAAACTTTCCTTTTCATGAAAACTACTAATCTATCAAATTAAAAAATAAAACATAAATGGTTGTTTTTTGTTATTTATACAAATTTACTTTTTCAAAAAAAGATAAAAAAAGTGCTAAGCACGCATGCTTTTGAAGAATCATTTGGGCCGGTTTCACCAACGCCAATCACTTAATGGCCGTGGAACTGATTAATTGTATTTGCTGTTTAGTAGTAGTAGTAGTAGTAGTAGTAGTTTATTACGTGCTCACCAACGTGATTACACGGACTTCCATTAAATACAATACATCTTAAATATACATATACATTTCTTTCCTACTTGCTTACTCATCTGCAAATTCATACTCACATTCATACTCATTTACATTTTATGTCTCTCACTCACTCATGTCGGTCTCACTCACTCTCTCTCTCTCTCTCTCTCTCTCTCTCTCTCTCTCTCTCT
>NW_017304239.1:265994-272018 GCF_001594115.1 Trachymyrmex septentrionalis | reverse complement strand
TCTCTTATTTTTATTTCTTTATCTAACCCCCCTAATTTTTTCAAAACCCCTACAGCAGCATCTTTCATATTTCCCCCCTCTACCTCTACACCCCGCATGACTACATTTAGTCTTCTATCTCTTCTTTCTTGATCATCTCTTCTTTTTTCTATTTCTTCCACTCTTTTCTTCAGATCTGCATTTTCTTCTTTCAACTTCTCCATCTTTTCCCTTTCCTCCTCCTTAAATTTCTCAAATTCTGATTTTATTTGCTTCATCTCTTCTTTTAATTCTCTTCTTATCATCTTCATCATATCATCCTTATGCCGCTGCAGTTGTCTCTCCATCATCTTTTCTATCTCCTCTAAATTCGCCATTTTCTTCTTCTCTGAATCCCCCTGCTGTTCTGGCGATTTTCCTGCCTTTCCTTCCTTCTTTCGTTTCACGACTTGCTGTTCGTCTTCACTCTCTTCCGACTCACGCGCTCTGCCCCTTCTCGAGAACCACGAGCTTGGAATGCTCACTACACTACTATCCCTCCTCTCCCTTCCTAGCAGCTCCGCTTTCGTGGGTCTTCCTCTCTTCCCCGCTCCCTTCTCTCCACTCGTATTTCGTCTCTGACGTTCACCGTCGTCGCCGTCCTTCGATCTTGTTCCCCACTCCTCCCCTGACTGTACCCACCTTTCCGCTCGGCTACTTCTAGACTCTTCCGTGGCTAGGCAGGTTCCTTCTCTCTCTTTCTCCAAACTCTCGCTCATTCCCCCTCCCGAGACGCGCTCGCGCTTCGTGACGTTCTATCCCTGCTTATTCTTCTCCGTCTCTCCCCGCTCCTCTTCCCCCCTTTTCTTCCGTCACTTCCTGCCACGTGTTTTTCTGCCACGTGCGCCGAGCCTAATTACTTTTTACCTTCCGACTTATGCAAAGGCTCACCCAATGCACTCCTGTCACCTTTTGTCCACTCCTTCTCTTATGCACCCAATACAGGCTTTCAGGCCACCTGTATCACAACGTTCTCGGTTGTAGCTATGACAGTTGTAGGTTAGGTTTCCCTTGGACCGTCTTCTTTTTCTACAATTAGCCCGCTTCCTGATGGAACGAGCTACTTTTTGCCTAGCTCTCGGTTTAACGACTCTCGTCCCTACAACAAAAAACTCCCCGCAGGGCAATTCCTCTACAGCTACGAAAACTTTAAATTTCCTCACGAAGTGCGCAGAATATGTCTTCTCTGTAACTCACCTCGACCGGAAGTCTATTTGCTGTTTAGTAGAATTGACCATTTATGGTTGACACCGATTTGGCTTAATCGGTGAAATCGGCCCTTTGTATATAATATTAAGTATCAAACCCAATTAATAGTAATTTTAATAGTAGTTTTAATTTTTTTTCAAAGACTCTTATTGAAGATCTTCTTATTCCAATTCAAGTAATGGCAATTTTAATTCTCTGTCAAAAATTATTACTCTTCGAAAAAAATTAATATATCAAATAAAAAATTAAAACTCAGATGCTACAATCTTAACCAATGAAGTTAAATTCTATTAAATTAAAAAATAAAACACAAATGATACTGCCTCTTGTTATTTATTTAACTCTAATAATATGTATCATCCGTATAAAAGATTTAATATCAACAATTGACGCCAAGTTAATTTTATGTGATTCGGATATCAAATTATATAAATAATATTAACTTTAATGATATTCCTATAAAAGATTTGATATTAAGAACTGGCGCAAAGTTAAATCTTATTTCTTTATACCATGCCAAAAATAAATAATGAATAAAAAGAAAATTGAATAAAATATTTGAAAAAAAATAAATAAAGAAGAAAATAAATTATAATATATAAATATGAAGAAAATAAATTTAATAAAGATGAATAAAGAAAAAATTAAATAAATAATAAATATTAATCTAATATGTATCATTTGTATAAAAGAATTGATAACAACGGAGGCGCCAAGTTAAATTCTACTATCAAAATCAAAAGTAAAACCTAAGTGATACTATCTTTATTACTATTTACTTAATCCAAATGGTACTATCTTTAATTTTTATGAAATAAAACTTAATTATACGTATATCTTATTGAAGGATCTTTCTATTCCAATTTAAATACGTACCATAAGGAATAAAAAATCTTCTTGGAGTAACGCTAATGTAAGCGTTATTTTTTAAAAAATGGTAAGAACAAAAATTCCTATCAAAAAAACATCACATAATAATGTAAGAGATATGTTGTACACGAAAGTGTTTTTTAATTTTAGGCATTTGTATTACATTTTTCAAGAAAAATTTTTTTATTTTATAGAGCGTCAAAAGTACGTCATTTTAGGAAGCAAAATATTGTTTTCTTATTCAGGATACAAAACTGAGAAGATTTTTTATTCCGTGCACGTCAAAGTTGAAGTTTTTTTTCAATTTTAAAAGATCGACTTTAAATTAACATTGTTTGTAATAAAACTTTTACAAAGAAATATGATTCGAAAGTTATGGCTTTAAGCTTTAAAACGGTTATTTCAAACGATTTAATAATTAATTTGTAATAATTTTACGCAAAGATATATATACCTTGATTTTGACCTTTTTAATGCTAATTCTACATGATCCTTTAACTTCAAAATAGAATAACTTTGTCAAAAATGATCGTAATGAGATTTTTAAAAAAATATTTTAAAGGTTAAACTTTTTATTTTTGAAATCGGTAATTTTAATCTGACTGATCTTTTACGGAGCTATAGGAAGGCAAATGGATACCTGTCAAATGTGAAAATTGTGTACAAATTTTATAAAAGTCTATGGCGTGAAATAAGGTTTACACAAAAATGCGTTTATGGCAGTCTAAAGAATGAATCTTTTCCTTTAATTTTCTTTTTTATTGAGTGCTGTACGATTTTTTTTCATCGAGTTGAACGTTGAAGCAAAAATGGTTATTTTTACTTCAATGTTTAATAATTCGGCACTTAATAAAAAAAAATTAAAGGAAAAGACTCATTCTTAAGCTGCCGTAAATCGCATTTTTGTGTGAATTTTACTTTACGACATAGATCTCTGTAAAGTTTTTAAAAATGTTTCAGATTTGACGAGTATCTATTTGTATCTGTATCTCCATAAAGAATCAGTCAGATTGAAATATTAATTATCGATTTTGAAAGTAGATATTTCAAGCTTTCAAATAATTTTTTGATTTTTTGTCTGCAATAATTTTTCACTGAGTTATGGTGTTCTGAATATTACGCAATTTTGAGCGTGTTCTAAAGTGTCCCCTATTTTTTGTCGAGTGTATAAATAGTATAAATAAATGATATATAATACGAGGGTGGTCCCAGAAGTACCCGACCTGACGTATAGATGGCGGTTGTTGTATAAAAAAAAATCACTGTAGGGGAAAGCACCAACTTTCTAAAGCTTAACTATGAAGTTTGAAGACTCTACGTTATTCAGTATTTGTTTGGCAGCCATCAATAGTGGACGATCTCGGTGAATTTGCAAAGATGGAAAAAATTGATCATCGTTATGTGATACAATACTTTCATTTGAAAGGTCTTAGTCCAACCAATATCAAAGCCGAGCTGGATTCTACTCTGGAGGAGTCTGCTCCTTCGTTTACAACAGTAAAATATTGGGTGGCAGAGTTTAAACGAGGCCATACGAGTTGCGAAGACGAACATCGCAGTGGTCGACCAAGTGAGGCCATTCCAGAAATGGTGAAGAAAATCCACAAAATGGTATTGGGTGACCGTCAATTGAAAGTGCGCGAGCTAGCAGATATGATAAACATTTCAAAAAGTGCTGTACATCGCATATTGGCTGAAAATTTGGAGATGAGAAAGCTGTGCGCAAGGTGGGTGCCGCGCTTGCTCACAGTCGAACAAAAGCAGCGCCGAGAGGATGTTCCAATCGAATGTTTGGCGATGATTCGCAGCAACAAAGCCGAATTTTTGCGCCGATTCATAACCATGGATGAAACATGGGTCCACCACTTCACACCTGAAACGAAGGAACAATCGAAGCAATGGACTGAAAAGGGGGAATTGGCTTCGAAGAAAGCAAAAACAGTTCTATCGGCAGGCAAGGTCATGGCGTCAGTTTTCTGGGATGCGCGTGGCATAATTTTCATTGATTATCTTCAGAAAGGAAGAACAATCAATGGCGAGTATTATGCGAACTTATTGCAGCGTTTGGGTGATGAAATCAAGGAAAAACGGCCACATTTGGCAAAAAAGAAAGTGTTGTTTCATCAAAACAATGCACCAGTTCACACATCCATTATCGCGATGGCCAAAATCAATGAGTTAAAGTTCGAATTGCTTCCCCACGCACTCTATTCGCCAGATTTAGCCCCCTCGGATTATTTTCTCTTTCCAAACTTGAAAAAATTACTCGATGGTAGAAGATTTACCAAAAATGAAGAGGTGGAGTCTGCAGTTAATGGCTATTTTGAGGAGTTCAACGGTTCTTACTATAAACAGGCCATCGCAGCTATTGAACATCGCTGGGAAAAGTGTATCGAGCTAAAAGGAGACTGTGTGTTGAGAAATAAAGATATTTTTTCCCAAATTTTTTGTGTTTTCTTTGTTAGGTCGGGTATTTCTGGGACCATCCTCGTACATAACAGATATATATTTTATATTGGAAACAAGACCGTCTATAAAAATATTAAAACTTTAAATACAAAGCGCCTTCCCGGTCCGAGTGTTTTAAAATGTTGAACTACTATCTAATATACATTAAATTAAATTGAATTAATATTTCAGAAATAAATTGAGATAAATTTGGGGGGATTATTTGTTTCAGATTGATTGTGTGAATCCGATAATTTCATCGGCTCTCAATTTATTTCTGAAATATTAATTCAATTTAATTTAATGTATATTAGATAGTAGTTCAACATCTTAACACTCGGACCGGGAAGGCGCTTTGTATTTAAAGTTTTAATATATATATATAAAATATACAATATATACATGGATGGTTTCCAGTAACATACATAGGCAACACTGAGTAATATATGATTTAAACTTAGAGGAATTTCCAAAAGATACCAATAACTAATGTGTGACACATATCTTAAATGTATGAATACTTTTCATACATTCAAGAATATATGCGTATATCGACCTATTATATATAAAAGAGAGAATCTTTAGTTATCTTAAAGATACAGCAGACACTCAGATTTTGTGAGTTCAAAGCTCCATATCTTTTGACTTTTTCATTTTCTGTGGATATGACAAAGAAAACATTTATTCAATCATAAAAACTACAACGTATCTCAAAATGGAGCAGTTTATAAACTTGTTTCATATGTTAGATTGTTTTTTTACACAATCGTACTTACACCTTATTTATTTTATGAAAACAGTTTTAGGCTACTTCATAAAAATACTTTTCACATTTATTAAGAAATTTACATTCACGAGAAAAAGGATAAAGAAGAACATTATAAAAAAGACACACTATTATCACCCGACATTTAACAATTAAATACCATACATTAAAAATTGCACTTTAATGTACTAACGGAAGATTTAACGTGAACTTGACGGATATTAACTTTCTTTTTCTGGTGCATAAGAAAAGGTCGCGATATTAATAAATTCTATGATATAGTCGTGTTATTATGTAGAGTTCTGCATAATCAATGTGAACGATAATATGGTTTCGTAATCCATTGCGTTACAAACGCTACATCCTGACATTATATAATTCTGGATCGAGAGAATGCGCGGGGTCTTCGCAAAATATAAAATTGATCAGCTGATTTACGTCTTTGATACATATTCGCATTTTTCAGTCATAAATTTAATTCTTTAGAGAAAACATGTACTTGCAGATAATGCGTTGCATTGCCATCCTTACTCCTCTGGATGTACAAAACGTTTCGTTTTGATCTTTGTAATGTATCTTTCTATTGTAGTATTTTTGTCATTCAATATCGCACCTTATCTCCGGCATGTTTTAACCAGTTTTTTATGTATTTGATTATCGATAATGGTGCAATCTTTGCCTTTAATATAATATGACTCACAATCCCTATATAT
>NW_017304239.1:263122-265894 GCF_001594115.1 Trachymyrmex septentrionalis | reverse complement strand
ATGTACAAAACGTTTCGTTTTGATCTTTGTAATGTATCTTTCTATTGTAGTATTTTTGTCATTCAATATCGCACCTTATCTCCGGCATGTTTTAACCAGTTTTTTATGTATTTGATTATCGATAATGGTGCAATCTTTGCCTTTAATATAATATGACTCACAATCCCTACACATAATATGTACATATTTACAGTAATAGATGACTTTTAGTTAAAATAAGTAATTCTATTTATACAAGGTGTTTCAAACTCAATGCATCATGTCAGATTTCTAAAGTTACTTTGAGATGAAAATTCTACAATATATCAAAATATCTAGGTTAAATACTTTTTTTTACATAATAACTATCAATAATTAAAAATATCAGTAATTTTATTCTCACCTAAGTAATATTTATATCAATATTAATAGGAGGCAACTATTAACTTTTATTTTTAGCATTTTGCGTTGTACCATATCTGAACGCGTAAATTTTAAACGATATAACTAGGTAGCTTTAAATGACTATAATTCAAAAATTATTATAGTCACAACATTTTGGAATTAGAATTTTCATTTGAAAATGACTTCAGGAATCTGCCATTAGCAGATGGTACGTCGAATCTGAAATACCCTATATATAAACAAATATAGTAATATTTTTTAAAAATCATTAACAAAGTATAATTCTTATACATCACATTAAATGACAATACACATTTTTGTATGTGCATTGAGAGGATTCCGTTAGCACACATTCACTCATATCGACCAGTGCCTAATTTTTCACCACTTATAAGAATTTCAGTTTAAATTGACCAATTAGAAGTGTGCACTATCGAATTCTTTTCATGTGCAGTCATAAAGAATATACGATAGAAATATAACATTTAAAGAAATAGAAAGGAATATATAGGATGCGATCCGCTTCACGCTGCAAATGCTTTGAAACACGCACGCACGCATGCACGCATACACATTCTTTGATTGGTCAATTCGTAAATTTCTTTCATTTGATTGGTCAATGAAGCATTTGCACTGTCGAGTAGATCCATAATCTTTCATTGCAAAAATACACTTACCAACTACTCGAAATTGCTACCCCAGGCGTAGAGATCCCCTTTGTCCGTAAGCGCCAGAGTGTGGCTTATTCCGCAAGCTATCTTGACTGAAAAAGTATCGATTGCTTAATAATCTCATATGGTTTTATCGTTTAAGATCCCCCTTGGAATATAAATTACTCTTACAAAAAAAATCTTCAATTTAGGATGTTAACACTCAAATTTAGGTGTTTATCATCAAAATTCAATGTTGACAGTCAATATTGGGTGTACGTTGAAGTTTGATCGTCAACATTGGGTATCAGTTGAGGATTGAGCATTATTGTTGGATCTCTGTTGAGTGACCATGAATATTGTCTGGTGTCTTGGTATAGACACTCAATATTGAGCGTCAGTTAAGTGTTGAGCATCAATGTTGAGTGTCAGTTGGGTGAGACCATTAAATTCGATGAATAGTTTGAAGTATATATCATACTAAACACCGAATTTGATGGTAACACCCAATCGCAGTTTATTCATGACACTCAATAGATGAGTGTAAATCTTAAACGACTTAGTAACCTTCGAGCGTCATTTTCAAAATTGAATGTAAGTGTCACTTGAATGTTAATCTTTATGATTGAGAATTAACACTCAAATGTTAAATATAGATGCGCCGCCAGATTTATTTATGAAAGAAATATATTTTAATACTATATGCATGAAACATTGTTTTGACAAATTTTATTTAGACTGCGTTTGGAAACATCATTCGAGTGCCCCTATGTATCATTTTATTCTTGTTGTCCAATGCAAAACAAGGATAATATAAAACACAGGGACATCTAGATGATGTATTCTGAATCACTGTTAACCATCTGCTTTTCACTTCCCAATAAACGTGGAAAGATATGGAGCTACTCAATTGAGTGGAGCAACTATGGCTTAAGCCAATCAGAACGCGCTATTTAATTATTACAACTCCCTTTCTTGTTCCATCATCTAATTAGAGCGCGTCATTTAGCTTTGACAGCACGCCTAAGCCACGCCCATGGCGCCAAGAGAGGCGCAGTTTGTTTTAATAAGCCAAAACTTCTCACTAACTACTTGCGTATATTGTAACATCAAATTTGAAGATACGAGATCTGGCTATTAAATGACGAGACTGCGCGCGCAGAAGGCGTCCTAGAGGGGTAGAGTGGGAAACGAATGCAGCGTTGGATAGCTGGAAGTGTCTACTATTCCAGTACGAAAACACGTTTTTGTCGAGTAGTAGTATTTTTTCTATAGAGGTTAGAAACGAACTTGTTTTTTTCTCGTGCCAATAACAATGTGTGACGAAAAACACGAGCAACGGATCAATGTAAAATTTCTCGTTAAATTAAAAAAAACTCCGACTGAGTGCTATAAGTTGTTGAAAGAGGCCTATGGCGAGAATTCTCTATCTCGTGCGCGTGTTTTCGAATGATATAAACGGTTTCTGAAGGCCGAGAGAGCACCGAAGATGACCAATGTCCAGGTCGACCTGTCTCTGTTTCAACTCCGCAAACAGTGACCAAAATCAATGAAATTGTGCGCGGAGATCGTCGTATGAGCATTCGGATGATTGCTGAGACTGTAAACGCCGATAAAGAAACTGTCAGAAAAATTTTACATGACGAATTAAACATGAAGAAAGTCTGTGCGAAGTTGGTCCCAAAAAATTTGACCCCTGACCAAAAGCTCGTCCGTCAACAGATCTGCTCAGATTTTC
>NW_017304239.1:237196-262881 GCF_001594115.1 Trachymyrmex septentrionalis | reverse complement strand
CTAGAAGCACTCCAGTGCTCGAACACGCGCCGTACTCGCCTGATTTAGCACCCTGTGACTTTTTCCTGTTTCCGAAGATCAAGTCTGCCTTAAAAGGAACCCGGTTCGAGTCGATGGAAAAGGTGAAGCAAAAATCGGCGGAGCTCCTAAATGCTCTTACAAAAGAAGACTTTCAGCATTGCTTTGACCAATGGAAAAAACGAATGGAACGGTGTGTGGCGAGGGGAGGGGAGTACATTGAAGGGGAGCATTCAATTGTAGAATAATTTTTAAAATGAAACTCTTTTTCATAAGCAGTCTCGTTATTTAATAGCCAGACCTCGTATTAGCGGTTGGAATTTTAATCTATTGACATCAACTGGAATGTGATGTATGTAATAATGTATATATTGAAAATATAGTCAATATTTTGAAAAAAATTGTTTAGTATTAATAATTTATTAAAGTACGCATGAAATGAATTAATACAAATTTATAACATAGTTTCAATAAAATTAGGATTAAAGGGGTTAAAAAAAGTTCGAACCGTTCCATTATTGTCGTATACAGTTTTCTCTGTGTATGATGATATCTGGCTCTTGTTATGCCGGCGACAATGCATATTCTCGATGCAACATTACGAATTCTTTCAACTGATTATTAGCTTAATACTGGTATAACAAATCATATATTATATATTACAGAACAATGGTGATGAATAAAAACAACGGCGGATTTCCACTTCAATCAATGGGAATTAAATCATGGTTTCCACATAAAGATTCTACTGAAGGTATTGTAAGTTCCGGAAATAGAAAGCCGAATTGGACTGCTCAACATATAATTTTTTCTACAATGGACACGATTAACCATATACTGATTGTATTGGTGACATTATATGTTGTATATCACGCAGCGAAGGAATATTCCGCAACAAATGTACATGTAATCCTCTGCACTATTGGTGTAAGTATTCTATGCCTACACATAGTAGTACACATTTAATCTCAATTCTTGTTTTTTTATTAATTTTAAAGTTTTATATCCTTGGCAATATACGTAGTGTTAGTAGACAATTATCCAATTAGTCTAGTATTACTGTATTCTCATTAATTGTAACAATACTGCGTAGGAAGTGCACAAGAATTTGATAGAGTTTTATTTAATAACTGAAGCAGGTTTCCCCTAAAAATATGTGGAAATTGTGTAAACCTGCCCAATTATTGTCAAAATTAACAGATTATTATTAGTTAAATTTTGTGCATCTCTTATGCACAATGACCGCAGACGAAATATTTCATCGTAAATAGAGTTCTAATTAGTTTTACTTCTCAGTTACTAGACTGAAACAATTGTAAATCTTATTCGCGAATTAGGTTGTTGGAAGGTTTCGGGAATAAGATTTGATTCGTGATAGGGGGCGGAGCGGGAGGAAAAGAGGGAAAAAGAAATTGATTGCAAAGAGAAACCTGAGAAAGGACAAGTCGGTCCAAAACCTGTAATTGCAAAATACTGTCGCGTACTACTATCCTCAGACAAAGTAGATGTAAACTACATAGTTCTGAGAGTAATATGTCCTCTTTTTTGAGAGTCATGTCTGAGACACGTCCACTTTTCTGAGAGTAATACGTTCACTTTTCAACTCCAGATGATAAATCAATACTTGGTTCATAATATAATTGTGTGTAATACATTTACAAATTGTGCATCACAAATATTCATCTCTGCAATCTTACACGCGCATGATGTTTATTTCTCTTAAAGGTATTAATATTAAGGTTATATTATATTTTTATAAATGTGTTAATATTTATATTGTATTTTAAAATAATAATAATAATAAGTAACCGGCAAAGTACTTATAATCAGAACTCACCAGAAATCATGTGTAAAAGAAAATCAAATGAGTGTGTCTAAAAAGGAATAAAAAACTTTCGGAATATATACAGATAGAAAGAACGCAGATGAGTAAGACAGACATTACGTGTCGATTATGATGTACGTTCAGTAATGCGGATCAACACAAACTGAGAGAGGAGACGGACTGTTAGTATCAGAAAGTCAAACTTTATTTATGATGAGAATATAAGCCTTGTGGAGGCCATCGGTGTCAGTTTGTAAATTGAGACTATTCTTCTGCTTCCTGATATTAAGCATCTCGAAAACCAAACGTCTCCGATAACAAGGCTCTTTGTCTAAAATTACGATTTCATTCCATTGGAATTCGTGATCCAGCTGTCTCCTATGCTCAGTTATGACAGAACGCCCAGAAGTGTTTCTAATATGATTGCCATGTTCAATCCTGGTTTTTAATTTTCTGCTCGTCTGTCCCACGTATGAAGCATCAAATTTATTCTATAAGGAGAAGTAAAATTGGAGAATCTGATTCTGCGTAATCTACTCCCGTGAGAGGGAGTTTGTTTGTATAGATCCGGGTGAAAGGCAAGCAAAAGATAGCCACAGTTTTCTCGCACCAGAAAGGAGCAATAGGAGAAGAAGGAAGGGTGACAGCGGACCTAACCTCAAAAAGCGCCGAAACACGGGTACAGAGAAGGAGTAACATCGGTGCGGAGAAACACGTGGAAGGGAAGTGACGTACGTATGACGTCATCGCGACGATAAGCGAATACAAGGCGCGCGCACCGACACTAGAGTGAACAGACGTATGAAAGGAGAAGAGGAGGAGGAAAAGTCTGTGGAAGGGAGTACGGATAGTGGAAGTATCAGCCGAACAAGAGAGTGGGTGTGGGGAAAACACTGGACAGTAGCGGGGAGGGCGGGCGGAGAGTACGAGAAAGAAGAGAGAGTGACGGAGAAAGAAAGCGTGGACGAGAAAAGCACCGTAAGTGGGAACAGCCACCAGCGCCGAGGGAGGCCGACGAAAGCCGAGAGTTTATTGAGGGAAAGAAGGCAAAGTACAAGCAGCGCGTCGTCGGTGCTAGACTCATTTGAGAGGTGGAAAGCGAAGCGCGCGAGAGAAGAAAGTCAGGCTGAGAAAGAAACGCAAAGAAATACAAAGAAGAAGAAGGAGACCGCCAAAATAATTAAAATGTCGGAGGTAAAGGTAGAGGATCTGGAAAATATAATAAGAAAAGTGATAGGAGAAGAGAATGATAAGTTTAGGAAGAAATGGAAGGAAGATAATGAGAAATTTAAAGAAGAATTAAAAGAGAATTTTAGAAAAATGAAAGAAGAATTTGAAGAAAAAGAGAAGAAATGGAAAGAAGAAAACGAAGAACTGAAAAGAAGAATAAATCAGATGGAGAGAAGAGAGAAGAAAGCGAATATTGTAATTAGGGGGGTGGGGAATACGGAAGATAGTGCTCTAAAAATCGCGAAAGAAGTAGTTAGAAATACGGGAGGGGGGGAGGTAGAATCAGAAATAGTAGACGCGTTTAATATAGGGAGAGGGGGAGCTAAGGTAATTTTAGTTAAAATGAGTAGTTACGATAGTAAAAGAGAAGTAATGAAGAATAGAAGTAAGCTAAAAGGGTCGAGAATATATGTAGACGATGACCTGACAAGCGAAGATGATAAAATTCAGAGAAATATTAGAAAGTGGGCGAAAGCGGAGAGTGCGAAAGGGAAAAGAGTAAATGTAAGAACGGGAAAATGTTTGGTAGATGGAACAATGTATGAATGGGATGAGGAGAGACAAGAGATGAGAAAGGGGTTTCAAAGGGGGCAGGGGGGGAGAGGGAGGGGAGATAGAGATGAAAATATGGATGAATGAGGATCGAAAGAAAGGGGTGGATGGAGAGAGAAAGAAGAATGTATGTAATATGGAAAGAATGAAAGAAGATGTCAGTAGAGAGAGAAGAAAGAACGAATGTAGTAGAGAAAGAAAGAAGTGTGAATGTGGTGGAGAGAGTACGAGAGTGTATGGAAAACAGGAGAGATGGGAGAGGGAAAGAAGGAAGGAAGTGAATAGAAGAAAAGGAAGAAATAGAAATAACAGAAGTAAGAAAAAGGGGGAAGGGAAAGTAAGAGGTGAGAGAGAAGTGGAAGAGATTAAGATAGTAGGATGGAACGTGGCAGGAGTAAAAAACAAAGAAGCAGATTTTTGGGAGTACATAAGAGGATTTGATGTACAATAATTGGATTGATGGAAACGTGGATAGAGAAGAAGGAATGGGAAGATTTGAAAGCAAAATTACCAGAAGGGTGGAATTGGAAATGCCAGGAAGCAGAACGTAAACATAGAATAGGAAGAGCAATGGGAGGAATAATCACGGGGATAAGAAAAGAGTTAGTAGAAATTATAGGAGAAAGAGAGGAAGAAGAGGGGATACAAGAAAGAAGGATTGAGACAGGAGGAGTGATATGGAGAATTATTAATGTATATAATAGAGAAGGAAGGAAAGAGACATTAGAAAATATAAAGAAGGAGGTAAAAGAAGATGAGGAGGAAAATATGATCATATTAGGGGATTTTAACGCGAGGATAGGAATAGAAGGAGGATGGGAGGAAAGTGAGATAGTAAATGAGGTAGTAAAAAGAAACTCGAAAGATAAGAAGATAAATGGGGAAGGAAGAGAGATGTTAAAAATGGTAGAGGAGAGAGGCTGGATAATAATGAATGGCCAAAAAAGAGGAGATGAAATGGGAGAGTGGACATATGAAAAAGACGATAGAAAAACTGTGATAGATTACGGGATTGTAAATTGGAGTGCATGGGAGAGGATAAAAGAATTGAAGGTAGGGGATAGAATAGAGTCAGATCACCAACCAATAGAAGTAATAATAAAAAATAAATGGAAGAAAGAGGAAATAGAGGAGAGTAGTGTGGGAGGGCAAGTGCAGGATTGGACAGAAGAGGGAGAAAAAAAGTATAGAGAAAATATACAAAAGGTCAGATGGAAGGAAACGGAAGGAGGAAAAGAATGGAAGGAGCTACAGGAAGAAATTAAGAAAGCAATGTCAAGGAAAGAAAAAACAAAGAAAAGAGGGTTAGGATGGGTGCCGTGGTGGGACAGAGAATGTAAAGTGGAAAAGAGAAAAGCGCATAAAGCTAGAAGAGAGTATAGAAAAGGTCAAGAGGAAGGAAAGTATAGAGAATACATAAAGAAAAGGAAAGATTACAGGGAATTATGTGAGAGGAAGAAGAAAGAATATATGAAAAGGGAAGAGAAGGAAGTAGAAAAAATAAGGACTGAAAAACAGGCATGGAATTTTATAAACAAGAATAGGAAAAGAAGGCAGGAAATAAGTAAAGAAATAACAATGGAAAAGTGGGAGAAATTCTTCATGGAAACGTTAGGAGGAGATAAGCAGATAGCAATTGCTGAAAAAAGAATAGAGAGAGATAGAAGAGGAGACGAGGAGTTAGAGATGGAAAAGGTCTACGAGGAAATAAAAAGGTTAAAGAAAGGTAAAGCAGCAGGAATAGATGAGTTAAAAAACGAGGTATGGATAAGTGGGGGGGAAAAAGTGTGGAAGAAGTTAGGAGAAGTAATAAAGAAAGTATGGAGTGGAGAAGGTATACCAGAGGAATGGAGGATAGGAATGGTAGTACCTATATGGAAGAGAGGAGAGAAGAAAGACGTAAAAAACTACAGAGGAGTGACTTTAATGTGTACATCTTATAAAATATATACGAATATATTAAACAAGAGAATCGTTGAAGAATTAGATGATAAGAATGGGTGGGGAAGATCACAAGCAGGTTTTAGAAAGGGAAGAAGCACAATAGAGAATATAAAGATACTAAAATATTTAATAGGAAGAAGGTTAAAGGATAAAAAGAAGTTATGGGTGTTGTTTGCAGATCTAAAAGCAGCGTTTGATAATATAGATAGAGCAGTACTATGGGATATGATGAAGAAAAGAGGAATTACAGAAAGTATAATAGATAGGGTGAGGGAGATTTATGAGGATACGAGATGCAGAGTAAGGATAGGGGATGAAGAAACAGAAGAATTTAGGGTGAAGAAAGGAGTGAGGCAAGGGTGTCCGCTTAGCCCAACGTTATTTAATATATATATTGCCGACATTGAAGAGGAAATGGAAAAAGGGCCAGGCGGAGTAAAAGTAGGGAGTAGTAAAGTATGGACACTGGAATACGCGGATGATATTGTAATGGTAGCGGAAGAGGAAGGACAGATGAGAGTGATGTTGAGGATGCTGAAAGGATATTTGGAGAGAAAGAAGCTAGAATTAAGTACGGAAAAGTCGAAAGTTGTGGTATTCCAAAATGATGGAGGAAGAAAGAAAGTAGGAAGCTGGTGGTGGGGGGAAAAAAAAATAGAAGAAGTGAAGGAAATTAAATATCTAGGATATATTATGAAAAGTAATAATAAGGAGGATGGACATATAAGAGAGAGGGTAAGAAAAGCCAGGATAGCAATGGGGTGGATATGGAGCTTTGGGGAGAGAAAGTTTAAGGGGGACATAAGATGGAGAGTGAAGTTATTCGATAGCATAGTGAAGGGGATACTTTTATATGGGGTGGAGATATGGGGGTATAAAGAATGGAAGGAAGTAGAGAAGCTGCAAGAGAAATATTTAAGATGGATATTAAAGTTGGATGGAACAACACCGGGATATGTAGTAAGAGAAGAATTGAAAAGAGAGAAAATAAGAATTGAAGCAGGCAAGAGAGCAGGGTGGTTTGAGGACAAAATGGAGTGTGGAAAAGTAGGAGAAATAGGACAGAGATGTATTAAAGAAAGAAGAAGAGAGGAGAAAGAGAGGGAGGAAAAAGATTGGACAAAGGAAAGTATAGAGAGGCGGAACTATTTGTGGAGGTGTGGTAGAAGTGAAGAAGCACTACAGGAAGAAGGAGAGGACAAGTGGACCAGGATGAAAGACAGAGATACGGAGGTAGACGAACAGGAGAGGGGATTTAAAGTGAGTAAATCAAAGTCATGTGAGGAATACAGATGGGTACAAGGTATCCCAGAATATATAAGAAGAAACAAAAATAGGACCGAGGGAAAGAAAATACAGAGAGTAGCAAGATGGAGGTGCGGAAATGAAACGAAGGGAAATAAGTATTAGTTGAAGGATGAGGAGAGAAGATGTAGATTGTGTGGATGGGAGAGTGAGTCAGTAAGACACTTGAGAGTATGTGTAGGTTTGTGGATGGAGAGAATGAAGATGAAATAGATGTATTAAACGAGGATGGGAGAGGATATGAGTGGATGGTGAAAGTTGAGAGAAAGAGAATGAATGAAAGAGAAATAAACAAAGAGAATGATTGATAAATATAAAGAATCAAATTGTAATTAAATAGTAATTAAGGAAGTTATGTAATCACAATGGTGGAAACATTAATAAACAATTATATTACCATTCGATAGAGCAAAGTTTTAGCATTAGAAATCTGTATCTTTAATTGCGGTGATGATTTATAACGCAGTTATGAGAAAGTCGGAATGTTCCTTTTTACTTAACTTGTGAGTAATTCAGAACAAAAAATCGTAGAGACACTTTTTAAAAACGAATTTTTAGGGAAAACTTTGAGCTTTCAGGTTAGATAGTAGAAACCTTCGCAATAAATATATTCTGTATATAATTTTGAGTTAACAAAATTTGAAATTAATTTTCTGAACAATTTAATATTTAACAGACAATTAATTGCAAAAGCATATTACATAAGTGCAATGAAAGTGGAAGAAAGAAAAAAAATGTTATATAAGATTTCGTTAGAAATGTTTTAACAACCAAGACTCAGTAAAATAACTGATACGACTTATTTAAAATAAAATGTATAAAATAAGTTCCAGAAACTATTTAAAATATACAATCGTAGGAATCGATAAAATCACTGATACGACTTATTTGGAATAAAAAATATAAAATAGGTCCCAAAATTAAAATATTAAATAAGGAATAGGGCACAAGAAATTGTTACGTCCGGCGGACTCGCACGACTCTTTTCTTTCGTAGAGATCTGAAATTCGTCGAAACACTAAAAAATTTTATTTTCTTTCCTTTTTTTTTCTACAGTAAAAACTAAAACAAGGAATCCAGTATCTCCTCGTGAATGTCGCTTCGAGATAAATTAAATCAATGATAAATACGTATGGAAAGCGTAAGATCGGCGCCAAGATTAACGGTCAAGTCGCGGACGATTCTCGCGAATCCGTAATTACAAAATCTAAGAAACGGCACGCGACGTTCAGGGGTAGATTCTGGGTGGTCTCGTGGCGACGATGCACGCGCGCTTTCTTGACGCACAAGACGTGCGTTTTCCCATAAATTTTAAGATCAAAATTTTAGAGGACACTTTCCTATACTAGATTCTTGTCAACATCCTTTCCTCCTCCAAGATCTTGACCAATCCAAGAGCAAAGGAAAATCCTACTACCAGCTAACGAAATCTATTCCACCAATCCGAATTTGAGTAATCTGGGGCGATTAGTATAAAAATCGCGGTTCTGCGGCCCTCGTCGCATTTTTCTCCAAGTTTTCTCAAGCTGCACTAGTCGCGCAGATTTTTCTCTAAGTTTTCTCAAGCTACACTTGTAGCGCAGATTTTTCTCCAAGTTTTCTCAAGCTACACTTATCGTGATTTTCTCAAGCTTGTCGCGCGATTTTCCTCTAAGTTATCGCGATACTAAAAAAAGTTCCATCTGATTTTCGAAGCCCTTTTTCTCCAGTAGAGTCAGTGTTAAAGAAACATCACCAACCTTGCACATCCTGGCCGGAGAACCTTCAACGATAAGCATCTCAGTAGTAAGTCTCCGTATATCTCTATTCTCTGGCTCCCTCCTCGCTTTATCTTTTGGTAATTTATTTTAATATTTAATTTTATTATTCTTTTTTATTATTCATTTGTTTTATTTTACTTTATTCTTTTCTTTCTTTCATTCTCCCTTTTGACCTCCTATATACAAGAAAATGAAAACATTGCAGTCCGTTCACGATATAATTTCAATCTGTCGCCCCACGATAATTGTTCGCCACCTGTCGACCGGTCGTTCGTGTCCGCTAACACTATCATCATCCGAGAAAATTTAGGTCAAATCCTCTCAAATCCACTCACTAAAATATTCTTCTCTTTTTATTCTCTCGCTATTCTCTCCCTTCCATTCTGCCATGATACTTTACACACACACACACACACACACACACACACACACACACACACACACACACACACACACTTACACATGTAACTTACACAAATTATAATTATCAAAATTGTGTTATTCTTATTGTATTTATTTTCTTTTATTTTTATTCAAAATGTATGATCAATATTGTTTTCTTATTATATTATACTATTATTAAATTAACTTCCCAGTCTTTGTTCAAATATAACCTCTCCTCGTATTCTTAAGTTCTCCCGCGATTGCACTTCGCCCTCTCCCCGGTCATTTGGATTAAGTTCTATGACCGAAAGTCAGGGCATACGGCCGTACTGGCGCAGCTGGCGTTAAAGTGCACCTTCTCAGCGCACTGACCCAGTTTGGACTCTTTAAAAGTACGTCCGACTCGTGGGTCCGTTTAATGGAGCACGAGCAGAGGTTTCCACTTTGTCCTCCGTTCGACCCCCGACTCATTAGTAGCCTCAGGACGAAGCGAAGCGCCTCCAGTCGCGTCGGTCCGTC
The DNA here is from genome assembly GCF_001594115.1 of Trachymyrmex septentrionalis. Taxonomy (NCBI): domain Eukaryota; kingdom Metazoa; phylum Arthropoda; class Insecta; order Hymenoptera; family Formicidae; genus Trachymyrmex; species Trachymyrmex septentrionalis. The sequence goes on along the minus strand of NW_017304239.1, from coordinate 253,344 downwards.
CCCACGGCTTCCTTGCGGTCCGGAGCCTGGACACGACCAAATCGGTCTAACAATTCGGTTCCTTGTTACGTTCACCCCTCAGTTCCGCATGCGCGAAGCTTGGACGTAACAAAATGATTTAAAATATAAAATAAGAAATAAGGTCAAAAAATGCCTTTATTTATTTAAAATATAAAATAACTTTTATTTAAAATATAAAAATAACTTCTTATTTTTATAACTCTTTTATTTTTAGGTTTTAAAGGCTATTTCTTATTTTAAATAAAAAATAGATTTCGGAAACTTACTTAAAATATAAAGTAAGAAATATGTATTTTAAATAAACGTTTCAAATAATATTTACATAATAAATATTTTAACGATTTTGTTTATTTGAATATACGAATATACATTTTAAAATATAATGTTTTAATTTTTTTTATAGCTACAATCTAATACTTAATAGTATTAACTCTTCGCAAACCAAGTGGAAAATCAACATAGAGTAATTTTAATAATAAATACTAAATAACTGTTTAACCTTTTTTATTTAAAATGTATATTTTAAATAAATTTATTTGAAATAAGATCAAGCTCTGTTTAAAAGTTATGAACAGTTGTAATGGAATATGAAATAGAAAACAATAGATTTTACATTGCGCAAAATATGGAAAAGTACATTTCATGTATGGAATGATCGAATGTGTTTATTTGTGAATATTAACATCTTACTTAATATCTTTAAATGATTCAGTATTATTTCGATCTGTGTGTAAATATATAATATTCTTTCAGCTCTAAGACAACAAATCTTTACCTTCAATTTGCTTTTTTATAGATCTTTGTACGATTTTTTTTTACCGAGTTACTTAACATTGAAGAAAAAGGTTTTTGCTTAAAAAGATAATTAAAAGTAAAGATTTACTCTTTCGAAAGCTGTAAACCCTATTTGTGCGTAATTTTTAATTGGCGCCGTGGAACTTTGCAAATTTTATAAAAAATTTTGAGTTTATGCGTCTTTATTTATGTTTGTGTAACTTCACATAATATCAGTACGACCGTTTTTTAAAGTACCGATCTGGAAAGTAGAGATTTCAAAAGGCTTTTTTAAACGATTTTACTACGATAATTTTTCATTAAGTTATTGCTATTTGAAAATATTAAAAATTTGTGAAAAAATTTAGAATAAATTGATAATTATTTTAGCAATCTGACTTCTCTAAAATTGTTAAGACTCTGTCACTGTAACTATATATATATAAAAATTCATTTATTTTTCGTATGTCTCATGATTATTGCATATGTCTCATGAATATATGCATATTCGATCTGACTGCTGTAAAATCAATTTTCATAATTTGAGATAATAGCAGTACTTGATTTCTAATAAGACTGCCATTCCGTATTGTATTGTACACTATTTTCTATCCTCTTGTATATTCTACAATACTATAAAAACTAATTTCGAAATTTTTCTCTTGTTTAGATAAAGTATTATATCCAAGCAAATTAAGTTGATGTACGAGGTGTGATCAAAAAGTAAGGTGAATTTTTAATTTAAACTTCCCGCGCTAATCGATTCGAGCAAACTTTTTTATTTTTATGTTGGTACTACTGTTAGTGACATCTGTGGCAAATTTCATGTCAATGTCATCATTAGTCATATAGTTACGCTTGTGTTTTCTAAACGACTAAAAGTGATTTTGGCGATTTTTACAATGTCTGATTTTGCTGAGCAAAGAAGTGCCATTAAATTTTGTTTGCGGAATGAAATTTCGGCTGCGGAAACGTTCAGAATGTTGCAGAGGGCCTTCGGAGAATCGACTATGTCGCAGAAAAATGTTTATAAGTGGTACAAAGACTTCAAAGAAGGCAGAGAACGTACTGATGACTTGGAACGCCCCGGACGACTATCAACGTCAATTGATGAGCAACACGTGAAGAAAATCAAGGAATTGGTGCTCGAAAATCGTCGATTGACAATTAGAGACCTTGTCGATATGGTTGACATTTCATTTGGTTCAGTTCAAACAATTTTGAAGGATCACTTGGGCCTCACGATAATGCGCCGTCTCACACGGCATTGATTCTTCGTGAGTTTTTCGTCAAAAATTCCACTCATATCGTTTCGCAACCGCCTTATTCACCTGACTTAGCTCCGTGTGACTTTTGGCTATTTCCCAAACTCAAAAGACCGCTCCGGGGACACTGCTTTGAATCTATTGAAGAGATTCAACGTGAATCGCTGCGCGCTTTGAAGGCTATACCGGGAAACGACTTTTTGGCATATTTATATTGTATTTTCTAATAAATATGTGTAGTTTTGATTGCATTTAAGAGTAAGGAATATTTTTTGGTTATGACACTATATAAGGAATACTTTAAGCATTTTGTAAAAAAAGTATAAAATATAATTACAATTTTTTATTCAAATTTGATCAAGTTGCATGAAAAAGGATTCAAAAGTATTTGAAAAGCTTGCGTATCAATATTTTAAAAGAATCTTTAGACACTTTTAATTCTGGTTTTAGGATAAAAAATGCAAATTTTCTTAAATCTTGACATTTTTTATTGGTGTCAAAGAATTATTCTTAAATGGTGTATTTATGTCGAATTATTCCAGCATAAAATATTGTTTTTGTTTAACATTACTTGTAATTAAGTTAAATCGACTTTTAATTATTTTAATGCAAAGTTGTTTATTCTAACATTTAGTGCTCCGCTATTGCTATCCGAAATTGTGACATTCGAAGCGAGAAAATAAAGAATAAATGCAAGTTATATTTAAATATTATCCAATAACAGATTCTTTTTTTATTCTTGTAGTACATTGCACTAAAACTTTTTTTAATTTTTGCTTTCGCCAAATATCAAAGGTCATCTCACTTTAGATTGCTAAAGTGTACACTGGTTCCCCACCACAGAAAACAGATCTAATATTTTCCAATCGATAGAATAGATAAAATGTACCGAAAACTATTTTCTTGTTTCGAGAGAAATTAAATTATATTTATTTGTATATATAATTAATTTGACATTTTATTATGACTGCAAACATAGTTTATTTTATTTTGGATTACGTATCATTGATCATTTTCAGATACATTATAGTTACTTAATAAACAAAAAGAGAACAAATGTAAAATATTTGAAAGTGGCTAAACAATTACAAAATATAAATGATAAGGAGCATACAGCCAAAACAATAGATGTTAACGCAAGTCAAAATTCACAAATAAATAAGTAGACGTTTCGATCAAGATTTGATCATCATCAGTACAAACAAGATGACAAAAAATGAAAATCTTAGGAACTATGAACTAATTAACGCTAGTAGGAAGATGTTAAATTAAAATTACAAAAAGAATTACTGAGAAGAAGTTACATAAAATTACAATGCAATGTTCGCAAGTTAAGATGGCGAAATAATTTTTTCTCGCTTATGATATGAATTAACAGCGAATAGAAATCAAAACAGTTGAATGATGTTTCAATCTTCTGATGTACTAATCTATTACAATTCCTATTATCTTAAGAAGTGATAAGCAACTTCGTATAAAAATACGGAATTTCCAAGTTCTATTAAAAACAAAAAATTTTTTCCTCTATGCTAATACCAACATTTTTCAATATTATACAATAACAGTTCGCGGAAATTAATCTGAAATTGTAATAAAACAAAACTTACCACGTATTTTATGGCACAAAAACTCACGAATAAGACCCGGAATATGTAAAGAACTTTTAGTACAATATTAAAAATTACTTCCGACAATTATGAAAACCCGTCACAAGCGGGAGTCTATTTATATTATGCGAGGAAATGAAAGTGGAGGGAGTAATGTTAAGTGTGGGGAGAGACTATTTCCAATAAGTGGGAGATAAATTTCAGGAAAGCGTTCAGTGTCACTCTGTTTATTTAAGCCGTTTTCTTGTCGTTTAATATGTATCATCTCAGACTATCCTTTTATAATAAGAATGTTCGGAATCAAGAATTCTAGAGTTTTCCCAATCAATCGTGTGATCACTATCCAGTTTATGACATGAAATAATAGATAAAGAATTAGAAGGTTTATTTAAATCTCTAATGTGTTCTTTAAGTCGCGTCTTTAACTTCTTTTTTGTCTGACCCACATAAGAATGATTACAGTCTTTACAATTAATTTTGTAAACAACATTAGAATGATCTTTTTTATTTTGGTCTTCTTTGCCAGTTTTTATAAAAGTGCTCATACTATTTATTGGTTTATATGCTATATTAAAATCAAATTTACTTACAGAATTTGAATTTCTCAGAAGTTTTTTTAAAGTAAGAAATGGTAAAATATTTTGTATTAATAATAGAGGAATCCGAATTCGAAATGACATTAGGTTCTTTAATTAACTCAAAACTCAACTCAAACTCTTCTTTTTTAAAGAATATTTATCCTATTATTAACCGTTGTGATAAAAATTTTGAAGGGTATCCGTTCTGTTGGAGAGTTTTAATTAGAGAAATGATATTTTCATGAAAAATGATATTTTTTGTCATCTTGTTTGTACTGATAATGGTCAAATCTGGACCGAAACGTCTACTTACTTATTTATGAATTTTAAATATACATATGTACTTGCGTCTATTGTTGTGGCTGTATGCTCCTTATTATTTATAAAAAGAGAACATTCGATATCGGATCTATCAGATTGTAAAGTATTATTTTGCTGAAACATACTTCCATATTAAAATATGTTCTATAACAATGTAGTTATGTTTGTAGTGCAGTGTCGAATATATTATTGCAGATATTCTTAAGATTTGTTTAATAGTTTTGATGTTACAAAAGTAATATGTAACATAAAATATTCAACAGAAAACACTTTCAAAGTATTCAGAATTGCACAAATATTAGATCATCAAAATTAAATGAAAAGTCATCGCAGACAAAAATATACATTTTAAATAAAAAAGATTAAACAGTTATTTAGCATTAAAATATTTATTATTAAAATATAATAATTTTATGTTGATTTTCCACTTGGTTCGCGAAGAGTTAATACTATTGACTATCCATTGTAGGTTCTACAAAAAGAACTAAAACGTTATATTTCGAAATATATATTCGTTTATTCAAATAAACAAAATCGTTAAAATATTTTTTATGTAAATACTATTTGAAACGTTTATTTAAAATACATATTTCTTACTTTATATTTTAAGTAAGTTTCTAAAATCTATTTTTTATTTAAAATAAGAAATAGTTTTCAAAACCTATTAAAAATAAAAGACAAGTTATTTTTATATTTTAAATAAAAGTTATTCTATAATTTAAATAAATAAATGCCTATTCTTTATTTTATATTTTAAATAATTTCTTGTAACCTATTCTTTATTTAATATTTTAACTTTGGAACCCATTTTATATTTTTTATTTAAAATAAATCATATCAGTTATTTTACTGAGTCCTGCTTTTTAAAGCATTTCTAATGAAACCTTATATTACTTTTTTTTTTCTTCCACTTATGTAATATTCTTTTGCAATTAATTGTATGTTAAATCATATTAAATTGTTCTGAAAATTAATTTCAATTTTGTTAACGCAAAATTATATATAGCATATTTTGTGATGTGACGTCTTCCGTCCGTCACAAGAGTCGTAAGATCCGACCGAATAGCGCAGCTTTGGCGTCCTGGGTCCTTCCACTTTTTAGAAGGCGGACGTATTGGCACACTCTCTTAGCGCCATTTCATATATTTCGCGTTTGTTTTGTTTTGTTTATGCGTTCCGCAGATTTTCTACATCGGTTTATCGTTCTTTCGTGCGTAATCGCGAGTTTTACAGGATAATTGGCGATCCCCTTGCGACCTTGAAAATTTTACGTTGTCCCAAATCATAGAGGAAGAGAGAAGACGGCCAGGACTGAAAGTCGGAGAAGGAGCGATTGAGGATAGATTGGCCGGAGCGCCCAGCATCTTCTACCAGACGGGTAGCACGCAGGTGATATTACTCCACATTTCAATTTTTGCTTTTGGTTCGAGACATGTTTTATCGCACCATATTACAGGCGCATGGCGGAGTGATCGCGAGGACCGCAGTCGGGGATGGCCACTCTTTGCCCTAGTGTCGGCGAGAGTCCCATGACGGAGCTACGGAAACTCTTGAGAAGTCGGAAGAGGAGATACCGACTACCGGAAGCCGGCACCGAGCTGCGAGTCTCCCGCTGAGTAAAGATTCGAAGGAGTCTCCTAAGCGGCCGAAGAAGATCCTTCGATCCCGTTGAATTCCGCGCGCCAGAGCACAGGATACTTGAGTGACACGACTCACGCAATTCGCGGAACCGCAGGGCCACGCGCCAATTAGACGCGATAAAGTTCCCTTGTGGAAATAGCAATCACTGCGTGCCTCCGGGAGGATCAGCGCCCAGCACTTGTGCTGTGGCGAGCGAAGGCGAAGCATCGAGGAGAACACAGGACCTAAGAGAAAACCGAATGCCGTACAAAGGGTCAATGGGGTGAGACAAGCGCCACAAAAGTGTAAGGTCGCCAATTTTCGCATTTTCGGAAGGCGCATCTCATTGTCGGATTTAGTATATGAAACGCACGCGGAAGAATGCGTTAAGCTTTTCGCGGTATTTGCATCTAAGCGTGTCGCCTCCCGCGACGACTTTTATTATAAGATTTTCGGGAGAGTTATTTTCCGCGTCCGCTTAAGCCACAGCGTCATTGCCTAGTCATTGTCGTTAAGTCTTGTCGCATATCGAGTTGCATAGCTATATCGAAACTTTGTATTATGTCTGTGTGTACTATCTTTTTCTAACTTTCGGTAAAACGGGGTTCGAAGCCCCGCGGACGAGCACGAGGTCGCGCCGTATTTGTGATAATACCGTAACCATCTCCTATCTCGCCTATCAAGGCGTCGAGCTTTCTTAAAAATTAAAGACTCCTTTAAGGACTTGACAGTGGCGCCACGTTTTTCGCCCACGACAAAAAAGCTGGCTTTTCTAGCTTTTAAAATAATAATCGATCAAAAACATATCGGTTCACAAAAAGTTAAAAAGATCAAGGATAACAGGAAAAATGATAGAAAGACTGTCAAGGACTAGACGACGGCAAATGCCATCCGGTGAATTGACGCACAGCGCCTAAGCACAAAACTCAGAGTTTAAGGAGTTATGTATTAGAAATAGAACGTTGTAAGGTTAGATAGAAGAGAGGGTGGAGAAGGGGTGGAGCGGGGAGAGGCGAGGGGAGAAGAGTTAGGTGGTGATAGGGGGAATAAGAGAAAGACGGGGAGAGGGGAAGAGAGAGAATGAACGAACAAACGGACGGACGGATTGACGGATGACAGATAAATGAATGAATTTATTATAAAATATAAAGTATAATTTAAATGCTTGTTATGTTTTTATTTTATGTATCTATGACTATTATCTTTAATTATATATATTATGCGATGACTCTTTTTCGCCATTTATTTTGTTTATACATAAAGAGTCTTTACACCGCTGTTAGGTAATATATAAGCTTAAAATAAATGACTAATTTTATTAATATCAAGTTATTCACATATACTATTCAAAACGTTTTGACTCATACAGTAGTTCTCTTCAGTTTTTACAATCATTAAATTACTGAAAATAAATAAATTAAAAACTATTGCTGTCAGTTAAAAAAAGTACCACATGATGTAGAAAGCATGGTGCAATGTAATCAGAAAGAGTCATACTTTAATCCAATAATGTCATAATGATATCATCAATGTTAATCTTCGTTTTACCCTTTTCAATAATGAAAAAAGGAAGGCGTCACGTGTGAAGTCAAAATTTAAAAGAAAAATAATATCGTCATGACTCTAATAGAACAAATTATAAAGGTGTTAAATATTTGCAGTCGCACTCACGAGCGTGGCGCATCTTCGTCGCACGTTCGCAGCCAATATTGTATACAATCAGGGTGCGTATGGCTTCAAAAGAAACGCGATAAAAATATATTTTCACGCGGCCACTCCTAAGAGCAACGCAAAATCTCGAGATCGATAGTTGGGCGTCAGGTACGAGTGAGCGTGCCATTCTTTCTCAAAATTATTCGATATATTCTGTATACAATATTTTAACGAGCTGCGAACGTCGACGGCTCCCGTAACCGGTAGTTCAGCCTCGGGAATGGCAGAAGGAGCGGTTCGTCGAGGAATGTTTGGAAAAGCAAATGGGCGAAGGCAATGAACCACACAATACTTAATAATAATAAAAGTAACAAATATATTTGATTAATCTCTAACTTTTGTATTCGTTGACAAGATCACGGCGACAGTATTCAATTGAAATTCGTTATTTTCGCACAGGCCCCGATACGCTCTACGCGGTGCGTATTAACTACGCTAACTCTTAACGACACGAGCTCATACCACGTAAGAATATTTCTCGTAAATCGCGTGGACAATAACTCGCCTTGATAACCAAAATAGGAGACAATTACGGTATTATCACAATCACGGCGCGACCTCGTGCTCGTTTACGGGGCTTCGAACCGTTGTATCGAAAGGCGGAAAAAGATAAAGTACACGCAGACACTACGTACATACAAGTTTCGATACAACAATGGAACTCGATATGTGACAAGACTTAATGACAATGATTAGGCTGTAGCTTAGGCGGGCGCGGAAAATAATTTTCCCGAACATCTTATAACGAGTCACGGAAGGCGACACGCTTAGACGCAAATACCGCGAAAAACCTAACACATGACATTTCCACGTGCGCCTTACATATTAAATTCGATAACGAATTGCACGAGCCTCCCGGACATGGAAATTGGCGACCTTACACTTTCATGGTACTCATCTCACCCCGTTGACGTCTGCTCGGCTTTTTATTTTAGGCCCTTGATATCCTGCGTCCTTCACCGGGACTGCTTCGTATTCGCTCGCCACACCACAAGTGCCGGGTGCTGATCCTCCTGGAAGTACGCAGTGATCGTCACTTCCACAAAGGGACCTTATCGCGTCTAATTGGCACGTGGCCCTGTGGCTCCGCGAATAGCGTGTCATTCAGGTATCTTGCGTTCAGACGCGCGGAATTCAACGGAACTGCAGAATCTCGTTCGGCCGCTTAAGAAACTTTCTCGGATCTTTATTCTGCGGGAGAGTCGCATTTCGGTGCCGGCTTCCAGTAGTCGGTGTCTCTTCTGACTCCTCTGGAGGGCTCCGTCATGGGGCCCTCGCTGACACTTGGGCGTAGAGTGACCATTCCCGGCTGCGGTCCTCGCAGTCATTCCGCCATGCGCCTGTAATGGGGTGTGATAGAACATGTTTTGGATCAAAGTAAAAAAATAGTGAAATGTGGAGCGATATCATCTGCGCGCTACTCGTCTGGTAGGATGCTGGGCGCCCCGGTCAACCCGTTCTCAATCGCTCCTTCTCGGACTCTCAGTCCTGGCCATCTTTTCTCTTTGTCTGTGGTTCGATGAGACGATGCAAAATTTACAAGGTCGCAAGGGGATCACCAATTATCCTGTAAAACTCGCGATACGATAACGCACGAAAGAAAGATAAATCGATGTAGAAAACTTGCGGGACGCATAAACAAAACGTAACAAAATATATGAAATGACGTTACGAAAGTGCGCAAATGTGTCCGCCTTCTAAAAAGTGGAAGACGCCAGAGCTGCGTTATTTGGTCGAGTCTTACGACCCTTGTGACGGACAGATGTCACGTCACATATTATAACATATTAATGTGACATTTTATAACATGAAATGTGCAAACTTACAGATATAAAATTAAAAGTTGTTCTGAGATCTTATGTAAAATGTTTAAAACGCTCTAAATCACATCTATCTGTGTGATGGTAGAGAATTAGGTAGAGATTGAAGGAACTCAAGTGATAATATTGTGGTAGCTGAACGTAAAGATAAGAAAATTTATTTATTATTGTCAGAGTCATTGTCAAGTAAACAAAAATAAGTTTTGCTTAATTTATCCGTATCTTTTTAGGCATTTTTGCTATTATATTGTTCTTTTATGAAAAGTATTTCATAAGAGAGTAATCTCTTATTGTAGTGCGATTCAATGTCCATGTCTGATATTTTTCTAATTAAAGGAATGATTAAATTCAAGCATGTGATTAATTAGTACTGTATATTTGGAGGGATTCCCCCTTATATTATGCTCATGTTCCTTTACTCTAGTAATAAGTTTTTGTTTGATCGACATATCAAGCGTCGCAGTTTTTGCATGCAATTTTGTAGACTACATTATTTTTACTCATTGTATCTGTTTTGTCTTTGTGTACTTTAACGAACATATTTAATTTATTTATCCAACTTATTGCTATAGTAAAAACATTCTTATTTAAATTTGATATGACGTAATTTGTAACTTTTGAAATGTACGAATGGTACAACGAATAGTTTTTTACGCGATGTATCAGTGAAGTCCTGAATATCATTATCATAATTGTTCAAATTAATTAATTTTGTAGTAGAAAGTTTGTTAATTCTTTTTTGTACTTCTCTAAAAATCAATTCCATTGAATAGTCATTTTTTAAAAAAGTTTCGATGCAAAATTTTAAATTTTTTAAATAGAATGTAGGATTTGAGAGGAATAAAGCTCTGTCAATTAAGCTATAAATGACATTAATCTATATGTAAGTGGGTGGTTTGAAAAATAAGATAAGTATCGTCCAGAAAATGTGTCTTTATGATACCAATCCATTTTGATGATATCATTCTCAACTTTAAATTATAAATATAGATAGTGTAAAGATCTATTATTTTCAATTTCTAAATTGAATTAAAGTCTGTGATAAATACTATTAAAAGTTTTCAGGACATCATGTGTTGAGATCATTGCACTATGCTTTCTACATTATGTGGTATTTTTTAACTGACAGGGAAAGAAAGAACAAGAATACACAATATGTAAAATACTAAACACAACATTGCACAAAGTGTCAATAAAATAGACGAATAGATAACAAATTTAAATTCAAATGCAATTGTAAGTTAATTTAACGGTAAATATTCGTTTTAAGTGACACCTCACCGATTTTAATGTCCTTTAGATATGTTGTAGGGAAGAATGTTCCCTACAACGTAATTTCCCATAAAAATTAAGTGGAGGACGGCATTGGTTTAGAAGATATAGTAAATAAAAGTTCTATAATATAACAGAAGACAACATTGGCATATGGGACTCTCATCCTACTTCCTCTTCTGGTTAGAGGCGCACGACTTCCACGCGAAGTGACTCTTATCCCGTCTCCTTCCCTCTCCCCTCTGCTTGGAAGCATACGACTTCCACGCAAAGCGACTCCCACTTCACTTCCCTCCCTTGCCAAGGGATGCATGACTTTCCGAGATTGATCATATTTTTTTGGACAGTAGTAGGGCAGTAGTACTCGGGTGGTTGCCGACTTTTTCCGAGAGAAGACACGAGCGTAAATATTTTGGTTCCTACTGGGATCGAATCCGGGACCTCTAGCATGATAGATCAGTGCGCCGTTTGCCTACGCTCGCGCTCTACCTCTAAGAAGGACATATGATGTCGAAACGTACATTTATATGAATTTTATTGTAGAGATATTATACAATCAAATGTAATTATTTCTAAATTGCTACTAATTTGGCTCGATTATTGACCGTGAATAATACGGTTTATTCAGACAACTTTTTACTTCTGACATTATTTTATTTCATTGAGACGCTTATTATAATATATCTAGAATATATTATTTCTACATTTGGAGATGACACAATAATGATGTCAAAACGTCTGCAATTTATATTCATTATTTATAATACATAACAGTTATTTTCACAAAAAAATATGCTGTATTGGCTCATATTGGCAATTTTTCCTTAATTTATTTGTTAAATATTGAATAATTCATTATTATTGTAAAACAATTTGCATTGCATAGTACAAGCGAATATATACGTATTTCTTATTATACAATATTATATATAATACAACTTGTGTGATATATTGAAATCAGAAAGGTGATTTACTACAATATTAGAAACGTTTTTCCTACATCGTTCCGACGAAAAGTGATTTATTATTAAAAACGTTTAATAAATTTAGAATTAACTCATCATCGATTATTAGTTCATGAAAATGAGCAATTCTATCTAATTTTCTTTCTTCAACTATTTACAATATAACAGTAAAATATTATACACTAAAATAAATTGCACAATTACGCTTTTTTTAGACTTTTATGAAGTTTTTTTTCAAAGATACCAGAAGGTTTGTAGGTTATCGCAGTTGTGTTTGTGATGTTTTCATCCATTACTAATGCCAACTTTTAGTGAACCTTGCCGTTTGCTTCATCAGGACGAAAAGCACACTAATACTGTGTTGCTCCTCCGGAAAATTCCTTTCATATAAACGCTGTAGAGGGGGTGAAGGACAGCATTTAAGACGGTGATGGCTCTTGGCCTAATTCGCGGAATTTCGCACGAATTCGGAGAATTCGTTAATGTGTGGGTAGCTAGGTGCGTACGATAATTTTGGAGACTCCGACTCTGATTCTTGTCTGTTAAACAGTTTTGAAGATTTTGACGAAGCGCAATCGAGAATATTTGAGACATGTTCAAATAGTACAACGACATAATCTGTCGACGATATTACGGCCCTACAATAAAGTAAGTCTTTGAATCTTAAAGAGTGAAGTTATTCAATAGTCATACGGAGCTTTCTGCGATGAGAAAAGTAGATATATTAAGGGGATTGTAACACAAATCCTCTGAGGGGAGCGCGGGACGCGGGGAGTACTCGTAGACGAGAAAAGCGCCTAAAAAATTATATAAAATAAATTTTACCTCCTCCTCGTCTTCCTCCTCCTCAGCTTCCTTCTTCTTCTCCTCCTCTTCCTCTTCCGGCTCTTTTTCGTCTTCCCCCCTTCTTCCCCTTTCCTCCTTCTCTTTGCTTCGCTTACTCCTCAGCCTCTTTTTCCTTCTCTTCCTTCACCTTTGCAAGGATGTGAAGAAGTTCCACCTTGTTGTACAGGTGAGGGAGCACCATCATGAATGCGATGCATTCATTTGTAACGTTGAGATGTACGGGCTGATCGACACCCATATATGCAATATCTTCTTCCTCCTCTCCCTCCTCCTCCTTCTTCCAATCATCGATGATGATAACAGGATCCTCGTCCTCCTCCTCGCCTAGGACGACGTCCTTTTCTATGTAGATGTCCTCTTCACACTCAATTAATTTTATTTTTTTACACAGAGGCTCGTGGTTTTCCATGTCTTCTTTTTCTTAGTTACACACAAATTATCACGTAAGCCGCTAAATGGCGGAATATTTTTGCAGTTTATAAATTTAAAAAATCACTCAAAATATACTACAATACACTGTTCTTTATAAGTATTATACTCGCGCACGCAGACAAGACTCGGCGCTAAACCATGCGCAACGACATTACTGTGGCTATTTTTTACTCAAGATCGCAAGTTGCGAAGGATTGAGGTTATTACTTCAATAATGAACCGATCAGATTCTACATACTCTCAATCAATAGCGTCCACTCAAATTGTGTTATTACTGGTGTCGCGCACATAGACAAGACTCATGCCGAGAAGCATCCTTTGCCATAGAAATGTTGCATAGGATACGTTTTACTTTTGCGCTGCACAGAAAACACTTATGGAAGAAATGAAACATTTAAGATCATAAATAAATGTTTGCAGCCTATAGAATTATAGAATTCTAGACATTACAAAAAAATGCGTAAGTAACAAGGATTCTCATGTTAGAAAAAGAAAGACCACGATGATAGAGTACAAGTACAACATCCTTTTTTTTCTTTATCTTTTTTTATGGCTTAGTTTTCATAATACATTGTTTTTTTTTCCTTTTTCTATTTTACTAGCGCATCAGGGCAGAAGATATAACGGATTGATAGTAAAATAAAGTACGTATAAAAATATATAGTGATGCGAACGAATTCTTTTTATTTACATCTTATTACACTGTTTTTTCGTATGTATTAAAGAACTAAAGTTAATAGCTCGCAATCGACGAGCTGATGTTCCATTTAAAATGTCGCTATTGCATATAGCGTTCTTGGACGCGATATTGGAGAATTGAGTATACTTGATATCGATCGTATCAACAAGTCGGATTAATCGTTCGCACGTTACGTCGATACACTCGTCAAACTTAAACGTACGGCGTAGCGCCGTTTCGGTCATCATCATGCGTACGGACAAAGAATCCAGAAGTATGAGCGTAATATCGTTCAGCGTGCAAACTCTGACCATTAGCAATCTAACGCTCATGAAATTGTCCTTGTATTTATTTCAAAACGTTTTATGAATATTTCATCACTGCTCGTAGAGATTCTTTCACGTTTCAAAAGACAGCGACAGTTTATGTCCGCGATGATCTCTCAGGGCGATCTCCACATAACTCGGCGGACCAACATTGATTCCAATTTTCAAAAATTTGTAGCCCGTATTCGTATTCAAGTCGTAACGTTTGCTCAATAAGTGCACCGCGCGATGCTCCATACAGTGTAGGTACATAATATTGAAAAAACGTTATTTAAAACGATATTGCAAGATTGATCGCATCCGCGTAAATTGTGGCGTATATGGTAATACTTTTAAAATCAAAGAGGGAGCAGGCCGTCTCTCTCTTTTCAAGAATTTCAAACGTATCGCAACACATTTAACGCGTCTTTCTATTTTGCCACGAGTTTGTCTATATTTATACATACATACGTACATATGTACATACAAACATATACACATGTATTAGAAGGAAGGAAAAAAGAAATACGTAATAAATACGTTGATATACTTTTATTTAAAAAAAAATCTTTTGCAACCACCAGTTACATATTCGGAGTGTGCATTAATTTTAAAGGATTTTTTGATAAAAATACAATTTTATTGTGAAAAAATGGTTACAAATTGATCATTCAAAATATTGTTCATCACTAGCTACCACTATTTTATCTCATCTTTCTGGTAACAGGTGAATTTCACATCGAAAGATCGACACGTCTTTTGAGGCTATCTACGAATCGATCCTTTTTTGGTATCTTCTTAAGAATGGAAGCACTGTTCAGAGAGGCCATGAGTCATTGATTAAAATAGGTGATAATCAGAAGGAGCAATATCTGGAGAAACACGATGGGTGTAGTGGATATCTCAGTTAAGCGCTTTTAACGTTTCCTTGACTGATTTTGCAACATGTGGCCGAGCGTTGTCGTGTCTTTTCGCATAATCTGGCCGTTTTAGCTTCAATTGTTGTTGGTAGCGTTCTCCAGTGGTTTCGTTGGGTTGGAGCAGCTCATAATACACTACACTCAACTGATTCCACCAAATACAAAGCATGAGTTTGGCTCCATAAATATTCGGCTTTGTCGTCGATGTTGATGGTTCTTCTGGCCTGCATCATGATTTTTTGCGCTTCGGATTGTAGCGTAACCATTTTTTATCACCCGTCACGATACGATGCAAAAAATTTTTTCTTCTGTCTTTAAAGCAACAATTTACAGGTCATTTTGCGCATTTCGACGTCCCTCAGTTTCAACTCGTACGGCACCCAATTTTTTTGCTTTTGAATCATTCCAATGGCCTTCAAACTGGAAATTGTTGATTGATCAACATTTAATGATTCTACAACATTTAAGTTTTTCTTGCGTTTGACTCGGATCTTGATCGAGTAAAGCTTCCACTTCCTCATCTTCAAACTTTTTTGGCTGGCCTGGACGTTCCTTGTCTGCCGTGTCAAAATCACCTTTTTTACGTTATAGCGTCGAAACAAGTACTTACATGTTGAAATCGATGGAATATAATCACCATAAGCTTCCGACAGCATTCGTTGACTTTCAGCAGCACTTTTCTTTAAATGGAAACAAAAAAGCAAAGCTTCCCGCAAATTGTGTTAGCACAAAATTCGACATATTTAATGTTAAAAAAAAAACAATGTTGTTTACACTTCGGAAATGACACATACTAAAAACTAAAACCACATATTGGTATTTTAAACATGAAAGTAACAACAATATACGAGGTCTGTTCAAAAAGTATCGCGAATTTTGTGTTTTTTCAAAAATTATTTATTTATTCATGAATATCTATTTTGTCCCCTTCAAAGTAATCCCCATCAGATATTATACACTTGTGCCAACGTTTTTTCCAATCCTCGAAGCACTTCAAAAAATTATTTTTT